>NC_088104.1:25500178-25805000 GCF_036370855.1 Dromaius novaehollandiae
CAAAAACCTCCCAAACCAAAGAAAGAACTTCAGATATAGTCTCTGTAAAGAAAGGCACAAAACACAAATGAAGCCAAGTGCCTGGTTCCTGTCTCAGACTGTGCCAGGTATTTAATCCGAATAGCAAAGAACCATGCTTTTTACTCATGACTAACTCTGCTTTACCCATAAGACTGTCCTTTCCTCAGAAGGCTGTATGACAAGCTGAGGAAGCTTTTAATTACAGGACACTGTTTCCTTTGGTGTTTATTATGTCTGCTTGTCTGGACATTGGATTTTTTTAAAAAAAATTTTTTTAAACTCAATTAAGGGACAGTTCTATTTCTGATAACAAATTTGCAATTTTTGGATATTGCATCTTAAAACAGCTACTTCAAAGACTGTTTCAAGAATTGTATTCCAAATCTCTAAAGTAGATAAATCTGTTTTAATAAAGAATACCTTAAAATAGTATTGTCATATATGTGACAGTACAAAATGCAGAATGCCATATATATGGCATTTGAATGAAAGAAAGATTTAACCAGTGATGGCCAGAAGCATGGATTACAAACCCCTGTGAACTTACAAAAACCATACCAACTTTCCAAATTCAGTAAATTGTTTAAGTATATTTTTGTTACATTTGCTATAAATTCTATTTTTACATTATATAATGCGATATGAAAAAAAACATGAGACTGAAAGGTCAGTATACAAAGAAAAACAAAAAGAAAAGCAAACTCCAAATAATAAATAACAAATGAAACAAAATTAAAAAAAAAGAAAATTAAAACATCTATAAAACTCCTGATTCCTGGGCCTTGTTTGCTGAGACATAGAGACCTATGGAAGTACATCACACGTTCCCTCCTCCACAAACTTCCCATCCAAAAGACACTAGCAGTAGTAGACTGACAGGCTTCATCCCAAAATGCAGCAGAAATGTGGCTATAGTAGACAAAAGAACTCAGGAAGCGTTCCCAGATTCTGCTAATTTAAATATACCAATACATCTACAGATTGTAGCCTACTGTTAATAGATGAAATACATATACTTATTAAATTTAATTCAACATAGTAGCTTACATTTCAGCTTTAAAATGGAACTTTTAATGAACTAAAAATAAACAAGTACCTAGAATAAAAATTAGACATCCAAGCTTTCTGTTGGCTTAGACAAGAACACGAATGGAAAATACATGCAATTGTCATATATTTGCAGAACTTGATATATAGCAAGCAAACATAGCCCTTCAGGAGATAACATCACAATGAAAAGATCTGGCATCACAAAGACTTAAATTTTGAAAATGAAATGAAACTTCAAAGTTAATAAACCATGGCACATCTGCCAACAATGCATCACATGGCACAGTGAGTTACTCTTCCTGTCAGAACCTTTTCTCTGTAAACATTAGAGTTTCTCATTAAATTGCTTTTACTATAAGAGTGATAAGAAATGAAGTTTTTTATTTTTGTGGATAGGCACTATATAAAAGTAAATGAGCATTAGAAATGTACGTAATTCTGATATTCCTGAATTCTGCTCGTGCTTTATATTAGGAGACAAGAACAGAAGAAATATTGCAAATATCCTTTTACAGTCTCATTTAAAAAAAGATAAGCAATCACTGAAGTGCACATATTAGCTAAATTCTAACGAGAAAACTAATGAGACTGTTAAAATTTAAGTTTAACAATCTTTGTTTTTCTTTGCATCTGAGCGATTGCTACTTCCTCTGCAAGATCCAATCTTCCCTGCATACACATATTTTTGCCCCACATAAAATGTTCATAAGAAAGATCACTCAGTAATATGCTTAAGCAGCTAATTTCTTGCCCAACTAAACAAAATTATTTGGAACTAATTTCTTCTGGATTTCACACAGCAGAATTTAATGAATGAGTCTCCTGATTCAAAGCAATGTGCCATTTCTGCATTTCCTGTTTTCACTTTCTTACATTCTTCTCTCCCAGATAAGATAAATTCATGCCCTCTGAGGTGATTCAATTAAATATTCCCCCAGCTCTGAAAAGATTCCTTTTGCACAGAAACAGACCCACTTCCCTTCTGTTCCTAAATAAACTATTTTAAAAATCATCATGCTGAAGAGAACAGAAGAATGAAGGAAGATCTGACAGCATCAGGAAAAGTCAGTGCACTGGTGACCAACTCTTCACAGTGGTCTCAGCATTTCTGGAACACGGTATAGTATTGCCACTCTACTGGAATCCTGTTACTCCAAAGAGCAGAATAATTAGTGTTCCTAGACTTATTGTTGATTATATTGTGATTTAGGGAGAAAAAACAGATAAGAAAAGAAAGTTCACAGGTTAAGGTCAAGAGAAGCAATACATCAAAGGATGATAAGAGGATTCACAATTCTCACCTCAATACCATCCCATCAGCTACTGTTATCAGCTCCGTACATAACGTTAAAGCATCCGTAAGAAGGAGGCTGACTACTTGTGCCATGAGAAAGCCCTCCTGAAAGATCTGACATTCTTTAATCCTCTCATTTCACTTACCAATATTGATGTATAAAAAAAGCATTTTACATAGATGTTTCCAATTCTTTTTCAATAGAAATTAAAAGTCAGAAGAGGAACACTACTTACACGACAGACAGTTCATGAAGGCATCTTACAAATACATAAATGGGTTAATTACTGTTTAATAATAGATTTCCTACTGCTTTAGAATGGAACAAACAAAACGGCAAAAACAGAAGCAACTACCTCATGCTGTAGAAAACAAACAAGAAGTTCCACCTACCACCTGCTACTTCAAACTACCATCTGCTTAAAGTAATTCAAAAAAAAAAAAAAAATCTGCCTCCTTTAACTCACAGTATTCCCAGGTAATCTCAGTCCTCAACCGTACCGCCCCATCTCTTCCTCCCCCAAGCACCCTGCAACAGGATCTACCCACATACCATACAACTTATTACGTGTAACAATAATTCTTATCTGCTTACAGAAGTCCTGCAAAATGGATTATGTTCAACTGAAACTGAGAATATTGCTAAAAAGCCTTTTCTGTTCCTACAGTCCTTTTTCTTTCCCTCCCCTGAAACATTGTTTCCTTTGGGAAGAAACATCATATTCTGCTTCTCTGAAGGTGAAGTTCAGTGCTGACATGACAGCAGTCTTCTCTTTCTTCAAACTAATAATATTTCCTACCCTTCAACACAAGGAGTAAGAAGGAGCTTAGTTAAAAAAATCTGATTCACTTCAAAGAATAATACAAAATAAGAACAGAATAACCATTAGTAACAGAACTAACATACACTGGAAATAAATGTGCAGCTATTATTTTTCTGTTTTTATCAAATTTTGTACTTGCAGAATTTAGACTGTAACAAAAATTAACAAATAAGTTAAAGCCCTTTAAAAAGCAATAGAATTTAATTAATTTATCAAGTCATTCTTCTTGAGGAATAATGGAGTTTTTCACTTACCAATTTAGCCTCAGACTGCACTGGCTGTGGGGAGGAAGGCCCTGGGATCCCTGGGATACTAGGCACCATGGTGACAGGTCTAACAAGCTGACCAGATAAAGTATAAAAATGAAGAAAACCTGAGTATGTTATCATAAGACAGAGCATATGATACCACTACCTCTGAAGCCAAAACAGCTATCAAGCTCTTATAAAACTAAGTTCTATGCTGCATTTCAACAAATCTGCAAAACTTTCAAATTAATAAAGCATCATGCTTACTTACTGGAACTGCAGCAGGGACATGCACATTGGAATTTGTGATTGAGGCAGGAATAGCAACAGGCATGGTTTGTCCATTAGGAAGATGTAACAGCAGAGGAAAAGGACCTGGAACTGGTCTGAAAAAGGAATGAAGTGTATAAAAGAAAATTTGTATAGAGAAGAGAACAAGTCTGGTACATTATTAATTTTATTTTAACCCTGACTAAAACTTAACTCTCTCTCTCTCTCAAAAAAAAAAAAATATATATATATATTTTTTACAGCTGTAACATAATACTTATTTAGAAATAAAAATAAAGACTCAGTCATGTGGAGAACATGAGACTATATATCAAGTGTCGCAAAAATAGTATATTTCGCATCTGATGCACTGCCACATTACACTAACGCATTTCAAATTCGAACATTAATTGTAGAAATGGTAAGTCACAATAAGCAAGACAAGAAGTCTTGTCTTCAAAATATGTAAGAAAACATTCTACTAAGATTTATGTAACTTACACTATTGGTCTGTTAGAGGATGGAGCCTGGGTAATAACAGTACTAGATGTTGGTGATGGTATCGCCTGCTGAATAATAACACTTGAGTCAGAACTTGTAAGCAGCACATTAGGAACCTGTAGCGATGCTGGACGAACTATTGTTGATGTAGGCTGTGCAGTCTGTTGCAGTGACACCTCCTGAGGAAAAACAAAGATCAATCAGTTTGTAAAATACAATTATAGACCATTAATTTAGACAGTGCAATGAACACACTTTAATGGGACAAGTCAGAAGATCTATAACATTAATGCAAGTAGAATCAGTTACATAACTTAAAAAATTCAAAAAAATAATCTTTTAATGATAAATGAATCATTTAAACCATCAAAACCAAATTGTTCAAGTGACATTTATCTTAGTTTTATAACAAATTCTGGCTCAAGGTATAAAGTTGCCATTACTAATAATGCAATTTTGATTAGGTATGAAGTTTTTTATGCCAAGAAAGAAACCCATGGCGCTTTCAGCACCACTGTGCTGCTGGCTGCCCTAATAAGGAGACATCAGCGTCCTTATACTCATTTCGACTTCCTTTGTTCTAGATTTAAACAACAGAAACAAAAGAGGTGTACTGTTCAGTAAAAAGGAAAAAAAAGTCATTTTCTTTTCGAAAAATTTATCCCTCAGCTATGTACTTCTCCATTAACTAGGCCGCTATTAAGTTAAAAATACTCAGAGTGTTACATTAATAGCTTTGCAAAATATTCAAGTATCCTGAAGCAAAAGAAATGATTTAAGCATGGAAATTAAATTTCCTTGATTGAAGGTAAACAGCAGACAGAATTGACTGCAATCCTTAGATTAGCAATTAAGTATATTATGAACTATAATATAATACCTGCATTCATGGTTTATGAGAACCTAAAAACGCCTTACTGAAGCAAGTGTTTTTCTTCCCAAGGAACCTTGCATATTGTCAGACATTACTTGTGATTTATCTTTTTTCAAGTTACCTATTCCTTTGTCACTGACTAGAGCAATCAATGGTACTCAAAGCTACACACTTAAGACTAGCACAGACATAATCTTCCCCACTGTTAAACAGAGTGCTTCCCAAGAGAACATGTAACCATACCACATAGGCTACAATGATTGCCCTTTGTTTTGGATAAAGCATAAGTTTTTAATATTCATCAACAGAGCTTTAAGTAGTAGGGCCTTAGCTGTCTTACAGATTGTTTTTCTTTTCATATGCCCATTGAACTATGAAGCACTCAGAGGAGTGCATTTATTTAACTGTAAGTGGGCTGGCAAACTGTGGGCTTTGAAAAAGAAAGGGCTTTTGGTGATCAAATTTGCTCTCCTGAAGAGCGCAGAGGCTATATTTGTCATCAGAGTCAATTAGTTCATTCAGGTTTTTCCCACGAAGGACGTAAAAGATTTTATTTACAGCAAGCAAGAGTTTCTGGAGAATAACACAGTGAACTATATTGAGGTATTCAAGAAATTTTTCTTTAGTCATCAGTCTAGTGTATTTACATATGTTATAATGTTTAACCACATACTTAGAATTACGGATGAGCATTCAGTCAAAGGAACAAAAACAACAGTAGGGAAATGCAGAAACAGAAAAAATTTAGAAAGAATTGACTAAAGCATCTTCTTACGACAACGTTAAAATTGCAATTAAAGAATTTGTCAAAACAGGTACTGAGGTCTTAATCTGTGAGAAGGGCTGCATGGAGAAAATGGAGAAGACTGAAGTGCTTTACTGTGAGAAACTAGAGAAAGACATAAGGAGAGGATATTTGATCTGATAATCTAACTTTAGAAATGATTAATTCAGAAATTAGTATTGAATGATTTGTCACTCGTTTCAGCTTCACTTTTTCCTGCCTATCGCTTGCCACTGTTACTTGTCTTCCACCAAGGATGTGATAGCCACCAGAAAAGTCCATTCCCGTTCTAGGCATCTGACACAGGAACACCCACATCTGCCCCAAACACTGGCAGCACAGATCTAAGAACTCACTTTCTTGTTCTTTCCTTCACCTGAAACATCTTCATACATGGCAACCACACTCCTAAATAGTCATCTGGCTCTCAACAGGTCTAGAAACTGCACATACAGGAAATGTGACTACCATGAACAGCTTGCAGACCTGCAGGAGTGGTGCTCCAGTCTTGAGCAACTGGTAAGTATAAAATAGTAGAAAGTCCCACTTTCAGGTCTGTCACAGAAAATGCTGTCAAGACAGCATTAAGACTTCGATCTTCCACTCTCCAAGCTCTGACAAAGATACGAAAGTCAAGCCAACTCTAATGCTTGATGCCGTGAATCATATATGATTTCGTCTCTTGCCTCCCAGACTACTGGTAAAGTTTTGTGTGCGCATGCACTGTATAATTTATATAAATAGATTTTATGAGTTATATATAGTTTATATATATATATATAAATACACATATCATTTATGTATTTTTATATTTATGTCACATAATTTTTATAACACCTGCAGAATTAGTAGCCACCACAAACTCATGCTGATTCCCCTAAAAAGAGGAAAAAGCCAGTTAGCTAACAGCAGCCATGTGTCCATTTACATAGCTTTAAAACAAAAACATAAATTAACCTGACATTTGTACATTCTCAACCACAGTAATGTCGTAAAAGCCCCTCCTGTATGAGTCTGCACGAATGGGTTCTTAAGCACCTGTGTGTGTGGATGGAGAAATAGCTGCCACAATACAGAAGGCAGTGCTGAGAAGTAGTGTGTCAAAATCTCCCAAGAACTGATAAGCTCCAGAAAATAATGGTCCTTTTGAATCTGCAATAACTAATAAACTCAGAACACCAGCTTAATGGGCACAAGGCCACTAGCTTGCAACACAAACTTGCAGCACATGTTGGATAACTCAGATCACATCCAAGAACATGGTGGCTGCTATATGCAAACAAGACTACAGGATTATAGATACACCTGGTGAAAAAACAGATGCCTTGAGGAACTTTCTGAACACCTAACTAGAAGTCACTGGCAGGTCAGTACAACCCTTGGCTTCTGAACAAACAGCTGCTCCTGGCCTCCCAACTGCTGCTCCAACCAGGTAAGCATGTGTGAGTGACCGAGTAAGTTAATGCAGCATGTGAATACTTACTGGTTATTATTAATAACAGCTTAATAATAAGAGGTGTTCTAAAAAACATTGGTTATAACCTGGATCACTCCCCGACTTGACCCCCTACTAGGGAAGAGGAAATTTACAACTATTACACAAAGTAACCCCTATGGAAGACAGATTTCATCACTGGCCAAATTCCTAATAAAACCTGAATCTATAAAATTCTGAAAACACAGAAACCTCATGTGCACATACTTATTTCCTTATTTAATAAAACATTTGTGCTTTGTTTAAAAAAATACAGAAACAATCCTCAAACATTGAGGAAATGTAACATTAACATGCTAATTTGCTTTATGTTACACTCTAGAAAACACATGCATGTGCTAGTTACTGTAGCAGTAATATAAGCTGCAGATTTAAGAAGTATCAGAGCTAAAGGAAACTGACACTTTATTAACATATAAAAATAAAACCATAGACACATCAGTCAGATAGAAGATACTAATTGGTAGCCAGAGAATTGCTCTTATTATGAAGTGTAAAGTATTTTAAAAACAAGATTTTGCCTAAAATAAAATAGTTTATAGGTATATTCTGTTTAAGAACAAGTAAAATAGAGATGAATTGGCAGAATCAAGAACTTAAGCCAAAGCAATCTTACCTGTACCCACCTTTACAAGAATGTTTAAGCCTATTAAAAGATATTAGAGACTTACTGAAAAGACCTCTCCAACTAAGCCCATCATCCTTGAAATTACAGTATTTTCCAAGTGTCAATGGTTGTTTTTTTGTTGGTTTTTTTTGTTTTTTTTTTTGTTTTTTTCTTTCTTTACACACAGAAGATTATGGCTACTTTCCTTTGAGGAAGCTATTTCAGGAGATGCATATTTGCAAGTATTTTGCAAGTATGTAAAGCAAACATCATGCAACAACTTCCTAATGCTATCAATAAATTCATGGAATTGTTTATACAGAAATATAGGTGGTCACAACTGACACTGACTGACGACTACTGTTAGAAAACAATTGGTTTTAAAATAACTAAGTTAATCAGGGAATTAGCTATCTGGCAATGACTAAGCAACTTGTGAAACTTAGTTGAAAGTCACTTTTAAAAATATTAAGAAACTATAATGAGTTTGAAAGCTCTCAAAGAATAAATTAGGTTTCATTTGTTTATTATTTTAAGGCTGAAAGCCTTTACTTCTAACGGTATCTTGGTCCATTACAAGCAGAATTTCAGTTCTTACTGAAGCCTAATGGAACTAAGAGAACTCTCTCAGAATATGAAGAAGAGTTGAGTATAATTTTAAAGATTCTCTAAGAAATTCTTTCAACAACTACAAAGAAAATTGGAACCTTCTTGCGTGTACATTAACAGGCTGTAATCATTTAAGGCTACTAAAACATATTCAGCCAATGAAAGGGTTACAGTGGCGTATATTTTAAATCCAGCTATGCCCTGAAAAAATATTTTCCCTCCTTCAGCACATGTATAGAAGGAGAATACAGAAATCTAACTGAGAAAACAGCACTCTGCTCACATTTCTCAACTTCTGCAGGCCACATTCAGCAGCAGCACACTCCAAGCAGCACCCTCATCCTTGCTCAGCTTGTCTCTACAATCAGACATCAGAACAGCATTAAGCAGCAGCAGCTTTTTACTTCAGCACTAATACAGTGACAACGCTGAAATTACATCATGAATGAGACAAGTTTATAACCACTGCCAAACATTTAGATATAATTTTCACTTGTAATGATGCTAATGAGCTATTGAAGCACTACTGTAAAATAAGAGACTAGTATTATCTCCTGTCAAAAATCAGACTGTTTACAATAAGTATTCACAGAGAAAAAACAAACTAACCTTGGTAAACTATGAAACAAAGAAGATTTAAAATTTAGACTATGATTTGCTTCATCAAAGCAGCTCTTTACATATATTCTTTTAAACTAATTATATACATTTTTGATTTCAGGATTGTCTTGATTACCTACGATTAGTCATCTTCGCTAGCTTATAAAACTCAGTGAAGCTTTCAAAAGACAAACCTAAATTGAAATTTTATTAAACTGTTATAGTTTTCTATCACACACTTATGATTCTTCTCACACTGATGCATGTTGGAAGACTGAGAAACAACAGGCATAACTTGAAACAAGAGAGGTATAGAATAGCCATAAAGAAAAACATTTTCACCATGAGGACAGTCAGGCATTGGAACACCTTGCCCAGAGATGCTGTGCAGTCTCCATCCTTGGAGGTCTCAGGACCAGACTGGATAAAGCCCCAAGTAACTTGGTCTGAACTCATAGCTGACACTGCTTCGAGCAGGAGTTTGGGCTAGGAACCCCTTGAGGTCCCTTTGAACCTGAATTATCCTGTGATCCTAGAAAAGTTCTACTGATTTTGGGGAATAAGGTAGCTAAGTCTGTCAAATGCAAGCTGCCCACTAAAGATACACATAGAAAAGACTGACTGGAAAAAATATAGTGCTTATTATGTTCTGCTCATAGCATTTTTAATTCCAAAATTAGGAGTAGAAACAATTCATTTCACTGATTTGGCTTGTTTTTGTGTTCTCCAAGAGAACTCCATGTGATGAAAACACTACTAGTCACATACCGAAGTTATCATTGATATTAGACTATTTATTTCTTCTGTAGACCAGTAGTTCTAAAACTGATTTGACAGCAACATCCTCTAGTGACAGACAACACTCCAGGAACCGAGTCTTCTAAAAATACTTGAGTAAACACAAAAGAAGCAAATGCCCACAATCATCACTCTTAAATACATCGCTCTAGCCTATAAAGAGTATTGTTTTTGAAACAAAACTATTTGGAACTTAACTTTTAAAGACAGCCCATTCGTCCCTGTACGTTTCACAAGACCAGTTGTTCTACAAAACAATTTAGGGTAAAATACAACAAACAAAAATGTAGACATGAAGAATCTTAAACTCAGACTTCAAAAGCTTGCTTTTTTAAAAAAAAAAAAATTACACTTTTTGTGCCCTTTCATGAAGCACAAAGCAGAACAGTCCTTTTAGCTTTTTTTTTTTTTTTTTTTTTTAAAGCAGAAAAGGAATAATAAAGCTGATTTCCTTTCTAGCTTTACTGGATGACCTGTGGGATGCAAAGAAATATTTGTGGTGAGCAAAGCTAAATAAAGAATTGAAGAAATTAACTACATATCCACAGATATCTGGCACACAAGAGTTTTTTCTTTCAACCAGCTGAGTAGCGTAGCTACCTCATCACGTGCAACAAACTTACAGATCATCAGAAGATTTGAAAAATGAATTCCAAGAAGAAGAAAAAAAGTTCTGACCTTTTCATCATTGGTAGTAGATTCTGGATGAGGTAAAGGACTATCTTGATGAGTTGTCTCTACAACAGAAGGTTCTTCAATTTTATTTCTTATAATTGGTGTTGCAAGAGGAGACAGATCTAGAGGCATCTAAGAGCAACAGTGTAAAATAAAACTAGTCAATCATTTAAAAAAATGAATACTTAACAATACTGTAAACAACTAAAGAAATATCAGCCTTATAACAACACTGAGGTGCTGATGTTTGGAAGATCTTGAAGCAAACACATTAGTAGTTAAGTAGATTTTTCCAGCATCTGCACAAATGCCAATCTTCAATAATATGTTGTCATGTAAATTCAACATGCCAGACTAAGTATTTTCTTTCTGAGAATTAAAAAAGCGCTTAAAGCTTTCCTTTCCTGAAAGTCACATGAAGATTATAACTGAGGAAGGAGCGTGGCAGACAGCCTAAGCATAACACATACTCTGTTATGGAGGGTCTTAGGGTTTCCCTAAGCTTGCTGTCTTTCCCCCAAAGTTAACTGTTTTATGGCATTTGCAGAATGATGACACATTTTTCCCCTCACACATACTGCCCTCCAGAATAAGGATACAGAATATGTCTAATAAGTGCTACTAAGTATCCAGTTACCACACTCCAACATCTGTTGCATTATAAACTCAGAATGTAAAAGCCAGACTTAAAATAAGATACTATCCTCCTACAAATTACTGTATCACATCTCACAAACCACAAAATACTAGCTTCATTTCCGTATTAGGAAGGCCATTGTGGACAAATTATTTCAAACTCAGTACAGCAAGTGATTATTGAAAAAGCCAAAGAAATTGTTGAGAAAAAACACTTAAGCAAGCTTTATATTGATACGTAGGTTAAAAAGATCAGGATATCTAACATGCTGTAAAGAAATAAAGTTAGAAAAATATTTAAATACTATTGATCTGAAAGCCTTACGTACTGCTGCCTAGTCTGCTATACCAAATACCATTAGAAGAAAGTTCCCTCAAATCTTATCTTCCACTATACTCTTCCACATGCTTTTTAAAATTCAATCCCTAATTTTCCTACTGAAAATGTTATTAAAGGAGACTGAAGATTGTTAAAGTGGAATTTCCTTTCAGAGACACCCTACAGAAAAGACCAAAATACCAAAAAAGTAGGAAGTGTGCTATTAGGGTAATTTTTTACACCCCTTGCCACAATCGCTTACCTATGCTACACAACAAGAGATATGGCAGGGTTGTTTCTTCTCATAACACAGAGGTCAGCTTGCAAAACGAATACCAATTAAAGAAATTGTAAAAAAGTTACATATTTTGTGATACCCGTAACCTCCTCCAACGGTAGCAGTGAATTACTCCAGAAAATTGCTATTAATAAATCCAGGATCAATATCACCACATGTATCATTTTAAGAACAGTGTGTATGCACCAATAAAAAATCATTATTTGAAGTAATTGTGGGAACAAAGTGCAGATTTTGTCAGAAACAGATAATAATCCATCATATTTATAAATGCCTATTGAAATCTTTACTGACATGGTGAAAACTGGCTGCTGATTCTGCAAAATCTGTACATTTGAGTAAAATTTTGATCATGGCCTATGGCAGCTAACCAGATAATCGATCAAAGACAAAAGTTACTCAAAGGGTACATTAAGTAAAATTTTTTATTTACATAAGTGTCTGTATGTTTGGGCCCCAAACCAGTTGCAGGTGGGAAGTACTAAAATAAATAGAAGAAGCCACACCTAAAGAAATGGGAAGTTCCTCATGAAAACGTGAAACTGCTAAACAGATTCATTCCAAATTTTCCTTACATTTCAATCTGCTCAGTAAAAAAAGAAAAAAAAAGTAGATGTTGGGTTGTGATCAACATGTATTTCTAGGCAAAAGTGATTTCAACATTGCTTAACTGAGAAACTGAATACAACTATCACAAAGTTACTGACACTTCTTTAAATCAGTGATTTTGCTAAATGTTGTCAGGATTTAAATCTCACTATCAGTACTGCCTATTCTAAAAATAACCTCTATATTTAAAACCGTATGTATTCAAAATAATTGGTATTCATATACTATTCTTTTCACATGGCTTTCTTGCAGATGCATTTCTTTCTATAGAAACTCGCTACTTTCCAGATCATTTGCTTATTCAGGACCTAATGAAATTTCTGTCAAAACTAATGAGTAACTTCAACAGATATAGACCAGACACTTAAAGAATTAAGTCAATGGAACAATGCTCGCTGTATAAAATTAATCAGGTAAACTAATCTTCAGAAGAGTAGATCTTAAATTTGTATTTTCTCTGTAAAACATATATAAGCAATTGGATAGTGATTACTGGTATAGCTTAGAAGGCAATACAGAAATCAAAATCTGATTTTTAAACAATTTTCTGATATCAAAAAAGTGGAAGCTCTGAGATTAAAAAGTGTTTGAAGGAAATTTTCCATATTGTCAACATACTTTCTTAATGTCATCTTCAGAGGCCTTTTTAAATTCATTTTCAAAAGGACTTGCTAGTTCATTGAATAAGCCCACTTCTTCACAGTTCTTCAAGAATCGAGTTGGTGTTGGTGTCTGATCTGAAGGGTGGGAAAAAGAAATTATTTTGAGAAAAAATTTATGAACTTATAGTAATTTTTTCCAGAATAAATGTAAGAAAATAGCCCCAAAATATCAAGCTAATTATTCATTTAATTAAATATCAGTGACTCACTAAAACAAAAGCAGACTTACTTTAAGGAACAGTCAAAAAAAATCTGATTAAAGTGAGGTTTATCCTTTAACTGTACTTAAAAACAAGACACCCTATAAATTTAAGAAGCCTGTATTTAGTTTACACAAAGTTGTTATAAATAGGGTTCATTAATTACTTATTTAAAATGAATTTATAATAAATGAATGTGAATATTAACACTTTAAGCTGTCCAGCAGTTCACTTCAATTGCTTCCTTTCTTCAAAAAGCTAATGTGCATGGAAAAGTATAAGTATTTGTGGATGTTTGGGATGCTTCTACATTCAGTTTTCTTAAAAACTGTTTATTTAATACATATTTTGAAGATCGTGGTTAAGGGAAGAAATCCTTAAAATCAATACTTACCAGCTTTGTGTTGATTTTCTCATGATGTATAGTATTCAGAATAACATGCTCAAAATATGAATGAACTTTACAATGAAAAGAATGGTGATTTCTGCTTTGATACAACAAAGTCCAGTATGCCCTGAAATGAGTCATAAACCCCAAATCCTATGATTGTGATAGTATTGCACTAACTAAATTTGCTCTTTTCTTAGATAGAATTATCTTCCCACTCTTATCCAGCCAACACGATAGAGATTGATAGGAAGCAAGCTAAAAATGGAGATGTGAAAGACTACCTGAATTAAAAAAAAAAACCACACACACACACACACACACACACACAGAGGTAATATATGGGTTTTGCATTAATATGTTTAGTTTTTGTAAGCTGACATTCATTTATGATTTTGGTTATGGAGAAAACTTCCTTGTTTCAAATAATAGACATAAGATGGAAAGAGAGAAATAACATGATTAAAAAGTTTCTTATGTCTTGAAAGCACACTCCTTTGTCTCGCATGCAGGCCAACCAGCAGGGTTACTCCACCTGCTGGAGACGAGTAACTGAAGTTTGTGAACCAGTAAGGCCCTTATGGTACTGGGAAGATATCTAAGTTTTCCTTCTGTCTGCACCCAGAGACTGGAGGAAACTATTCTGAGGTGCATAGTCTAGGATAGCACACTATTTTAGTGAACAAGCAGGCTCTATTTTCAAAGATGCGGCCTACATGAAGTACTTTTTTCAAACATGAGAGAAAACTGCTTTTACAGCTCATAGTTTGCTTTTTCCCCCCCTCTCCTACAGGGGAAACAGTAGCAACTATCCTCAAGCGTGCTGAAGTTCTAAAAGCAAGTGTGATACAGTACACAAAACGGATCGACTCCTACGATGTTTATACAGGCAAGTTGGAAACGTACGACTTCTGGTATCTTACTGACTACTGTAAGAATCAGTTTCAAAAGTCTTTCTATAAAATTTTTGGTAGTATGCATATTCTCCTTATTTCACTAGAAACCATGCTCCATCAGATTCTGCTACAAAGTAAACGCCTTTAAAATGTTATGAATTAGTAAGATTGCGTATAATATCAATTAACTGAGACGTTTTGATTGATAGTGCATACAGTGAAATGTGATTGCAAAGAGAACACTGCCATGGTTTCATTCTCACACCCCTGATTTGAGAGGTGCCCCTTTTATGGTTTCATTGCTGAGGATCACAGATAGTATGTTAAAAACACGTAACAGTCAGCTTAAGAGTAGCATAGTTTTATTTGTCTGCTCCTCACAGTAAGTTAGTTGCTTAGAGAAAAAGAAGTTTTGAAAAGATCTGAAAGCCTTTGTGAAATCTATTTAGGTTGTTCCACCACTGAAAAACAGTCTGACTATAACTTCACTGTAACTTCATAGTTAGCATGTGCTATCTTCATTCAAGAACTTTAAACTTTAGAATGCAATTATCCATTGGTGGTTACTTCTCATCCTAGAGAAACAAAAAAGTTAATAGTATAACTGACCAAGAAAATATTGAATTCAGAGGTGGAAATACAGTAAAAAAAAAAAAAAACAAAAAAACAAAAAAAACCACACACACCCAAATTTTTATCTTCCTTCTACTATCTCATGTAAAGAGTAAGAGTTATTACTGATTGATTTTTCTGATGTCATCACATATATTAGAAATTAAAAGACAAAGAATAACTAAGCCATAAACATGTTTCAGTCTGGTTACAGATCATGTTAGGCATGGTCTTTAACAGTGTGTTCTCATATAAAAACTTATTACATAATTTAATCAATTATTAAAGTATTGAAAAGACATTATATATCAAATCCAAATAAAAGTTAGTTATGTATAAAATATTGGCTTCAGATCCCAACAAAAGTTACTAATGCAGGAAAACACTGACTAAACACATGTCATGGTCAAACACAGTAAGGAAAACCTTTTGTACTCTGTTCACAGAAATTATGCATTATGTATAGAAAATACACAAAATGTACATACATTGCAGCAGAAAAGTGAACAAACTTTAATATAAGTATATACTAACCAGCCACAATGACACTGTCATTACGAGCTGGACCAAATTTCAGTGTCATCTCATGTTTATGTTTATGGACAGCCAAATGATCCTCGTTGGTAAAACGCTGTGGCAAAAAGTTTTAAAAAAAAGTTGTAATTTTGAATGTGAACAAAGTGAATACAATTCTACAGAAAGTCATTCTTTACAACATGTAGAATTATTATAAACTATGCTAACAGACAACTCCCTTGTTCCTTGGTCAACAATACCATGCAAAAAATATAACACTCAAATAAATAATGTTCATAGTAACAATATTAGGGAAATGGTAATAAGTACCTGCATTCATCAAAAAAACAAAATAAAATTTCAGAGTGATGCAGACTTCACTAACCATTAGCAAACAGCTATTTGCTGTAGTAATGGAGCTTGACAATGTTTAGTAAATGACTATACTTGATTTCTGTAGTTTGTATTATTATAATAATGAAAACTGATCAGACTTTGCTGTATTTAATAGTGTAAAAACAAAACAAAATATAGCTACTTTTGACTGTTCACTGTCTAACACAAAAGACAGAATGGGAAACATTGGGGCAATCTCAGATACGTAAAGGCTGTCAACAAACTAAACTAAACAAGCTAAAAAGCTGTCAAGTTTTCAGAAGTATCCAGCAGTTTTAGGCATCCTTTCTCCAAAATTTTGGGCACAACTTATGAAAAAAGCATTAAGCATACAAACTAAATGCTGTAAAATAGATATCCTTACTTAGAATAACTTGAAGTTTGCTGTGCACTTGGAATAGGGGTAAAGTCAGTTAACTGAGATAATCTAAAGAAAAAGTTTTGCAAGATGCAGGTTTCCTAAAAACAAACAAAACCAACCTACTTTTTACAAAATATTCTGGTTCTTACTTTCCCCTGGGAACATTTGGAACCCAAACTTTGTTTCTGACTCTCCCTCAATAATTTAAGTCACTCCACATACATCTTGCAATAGATACCATCAAGTGTCATAGAAATCAATATAGGAAGCTTTGTTAACCTTAGAGCATAGTTTTACAGAATATTTCAGTGAGAAAAGGAGATAGGTCTGTGGAGCTGAGGAGGGATTTAAAAATTCAAGTTTAATGAGAGGACATTTTTTGTTAGAAGCTTGCTTGTCATGGGTTGTGAATTTCCAGCTATCTATAGGTCCTCTCTGTCGTATCTCTAGATACAACATAAGCCAGAAACTTTGTGTTCTTTCACTCTAAGACACTTTCAGTACCTCTTCCTGTCTCCATTACGTGATAGACAGGCTCCCTTGGAGGGAATGGGATCTCCAGATCCTGACTCCCTCTCTGTTCTATAATATGAGCTGGTATCTGGAGGAGCCTTGCCCATTTTCAGGGACATGAACTTCTTTCTTCTTGTAGCCCCATGATGCATCTTCTAGGAGGTTTAGTTACCAAAACACTTCTGATAGAGTTTACACCAAAACCAGATTCAAATAGCATGGGGACAAACACGATGCTTAGGGAAAAGCAGGCTTCTTCTGTTGCTTTTGATGTCTCTGAACATATTAGACATAATAAGAAATCTTAGTCCTTTCCCACTTTAAATACAAAAGGATCCATTAATGAAACACTAATGCTGTCAACCATAATAAAATCTAAAGTCTTCAGAAAAAAATGAAAATATTTTGAACTCAAAATCCAAATAAATCCAAGTACATTAACATAATGAAAAAATGCAGCTTGCTCAAGAAATTAATTCTATATAAAGGCAGCAGGGATGTCTTAATCTCATGCAGCAGATAATGTAGATTCATTCGTTTTCTGGTTACTAAATTAAAGTGTTAAGACAGTTTCCTTTTAAGCAACCATCTGTTAAGATGCTTATTAGTAACAATTCTTCTCTTCAGCTCACATTCAGTGTTCTATCTACTAACACTATTTAATAGAACATATACAAACTACAATAGGAACTGAAACACATTTCATGGCATGCATACTGTTAGCATCTTCCTTTTTTATATATCTGTATACCTCTCTCTATAGCTATGTATATAAAGTTCTATGCCATTAAATACTTGCAGTCACAATGGATGTAAAAATTAACCAAAATTTTAGGTTATTGCAAAGTGAGAAAAAATTGAGATACTTTACTTAAACTTCTGAGGACAGAATGACCACGAGTTTCACAATGGCTAACATTTGAATATTCTGAAAAATGCAGGTTACCTAATATAAATTAGTGTTTACTGAAAAAAAAGAAAAAAAGGAAAAAAGGAAAAAAAAGAAAACAAGCAAATAAGGCAGGGCTAGAAAAGTTGTTTTCAGCTCAAACAGGATAATTTAATTAGTTTTTCCTTTTAAGGATATTATTTCCTAATAAATACATATTTAAAATGCTAGAAATTCTTGCTGTCACCTGCTTTTCAGCAGAGCTGGAAAACAGATGCTTTCTGCCACTTATCATAAAACCCCTTTCCTACAGTCGCTAGAAATATGTTTCACTGTCATTTCTATTTGACATTTGTTAATAACTTCAAATCAGCCCATTACCTGGCCACATCCAGGGGCAGTGCATAAAAAGGGTTTGTCATCACTCATATTCCACAGGTCGTTGTGTTACCTGTATTAAAATGAGCATGGAAAGTATTTAAAACAATTGCAACAAATTATCAATACATCAACATCCAAAAAAGATGTTAATATTCCCTGGGCAAGAATTTCTGTCTTCCGGCTGCACTAAGAATTATCTAAATACCTGAGATTCAAGGATATTTTGGTTCAGAGTACGGTTTCTAAGCTCTGTAAGGAAGATACACAAAACCAAACAGAGACATAGTAGGTTTTGAACATGGATCTCAGTTGGAAAGGCAAGTATTTGTATGTAACACAACTAATTGCAAGAACTATCTCAAAATGTAGCAAGACAGCTTACTATTGAAATAAAAATATATAGCAATAATTATCTAATACCCACAAAAAAAGGACAAAGGAGTAGATAGAATTGAATAGTCAAGAATATACTCCAGAGAGACAAGAGAAAGCCATTGATTTCTTAGTTTTTTCATGATCCTTAAAGCTCATCTTTAAAACTAAGTTAGCGAATAGCCCTTTATGTAATCTTTCATAAATGTAATTACAAAAACATGTATTTTATTAATGTTTTGGCTATATAGCTAATATTTATTGACAGGCTAAACAATATTTAAGAAAGAAGTAATAAATATTAATGCTATTTTACTTTGTGCTGTGCTGTATACTCAGAGATATACATACCTGCCAAATTTCACATGTAAGCTGATTTCACAGGGCAAACTATCATATCCTCCTTTTCATGGCAATGAACTGTAATTGAGAGAGACATTAATTATAATGCATACTAAACATGTAATAACATGTGATTATTCTTTCATAATCTCCCTGGATAATATATAATATATAATTATAATAATACAACAATATAACATAGACTACCCACGATTCATCCATGAAACAACGCTTTCTCAAATACATAGTTAACTTCAACCCATCTACCGATTAGTTATACCTTTTCCCAGAGAAGAGATACTTTTACAATTAACTGTTTTGGAAAGACCCTCTCATTCTACTTATTCTTGTTTAAAAAAAAAAAAAAGAAAGGAAAAAAAAGTTCCAGTATCCCTTATTTTTAAAGTGAGAACTCGACATACAAAAGGAAGAAGTCAGGCCTTAAATTAACCTAACAACTCAATCAGGGCCAAAGAAATCAGGGCCTAATAAAATTTAAGGGAAAATACTGAAAAGAGTAAAAATACTTTAGAACTAACATCTTTTCTAACTAAACGTCTCAAAGCTGGATGCCTGCAACAAATTGTAGTATCCAGAAAATTTAAGTTTTACAAACAAAGAGGGTCTTTCATTTAAGTTTCAGGTGAACCATTTTAGGTCAGAATTTTAGAATTAAAATGTGCAGGAAGCCAAAAAAAGTGGAAAAGGAAAAGAAATATGCTGTTTGCCCTCATAGCAGAGCAAGAAAAGAAAAGAAGAAAAATCAATCTCTCCCCTACAGTCACTAAGAACACAACATATTTGTACCATATGTTGTTATGCAAATGTAGTGATCTACTTGAATCTGTCATGATACCATACCAAAAAAGCATTGTAATTCTATACATTACTTTGATACTGTATTAACTTTTTGAATAAGTGGTCGACATGGTTTTAGGAAGCTGTGCGCAGGAGCTGGAACTTTCTCCCTCATCATTACGAACCCTCCACTCCCATCTCAATCTGCTGGAGGACTAGAAACTCAAGTTTATGTTGGGTTCCACTTCTCTTTTTCTACTTATCTAGTTACTGGGCCTTACTGTAGCACAAGACTTCCCTTCTGGTTCCAGAAAACCAAAATGAACCTGCTAGTACAATAAGTCTTCTCGGGCAGTTCTCTAGGAGAGGGAAGGACACCACTGGACAGGAGAAGAGAAAGGAGAGTGCACCCCTTTCTTGGCTACTCCATCATCCTACGAGCCCAAAAGAAACATCCCAAGGTAGCATCACTACACTTTGGGAAGAGGAAGAGGGACACAAGATGGGATCCAGCCAACCCATGCAGGGCAACGTGTAAAATTGGTATGCAGATGCTGTGACATCATTGACTAAAAACAAAGTTCTGATACAGTGCACATAAAATCCCGATACTGTTGTCATGTCAGTAAACATGACAGTGATGTGTAACTTTCATCTCACCACTGAATTTCTCTCATTTTAAGGTCAAATGATAAAGGAAAAAAAAATGAAGGCACCAAATTGGCTAATTAGCCAGGCAATGATAAGCACTCTTAACCCATCTGTGGCTTTACCCAGTAGGAAACACAATCTAGCATTAAGTATGCATATTAGTATGTAGATCTAACAGCATTAGTTTTGACTTCTGCTTGAATTGGTAAGTAAATAAAGATAACTATCACTAAAGCAGACCATAACCAGAATAAGCCCATCTCTCCCCCAAAAGACTGGCCATGAGAAGTAGCAAGGCTTTTGAAGCTGCCCAAGTATTCTGAGAACGTGTACCTCTGGTACACTATTCAGCACTAGACATGAAATAGCTCAAGCTAGCTTAAGCAGATCTTTTAAAACATAATACCTCAGCTTTGTACATGTAGGGGACACACTACCTGATCCTTTTGCCTAGACCTATACTGCAACGACTACTGTATGGAATTCTTAAATATTACTTCAAAGAGAAAGGAGAGTCCAGTGTCCTTGGCCATGGGCACTGAATGGCAAAGAAGCAAAAACATGGAGTGGAGGAGATTCCAAGGTGTCACTTCTAAATATACACTTTCAACAGAATAAGGATATTAAGACTGAGATCACCAGCCAAGAAGTGATGAATGGCTGCTAGAAACTTAAGAGTCTTTGGCACCAACAACTCAGAGAAACATCTACGTCTCAAAGAATGGATGCCAAGGCAAATCAGGAATGGAGATTTTTCTGCTGTTCTTCGCAAGGAGTTTGCAACCTGTCTCAAGTTTCTGAAGGAATTCAGTACTTCTTGAACTGTTAAAACTATGAACTTTGATTAAAAGAATACTGATGAGGTCATGGGCAAGTCTGAATACTCAGCGACTAAGACTTCAAAGTATCATCAATGAAGCTTTAGGATTACATCCTTCTGTTGTCTAAAATTTCAACAGACACTTACAAGTCACCTCATGAGCATATTATCTTTGCTAAGTTATGCATCATCCAGAATTTTTTAAATGCTGTTTTGAAACTAGCAATTAATGGAATATTTTTCAGAATAACAAATTAGTATTGTTAAATCTTCATAATGGGGGCCCTATATAGTAATATATGGATATAGTGTACACGTATGTATGTATATTATGGATATAAGAGTTATAACCATATCAGAAATAGCTGACCGTATCAAAAGCCTCCCTTATTTCCAAGAGTATGAAGATTTTTTTTTAACATATGGGGCATACAGGACACTTTTTTCACTGTACTACTATTGCTTGTTGTCAATCTTTGACAATCACATAGTACCAGCCAAAAAAACCTACCTCACTGATAGTACTCTTGATAGTACTTTTCTCAGGCCAGTCTGTAAAGACCAATTTTTCCTGCCTGCCCATTTTCTCTTTTAAAGTAGCATTACCAAAACACATACTTGCATACGAAGTGGGTGTCTGCTGTCAATGTTTTGGTTGTGAAAGTTTGTGAAGCTTGTGGATTTTAACAACATCTGATTTATGAACATCAGTCCTTGTGAAAAATGAAAACAAAAGTCTTGTCCTCCAGGATAACTTACTGGAAAAAGGTCAGAGACAAATTCATTTCCTGGACTTTGCAATATTACTTGACTGCAGGCCACAGTCTGAAGTAATTTTCTGAAATTATGCCTTGTAAAGAGATTCCAACTAACATCTGAGGAAATTTTTTTTTTTTTATCATCTTCAAGCACTGTAATTTTTGCTCTTAAAAGAGAAAAGAAAATTCACTTATGCATTCCATTAAGATCTTGGACATTATAAGCCTAAACAGAAACTGAATCCGAGAAGATGGGAAAACAAAGGGCCATTAGTCCAGTCAAAACTGTAAGGATTGCATTTACCTATTACAAAGGCAAACACAGGAAAGCATGTGCCTGGAACTGAATTAACTTCATGCAACAGTGCAGGCTGAGGGCTGATTGGCTATGAAGCAGCTTTGCAGAACCTGTAGGTCTTGGTGGACAACAAATTGAAGTCAAATTCAGCAGCAAGCTCCTTGCAGCAATATGTATTGGGCTGAAATAGCAAGAGCGTAGCAAGCAGATCAAGGGAAGCGATTACCCTCCTATATTTGGCACTTACAAGGCTACAGCAGGAATACTGTGTCCAGTTTTGAATCCCTCAAGACAAGACAGACATTGACAAACTGGAGAGTGTCCAGCAGGGGCCCATCAAGATAGTTAGGGGGCTGGACTACATGACATACAAGAGGAATGTTAGGGAGCACAGTGTGTTCAGCCAGGAGAAGGAATGCAAAGGAGGAATCTATTTGCTGTCTTACACTACCTAATGCGCCATTATAGAGTAAACAGATCCAGACTCTGAGAGGTGTGCAAGAACAGGAGGAGAGGCGATGTTCACAAACCACGACAAGGAAATTACAAGCAAACATAAGGGAAAAAAAAACCCACAGTGAGGGTGGCTAAGCACTGGAACAGGCTGCCCAGAGAGGCCATGGAATCTCCATCCTTAGAGATATGTAAAAGTTGAGTGGACAAGGCACCGAGCAAGCCAACCTAATTCTGATGTTTGCCCTGCTTCGAGCAGGGGTTTAGATAACATGATCTCTAGAGTCCTAAATTATCCTACACCATAAAGACATCATCGTAGCTAGAAATAGAGGTGAACAACAACAAAAAAGAACTCAAACTCGGGTAAAGTTTTGACAGCTTTAAATGACTTAGGTGGTTAACTTTACAGCCTACCAAATACAACTGTAGCTGCCAGGCAAAAAGAACCCGTCTTTTGCCTTTGCCTCCTCTTTTGCCCAAGACAAATAAAAAAACAAGACTAGCATACAGAGGACACTTTCAGGAGAGAAGTTTGTGATTATGTCATTCTAATTTCAAAAGGCTACTGGAAACTATCTGCTCTGTAAGACAGAATATCACAGTTAAAGAGAAATTTAAAAATATTCTTCCCCCCAGAAATAAAAAAGGAACTTAAATGCCTTCTTGACCGAACGTTACCCACCAAACCAAATGAGAAATTAAGGATGTGAACATCTAAGCCAACAGCTACCATTAGCTATTAGCTACCATAGCTAGATTTATAGCCACCTTGGATGGTAACCCAGGTACAAGCAAACACCTGTCCAACAGAAAAAAGATCATTCCTGAAGTAATTCCATCTGAATGTGAAACTTCAGCCTTAACATTATCTCTTCAGATAACCTGCAGATTTCAAACAAATGTTTTCTACTGCAGTCCAATGAAGTACGTTTTTCTACAAGCCTTCCTAACCTAAATTGCTTTCAGTAGCAAAAGAAACCTATAGATTATATTCTGTTGTAGTCTTCTGCATTACACTGAGAAACAGGATCAGAGCTGAACAGAGGAAAAGCATTAAATTATCTTGGCAGTATTATCCATTTTGGTACTTTAATCAGAATGCAGTCCCACACTTTTGGTGCTCATTCACTCCATACTTTCAACACCACGTTAAGATATTTTCATGCACATTCTTATTTAAAATGCCATAAGCTTATTTTATCACTTTGAGGGAGCACGGTACAGTAAAATACATAAATATGTATGTTTAAAATATATATAAAGAGCAATAAAAAACAATAAGGGTTGCACATAATTTGCTAATACTTAAAACAGTGCTCTTATTTACAAAGTAAGGATGGTTCTATAAAACAATACACTAAATGTGCTACACAAATGACTTTCAACAATCATTTTACTTTTTTTGATATTTTAAACACTAAGTATATGTTCTGAAAACTATTACTGCATACTTTGAAGCTTGCTTCTAAAATACCTTCCTGAAGGCAACCTGTAAGACTCATGCACTGACTTAACCAATGCCTTGTAGGCTTCTTCTGGTAAAGCTTCTTCTGTTTTCTCTTAGTTCCTTACATATCAGGAGCAATGAAAACACAGTGGACACTTCATCACAAAAATTTTTTATTAAGCATTTAAATACTTCTTTAAAATGTATACATGCACATTAACAGTCCCTTAAAAAAAACTATGGAAGTTTGCTGAGAAAAATTCTTTGCACACCCCTAGTAAGATTTGTCAGAGTTGCAGCTAAGGACTCTTAAACAGTTTACCTGCATTAAGCAGGCCGTATGCCAAAAGACCTCTGTATGTTAACTGGTTCATGGGCTGAGCAGTCTTCCCCTATAATTACCTTTTCTAGGCACTGTAGCAATACAGAGACTGCCTTTCTATAATTTCAGTGCTGTCACATGAACAGCATGCATGAAAACAACCTGAATTGAATGTAGAAACAAGAGTTCTTTTGAAAAGACAGACAACTATAATGCTTAAGCAGAACCTGAAGTAAAATTAGGACTCTTCATTTTCAGCGTTTCTCTCATGGCCAGCAAGAAGATTCACATGCTCACAAGTGTGTCATCCCTCTAATCTGGACAGTCCATAGAGGACAACCTGTCAACTACAGCAACAGCTGATTTACCTCCTACTGCTTAAACTTCTGTGATGCAAACACAAAGTTTCCAGCTATACTGACCACTCACATGTGGTTCAGTGTGGCTCCATCTCCAGAAACACCTGTAATTTCTGGTTTGAAAAGATGAGAAAGTTAGACAAAAAGTTGTGCTAGACTGTTGAGACAAACCAAAATTAAGATAATCCATTGCCATAAAGTTTCCCCTGGGTCTGCATATCAGAAAATGCTTAAGTTACAGCATCAGTGATGTATCTTCCTGCCGACATGTATTTCATCAAGACTGATACTGTCTATTCAACATCTGATTTTACTCTACATTTGATCTGGGATCTTGTCCCTTATCACTGCAAGGTACCAACTCTTACTGCATAAAAAAAATTATTAACTCTTAACAGGCTTTTCTGTAGACCTTATCATGGTGTGTGATTGCTGTAAGAAGTATCCTTAAAAAAAGATGAGATTTATAAAAATGTTTAAAACTTCATTTTATAATATAAAACCGAGACATAAAAGGGCATGGTCAAAACTATCGAAAGTCTATTGATTCTAAGAGTCTACTTGAGGTGAATAACTTTTTCATCTCACTTTTCATGCTCAAAGTAAAGTGCACTGACTATATATACCACAGTAAGGAATACTATTCTTTTAATGGTTATCTGTGATGAGCTGAATTTAGTGATTTGCTGGACTCCACACAGGAATTTTAATAGAGATGCTTCTAAGAAAAATGTAGCTATTTTGTTTTCCAAATTTAAACCTCCAAAATTAGAACAGCTGGCTTTCTCCTGCAGCTAAACGAATTACAATTCCAATACTTGTATACTATACGGTAAAGCATAAATTTTAAACACCTCCCACATTTGACCCCATCTTTATTTCCACAAATTTCTATAGAGGCTGACTTGCAACTTTTGCTTTCAGTAAAAATCAGAAGTTAGTATATAGAATACATAACCTACTAAGAAGTTAAACAAAACAAAACATTGGCATTATAAAGGAAGGGGGGGGGGGAACAAAAATAAACACTGCTCCACTTACCTGGAGGGGCTGAAACAGCTCTTTTCGCTTTCCTGTAATTCAAAAGAAGAAAGGTGAAGGAAAGGCAGTCTGATTATTACTTCACTGTTAAAGTCCACTTTCCAAAGTGCTCTAACTGACTTTATTTGTGTAAACTCACCATAGATTTTAGCATTCATAAGAAAAAAAAAACAATGAAGAGTCTGAGGGAGAAAAGTTTTTAAAATTAAGAACATTCTTCCTTATAAAGCAAGTGGGATCACCAGGATGTTATTCAGTAGATTCTGAAACATAACTATTAGCCATAATCCAGAGTATTTAAAGGATGTAAAATTCAAAAACCATCCAAAAAGAAACTGGGAGCTTTTTCTTCACTGCTGCCACTTCACTGCTTACTAAAGTGGCTGTTCTATTTCCTAGAAGACACACAATCTGTTCCAGAGAGTTCTGGGGAAGAATCAGGAAGAAAATAATGCCTGCAACATTATGCTCAATTTTCCTCTTAAGAAAAGTCACGTGTAACACTTTTTGCTGATGCTTTTGTTAATCATTTGTAACTAATGTCTAGGACAAACCAAGTAAAAGACATAACTGACATCCTATAAACGAAACCTGAATAAGAGGAAAAAGGGGGAAAAAAAAAAAAGACATGAGGACAATTGATCTGACAAGTTCAAATGAGAACAAGAAAACCAGTTGCCCAGATAGTCTCATGTACAGAAACAAAACAAGTTATTTCAGTTCTGCTGAAGGAACAGGCTTTTAGGCATATGAGGGTACAATTCTGGTAAACAGGGAACACACACAGAAAACATTTACACCTAACATTTCCTGTTGGCTGGGTACGGTAGCTCCTAATTCAACCCACTGGCTTAAATATTTTTCAGAGGCACTTTGATCTTTCTTTGTTTTAGTGAAAATTCATGCTATGTAAATACAACTCCTACAGTGAAGTGAAAAACACATGAACCTCTGAGAAGAAATATACAGGGTTAGTATTCCCCTGATATTTTAACATTTCAGTTAAGGAGATATTAGGATTTACCTTCCCCAATTCATTTTTCTAAGTTTCAATGTTTTTATTATTTGCGATCAATCTAACAGACATTAGAAATCCAGTTTCCTTTTTCTACATAATTTCCAGTAAACTCAAAAAAGCAAAAAGACCAACAGAAAAGCTACTTAATGCTTACTTTTTCTAGATTGCACCCATGAAGTGCAAAATTGAATAATTAAGAATTTAATTTAAAAATCTGTAAATATCTTAAATCACTTCTACAGTGCAATAGTAGTTGAATATTGGAACAGGCTGCTTGGACACGTTGTGGCATCTCCATCGTTGGAGCTATTTGAAATCGCACTGGCCACAGTCCTGGGCAACCTGCTCTAGGTGACCCTGCTTGATAATCCCCAGAGGCCCCTTCCAGCCCCAACTGCTTTGTGATCCTGTGAAATACATCATGAATATGTCCACTGCAGGACTCCCATTTACAATAGAGAGTGGAAGCTAGTGGAGAAGTTCTCTCTGGCATGGCCAGGAGCTCAGCCCGAATTTCTAAACTGAAACTAACACAGAATACTGTTGGAGCCAGTATGGCATAAACTTGAAAAACACGAGCTATTGCATTACTATTTAATGTGGTCTTATATTTCTATCTTCTACTTACATTCAATGTCTCCTTAGAATGCATCTTAACAATTTAAAACAAACACGCAGTTTTGTTATGTATGGGGACGATGATAACTTGAACTCTGTTCATTGTTAGAAGAAAAGTTATAGTATTGAATCACATTTACTCATTTAATTATTTTTATATATAAATTCAGCATCATTTTAACAGACCATAGACATGTTGAGATCGGAAATAAAACTACAGGAAAAATAACAGACTAACGGATAAAACTTTAAAAGTTAGTAAAGCTTTTTAGACCTGTAAATATGCATTTGTGTGCTTAAGCTAATTCATAGTGGAAAAAAAAATAGAAAAATAGCTGATGAGAGAAGATGAACTTTATGTAAGAGAGCATGTAAAGCTTATTCAAATAAGAATCAAAACAATATCATACTATTTGGGTTGAGGCTGCACAACACTTAATTTGTCACAAAAGCAGCATAAAAAACAGAATGATTTATGAAATTACGCAAGATGCAATTTAGGACCAGAGCACCTTATGTTAGATACTGTGTAGTCAAGAAGTTTCTGGAAAGAGACATACCAAAGAAGTTCATATTTCTAGAATTTAAATTAGGATAAAAATACTAGTTACACAGTGAAGACCACCAAAGGCTCAACTAGTTGATGAAATATTAGTATGCAATATCACTATTAATATAGAAACTCATCACAGATTAAAAAAAAAGCTACCTCACCCTACACATACATCAAGTGATTTTTTTTTTAGTTTCACATTTCTTTTAATGCATTATATAGCAAGCAGTCCCTGACAAAGTTATTAGCCTCTGTGTGTTTTGTTTTTTTTTAAATAAGACAATCTTCAGACTTCAGTTCTAGAATGCAGAATTATAAACACTAAAGTGAATGCCTCACTTGACTATGTTTTGTGGCCCTGAAAGTATGCATGCAGTGGTGCTCCTGTTAAAACAAATTAGCTGATGTTTTAGTGGAATGTTGAAGACATTATGTCCAGAATACTTATAGAAAACCAAGACCACATGAAAAAGTTTTCCTCTTGCTATCAACTGATGCTACCGCTATCTTAGATGTCAGCTTAGGCAGGATCATGACTTTAATCTTTATTTGCTATTTTTTTTATTAATTCTATCTAGCTTTACACTTGGCAACAGCTTGGGACAACATATTTCTGACCTCATGAATAGACTACGACAAGGAAAAAAAAAAAACCCCAAAGCTATGACTTCAAAAGGTGGAAAAGAAAATACAAACACTTCGACTTAATTAGTTGGAAAGTAGTGGATGACCCAGAATTTTTTGCTTTATTAGAATTTCTCATTCTAGGGAAGAAAATAGGTGACAATATCTTTATTTGATGAGTAACACCATTTCTGAGAGAGCGCAATATAACAAAAAGTAAAAGCATTAACTCATGGCACATGGATGGGACATGGAAACATCCTCATGGATCCCACTTCACAAATGAGGATGCAAAAAGGTTGTAACATGAATAAAACAACAGAAGCACCATGACAGCACACATATCCCCTAACTCCAAATACAGCTGCACCAGGGCATAAAATATTTCTGCCAATATTATCATGTGCAACCGTCATTCCTAGAGCACCTGCAACGTGTTTTTTCACAGAAAAGCTTTGCCGACCTTTACCAAGGCAACTCTGGAGGCCCCGCGCACAACCGCAGGCCAAGCCGGGGGCAGCGGGTGCACAAGGACCGCATCCAAGGCCAGGCCGTGGCAGGACGCCCCCTCCCCACGGCGCAGCGCAGCTGCCTCTCGCCCCTCCCGCGCGCACCTCGCCCCTCTCGGCCCCGGCCGCGCACACGCTCCCGCCAGCGCAGCAGATGGATGCGGGAGGCCCCCGCGGAGCGCAACGGGGCCGGGGCCGAGGCGGGCCGGGCCGCAGCACCTTCCCCCCACCGCCGCCCGCAGCGGACACCGCCGCTGCCCTCCCGCGGCGGCCGCTTCCGGGTGCGGGCCAGGCCAGGGCGGCCCGCGCCCCCCGCCCTCGCGCCGCTCCCCGCGGGGCCCTACCTCCGCGCCGGCAGCGGTCTCCACGGCGCCGGCCGGCCAGGCCGCCCGCCCCGCCGCGCCCCCGGCTCTAGGGGCGGCGGGAGCCACAGGCCGCGGTGGGGGAGGGGGCGGCCGAACCGCGGAGCGGCGGCGCCATGTTACTGCCTCCCGGGTAACCCCCGCCTACCGCTACGCCGGGCCGCTCCCCCCGCCCCGGTGCGCGCCCCCGCCCGCGCCCCGCTGCAGCGCGCGGGGGTGGGGGGAGGCGAGGAGCCGCCGCCGCGCCCGCCGCCGCCGCACGCTGTTTACAAACTCACCCCAGGAACAGGGGCCGAACCGCACATTAAAGGCCGGGTCCCCCACAGGCTTCCGTCACATCTCGCGAGAGCTCAAGTGACATCTCTCCGGGCAGCGGGGGAACGCGAGTCACGTGGCAGAGAGGGGCGGGAAGCGGGACTGGGCGCGCCGCTGACTGGCCGCCGCCGACGGGGCGCTTGGCAATGCTGGAATGTCTGTGTGGCCGGAAGTGCTGAATGACTGGGTGTGGCTGAGCGGGGAGCCGTGACACTGCTTTAGCTAAGCAGGCTCTGCGCGGTCTCGCGCGTGGAGGGGTGACTAGGGGCAGCGCGGACCTGCCTGGTGGTGGCTGAGGCGCTGTATCCCGTATAACCAGCACGATGCTAATAATAGCCTCATATTTGGTAGGCCAAACCTACTGTTTCTGGTCCTGCAGGCTCCTCGACTGCCACTAACTCAACTCCATGGTGAGCAAGGCGTCGCATTAAAGTGCTCTCCTGTACTGTATCTGCTACCTAGAGTGGTAGAAAACCCACCCTCTCTGCTAGGGATCTTGAGTGCATTTGGCTGGCTTAAGATTTCACTGGCCCCAGCTGGACAACGTGCCGTAAGAGCCAAACCAAACTGTGTCTGTGCTGCAATCCAGCGTATTACGTTAAACTGCTGTTCAAGGAGGATTTGTGCTGAAATGCCAGACAAGCAGCTCAAGTGACATGATGAAGTCCGTGCTGTCTGATGCTGATCCTGCAGAAGGGATGCTAGCTCCTGGTAGAATAGTGGACAGGCAATAGCAAGCAGGTGGAGACTAAACTGCTGCAACTCTTTGCTTACTGACAATGCTTTAAGCATACATCACATCCGAGTTTTGGAATAACCCCTAAAACCTTGTCCTGGATATGTTCCTTTGCTTTGGTTTCCCAGTCTTCCTAATAACCACAGTTGCATTTCTCATGCTGGGAGCCATGTATGTGTCTGAAGCCATAGCTCTGCCAAGCATTCAACTTATTTAACACATATCAAAAATGTTATAGAACTGTAAAAAGGTAAAAATCTTTATCTAAATTTTACAGATAAGACATCAGACACATTTCAAATTAATTAAAAAATATCCTCATCACCTCTGGCGACAGTTTAGCCAGTAAGTGCTCTGAAGCAAGGATGCGGTTTTAATTCTGTGTTCATGTTCCACATTGTGGAACTTTCTTGTTCTGAGCCTCAGTCTCCGATCAAGATACAGATCAGTCTAAGAGACTATAAACAAAAAATACATAAGTTTTCTAAAGAGTATTAACTCCAGTGTCATAAGCAAATCCTACAGCATGCAATTATATTTTGTCTAAATTTCCCTGACCTTGCAAAAGACTATATATAGCAGTTGCATTTCCTCTTGTAAACTGTTTTGCTGGGCCCTGTACAGGATTTGTGTAAAGTACTTTGAGCTGAAGAGGAATAAAGGACCATGCATACATGTATACTGTTTAAGTTAGGATTATTATTATAAGTATGTTGTGAAGGACTCATATTTGAGTGCTGAGAGGAACAGAAATCTTATATTTTGCACAGTTACACGCTTTCCATGCAGAACAACCAAGAGCTATATTAGACAAATAGCCAGTATTTCAGATCTTCACATGGCGATGCCAGTCCTGAATCCGAGCAAAGAACTGAACTGCAAGTTCTCTGCCTTTCCTCAGTCTGAAACTGGCCCCAAAAAACCATAAGCAGAGAGAAAGAAGCAAGAAAAGTCAAAGAAAGAAGCAGGATACACAGGATGAATCATTTCTACCTGCAACAGTGACAAAAGAACTTAACTGGTAACATAAACATTTCCTTCATTATACATTATGGAAACATTGTTGTACACATCACTTTCAACGTATTTGAGGTGGAACGAATCAGATCTACTTGGACAGCAGGTAGAGCAGTTATTCAGAGGTAATGAAGATCTCTGCTCCAGCTGGCTTCAACAACAAACCATGAACATAGTCTTCAGATTTGGAGAATCTATAACAGGAATTTTCTTGAGCTGACAATCTCTAAGGACAACGTAGTCCATGTCAGAAGAAAATACGACAAAGGTTTCAAGAAAGTAAAGTCTACAGCATTGTGACATGAGACTTTTTATCTGGTTCCTTTAACCCATGGAAAAGGTTTTCTGATAATGTAAGCTCTTATGGAGAGGACTCATTTAAATAACTTGCTACTGCCCAATTGCTGCAAAAAAAAGTTTTTGTAAAAAAAAAAAAATCCCATCTTTTACACATTTACAGTTGTACCTTTTGTGAGCACTTCAGTAAAACTTTTTGTCCTTGTAAGACCACTGAAACCCGATCAAGCTGTTAAAGTACTCAAGTTACCAGCAAAACCAAGATCTGGGTTTTTTGGGAGGTTTTTTTTGTTTGTTTGTTTTTCTGAGAACAGGGAAAATAGATGAAGAAAGTCAATGTGCCCCAGGATCATTCGGATGTGAAAATGTGCCCATCCTTCATTGACTCTAAGCCCTTTATCTCCCATAAGGAAGATAATCCTGTCTGAAGGTTTGTTGCCATGTTTTGAAAGACCTTGATTAGTCTTTATCTGCGACACTGAGATCCAATTCTTTCAGGATTGGCATAACCTAGCAACAGTTTTGCTTGATTTTAGGACCACGTTCAGTAGTCTAAGAGTGATTTCAAAGGTAACAAGCTTGGGAAGATGCTACTAGTAAGACAGACAGGTTTCACATCTATATCCTGGACCACCCAAGATGTTTGTTGCTTTTCAGACAAGGCTGATCATGAGGAATAGGGTACATGTTGATAGGGTTAACCACAAGGGAAAGAAGGGATGTAAATCCAGAAATTGCCATTCAAAGCTGATTAAAATAACTAGTAGTAACTCAAAATGCTTTTTTCTTGAGATTATGGAGCAATATCTTAGCTAGAACTCATCTCTACACCAAGCACGCAGTCAAAACTCAGCACAGCCATTTCATATGCATACTTATTGATAAATATGATTTACAGAGCTGGAGCTAGGCTTGATTGAGATGGGTTTGAAGATCCTGGTCTGGCCAAATCCCAGCAATATGGAAATATGAAGCTTGCATTAAATATTCTTATTGAAGCTCTCTACTAGTGCTATTAAGCACTCTAGTTCAGCCTAGAGTAGTCAGTGATGCTGGGAAATACCTATTTCCAACTCGGACGCCTCCAAGGATAAAGAAACTATGGCCCAAGCCATACCAAACCAGAGATTTCTGTGGTACTATCAGAGCAGAACATTGTTTAAGTTTCAAGGAAAGCACAAAAATTGAGGTAAACAGGCACAGCCATTGCATTGTCCACCAGAAGGATAACAGTACAAACTTCAGACTAGAATTCTAGTAACCTATATCTGCCTTTCATCCACAGCAAATACATGGTATGTCAGCTCAGTAAGAGAATAGCTTATGAAAACAGCTCATAGCAAATTAGAAAAACACTGCCCAAGTATAAACATAGAAGATAGCTACAGTAGGCTTTACCTCCTATTTCTAGAAAAATATAACTTCCAGACCCAGTCATATAAGTTATTATTAATACTATGCTAGAGCTGAATATTTAAAGATACTGCATCTTTTACACTCTGGAATTTGCATGCATGCACACACACATTATATACATGGATGTTCTCCATATTTAGAGTCTAACTTTTAACCCTTTTGTGAAGATCACTATTTTCTCCAAAGGCAATATGGGGAAAGAAGCCTCATAAACTATGTTCCTAAGTTAGGCTATATGAAGATCAGTTTGATATTTGAGTTCAGATTAAAACAAAGACCATATTTACATTTTGCACTGACCTGACAGTCACTAGTAAGAATCTGACATTTCCCTGGGGATAAGCTATTTATAGCTCATAGTAGATTGCTTCCTGGATTTAATTCAGTACCCATCCAGAAACAAGATGCCAAAGATTGTAACAAAGTTTTTTCCTTCCAAAGTTCAGTTTATCTATATTTGTTGAATGAGCAGATCTATTATTTAATATCCTGAATAGAAAACTTGATGTGTTACCAGAGAACCTCCATCAGTTAGTATATAGGAGTACAAAGCTTGTTGCTAGAAGTGTAGACAATGCCTGGAAACGCATTTAGATTGCTAAAAGACAGATACTGTGAGACGCAAAGCTTGATACTGTAGGCATTTTGTTATTAAAAACACTTTGATCCTACTGCTATTTAAGACAAGAAGAAGGAAGATAGCACAACAGTGGCTTAAAAGGAAGAACTTCCAGCTTCCTGATTAACTAGATGATGCCAAGAATGCAGCAACTAAGTAACAGTATAATGTCCAAGTGCCACAATTAAATATGTTGGACCAAGTTTTTCATAGATTTATTAAAAAAACTAAACCAAATAGTTCAATCTGGACAGTAATCAGAACTGATTGGGAAACTTCAACTAGGGTCATCAAAATTTATAGCATATCTGAAAACTGATGCAAAAAGAACTTCCCTATTTGTAGATTGTTTAGGTCCTTCTATCAAGAGATGCCAAAACACCTTATGTGCGAGCTAGTACGAGAAGAAACAATGTGTATAGAAACAGCTCTGAATGAGTCTGAAGCACAGGTGATGGAAAAAGGCCAGCAGTATAGCATTCCATATTTAATTTCTCTCTACATATATATGTATATTTGTTCGACTTTAAGCCATTGTTTTAAGGATCCAATGTTATATGTAATTCACTGAACAGCAGAAATCCATGGTGACTGAATGACAAGACGCTGTCTTCCAGATATCCTAATGAGAAAGAGAACAAATGCAGGCAACAGGGTGACAGTTAAAGTTGTTATCTTTAATGAAATGACTTTGGAAATAGTATCAATTTCCATGACACCAACATTTTGGGAGTCCCATAAAATATGTATTACATTCCAATGCCAATATTACAGGCAGATCTCCTTTCACATGGCAAATAGGATCAAGAAAGCAACCATCAGACAGAAGAGACCCATAGCTTCAGACAGGGCGAATCCCAGGATAGCATATGAGAACAGCTGTTGCTTCAGAGAAGGGTTTCTAGAAGAAAGTGAAGGCATAAGACCTTTTTACCTTTACTGAATAAGATATTCATACACAGGTTGATATATCTGACAGATTCAGGATCTCATGCCACAGGTGCCATAACAGGAAAATCCAATAAATCCAAGCAGAAGTAATTTTTAGCAGAGATTTCACCAAAGACAAGTGACTTTGCAATTAAGACTGGATTCAGGTTATGCAGATTGTATTTAAGAACTTGTAGAAACCTTTTCCAAACTAGTGTAATTTTGTGACTACATTCATATGTCCTTTTGGATGCAAGTTCTTCACACTCTCATGCAGAAACTGTTAGAACAATGTTTTATAAATGTACTTCACACCTGTGGCATTAGAACTGTATTCTAAGGAAGCACCTAAATCTATAATATTTCAAGTAGCTTACAGTTAAATACAAGAACTGAAACTATCTGGAGCAAAGAAACAAGTATGCAGCAGTTTGTTACAAATATGCAATTAATTATCCCTTCAAGAAGTGTATGGGAAAGAAAAAAATTCAACATAATACTATGAAGTTATTTCCTGCACAAGTTGACATGTTAAAAAACAGTGCCAAGTCGAGAAAAGGAAATATTAGCTTTGTAATGAAAACACTTCTGTCTCTTCAAGTGCAAAGTGAGCTTCCTTGGCTTCACTAGGGCTTAGAAATCTTTAAGACAACTTAATTAAAATCTTAACTCGTTCAAAGAGTAGTGAAGAACATGATACCTTCAGTAGTCTTTTATATCTCTAGCAGCTCTGCTCTTCAGTGATACTATGTGAACTATAGGTACTACAGGAACAATGTAAGCTCTAGGCTGTAAACTGTTACTAGTTTCATTTCATCCCCCTACTATCAATTTCCTACCCTTACTCCACTCCTTCAGATTCCTAATCAGTAATTTCCTACTCAGAGATGCCAAACTGAATGCACTGAAAAGCTGAATTAAGCATGTCTACACAACAGTCCTGATTCTAAGTATAAAGCACATAAAATCATATTACATATTAACAGTTCATACACAGTTTAAGATTTCTCCTCCCCTCTCACAGGGAGGAAGACTCAGGCTAGATTTTGAATTAAGTTCTGGAACTGAATGCTGGAACATTAACTTCAGGGAATGAAACATTGATTAAGTCTAATGATCTCATCTTTTTCATATCTGTTCTCTAGAGTAAACTGTAAAGAGTTTTGAATTCAACAACAGTCCCGTGCTGCTGAATATACTGCAGTTTCACACTATTCTATTCAGCCATGTTTAACATCACTGTTTATTAAGGGAATTTACTACAGCTCTACTATCCTTACTGCAACTCAGATAACTTATCTGTAAATGCTGCGTCAAGATATATCTGCATGCAATTCAAGATTTTCATAAGGGAGATTACCTGGCATAACCAATGATTAGACTACCGAAGACTGTTCCAATACCAGCACCAGAACCAGCCACACCTACTGTGGCAGCCCCAGCACCAATAAATTTGGCAGCAGTGTCAATGTCTCTGCTGATAGCACTAGTCTGGAATTCTCTAAGTGCTAGTCGGGAGACAGTGTTTTGGGCCCCATAAAGTGTTGAGTTGCCCTAAGAAAACAAAACATGGAAAAAGCATTATATTCAGGCATAGACCATTTCCTATGACTACTTTGATATAGTGTTATTCTTCAGTTTTCAAAGTTATTCGATCCGATGTCTGGTTATTCTTACAAGCATTGACTCTGTAACTAAGAGTTAAAACTTCAGAATGTTGTATTTCCACCTGAAAGCAGTCAACACTAAATGTAAAAGATTCTTCTCAGGGGAAGCAGCAAGATAGCAACAAGTACTATATAAGATTCCATTTAAAGCAAGTGTCACAGTGTAGATATTTGCATTAGTGTGTGTGAAGTCTAGATTGAGGACATTTAGGCTCACCAGGTAATTTAGGAAGATACAGAATTTTGTTTATAAGGTACCTCTCCAGTCCTGACCTCTGGCCTAGAAAACACAGATGCCGAAATTGGTCTGTACAAGACTCTTGATCCAGCACGGATCTGCAAGAGGAAGAAAAAAGTTATAAAAAGAAAAAAAAAAACATTTGATTACAGCAGTTCCTACGCAGTGTCTTTTTGTAAGATTAAGAGCCTGTTATCTACTAAGCCACTTGTCCTACTAAAAAGACAGCAATCACTGCTTATCTGGATATACAACAGAAGATACAGAAGCAGGCACTTCCATGCAGCTTGATGACTTCACCATAGCAGCTTTCAGAAGACATTATTATGACTAGCTGGATCACTCAGTGAATCTGCACAAGTGTTATACAGACAGAAAAAAAAAAAATCTAACAAAACAGCAAAGGAAAACCTAGATAGATCAGCAGGCATCAATATGCATTTTGCAATGAAAAAATAAGAAGAACCACAATGCATTTTAAAGCTGTTAAATGCAAAGACATAACCTAGGCTTTAAAAACTAGCAAGGCATGAATGAATGAATCCTCTTTCACAAGCGGCCTGCATGTGTCCTTGGACATCCAGCCCTCTAAGGTCACACCAGCTCCTGCACACAGCCCTTCCTGCAGGGAAAAGCCGTGCCTGCGCCAAGCAGAGGGGATGTTCTGCGGGCTAGAAAGGACGTTTTGAAGGAGGAGAATCTCCTCAAGGGCAGAAAACCGCGGCCTTGCACAGGACAAGCAACAGGCTGGAGTTTGACCTACAGCGGGGCGCAGCGCGCAGCAGGCCCCAGGGCGGCTCGCCGCGCTGCCCTCGCCCCCCCGCCCCCGCGCGGGAAAGCCCCTCGCCGTGGCCGGGGGTCCGGGCCGACGCCAAGGAGGCGGGAAGCAGAGCCCGGCCCCGCCGCGCCTCGCCCCCCGCTCCCCTCCCCTAGGGCGGCCAGCGCTCGGTGCGGCTCGCCCGGGGGGCCCCAGCGAGGCCCGGCGCCCCCGCGCCTGCCGCCCCGGGCGCCCGGCGAGGAGGCCCGGGCCCCCCCGACTCACCAGGGCGGGCGAGGCGGCGAGCTGGGCGCAGGCGAACATCTTGGCGGGCAGCGTCCCCGGGGCACGATCCGGCGTCTCTGCGGAGAGAGCAAGAGGGTGAGCGGGGCGCGGCGGCGGCGGGCGGCGGCCGCGATGGGGGCGGATGGCGCCGCGCCGCCACTCACCCCGCTCCGGCGGCCGCACCACAGACCGAGGGGCCGGGGCGTCTCTGCGCAGGCGCGGCGGAGCCCGGTGGCGAGAGCCCGGATGCAGCGAGGCGGAAGTGGAGGGGAGGAGAAGCGGCGCCAAGGTCACTTTGTAGCAACTTTATTGGCAACGTGGGGAGGCGGACACCGCGCGCCCGGCGCCGCCGCGCACTGACGTCAGCGCAGCGGCGCGCGGCAGGCGCGCAGTCGCACTTGCGCGGGGCCCGCTGCTCTGGGGGCCGTGTGTGTGGGCAGTTAGGGCCGCTCGTGTGACCGTTGCGGCCGTTGAGCGTAGCTGCGCAGCACACAGGCCGTAGGCGCAGCGTGACGCTGCCGCTGCCGTGAGCTGGCGGCGGGAGCGATGTGACGCTGCTCCTCCGCAGGAGCGGAGCGGAGCGGGCCGGCGGGCTCGCCTCGCCCTCGGCGAGGCTGGAGCGCGCCCGTGCGCGCTCACTGAACGCCTGCGCGGCGAATAGCGGCGTGCCGGCAGGAGCTGGCGCGGTGGCTGGAGGTGTGAAGACACTGTATCTCTCACTTTATGAGAGCTTCTGAGAGCTAAAGTCTGTTTAGCTGGGGAAAAAAAAAAAAGAGACATGGAGAGACTGCAGTAGATAATTAGCACGGCGCGTTAGGTGCTAGGAAGTCTCTCTACAGCCTGATGAAGAAAGGCAAAACAAAAATCAGTGTCTAGGAGAACTAATGCCTGATTGGGACTCTTGCTTCTGTCAGTGTGGGGGACAGTCAGAAACTGCAGAAAAATACTCAAAATCCTCAGATCCCACCTGGACAAGATTTCCAGACAGAAAAAGAGGGCACATGCAAGAAAGCTCAAAGGTACAGTAACACTAGGAAGACTTTGAACATAGAACAGAAAATCCCTACTATTTGATGAGTCAATGCTACATGATGAGCAGGTTAAGACGCAGGTAACAAAAATTCCTGTTCATATAAACTTAATCAGACCAAGATTATCATTATTGAAATGAGTTCCAGAGACTTCAATTTTTAGCACTTCAAAACCTCTGTGATGCTTTCTACTTGATTTGGAGTATAATTATATTAGCAGTCCATTACTATTGTAGTAATGTTGGTGCCAATTAGAAAACATACAGAAAAATTCACATTTTGCATAGAACACTGGGAAGCATATTTTTAATCAGTGATAATTTTTGCTTTATCTGCTACAATCTGTGTTATAAAAATGAAGTAAAATTCAAAAATAATCTGTGTGCTACAAACTACTGCAGAATGAAAGAGTAAGAGAATATGTACATTATACTTAGGCATGGGCACATAATATACTGTTTTCATGTCTTAGTAGTTGCTGGTTTCCTGCAAACTTACACGGACTATTCATGTTGCTGTCACTGATTAAACCGCAGGTGCTACATAGAGGAGACATACTCCATATCATCAGCTTGAACACCGACCAACAAACATGATCAATATGCAATTTCAACAGTTGCATACTAATGTTAAGGATAATGTTGCTTATCTGCCCTACACTGGAGTGCTTTACTTCTGATTCTTAGGTACAATGGAGTTATACTCAAATGGAGGTCCTAAGGAGAGAGGCAAAAGTGCAGTCTCACTATTCCAACTTTCTGCCCTCTGCCTCAAACACAACAGCAAGCATGGTTTAATTCATGGATATTCTAAGATTAGTGATAGAGCAGCAAGAAGGGAGTCTATGAAGGCCAGTGAAAGAGATTATAAATTACCTACTTTTTTGTTGCATATTCTTTTTTATTTTCACAATCTTACACACATGTTTGGGAACTGAGGTAAATGGTGAGATCTGCAGTGCCTGTCATGTGGTGTTTCCACAGACAAGCACTAAGAAAGAAATAAGTATCAGTGGCAAAACCCTTACTGATTAGTCAGAACTTTTCACTTTTTTTAAATTTCAGTCTACACACCATTGTGCTAACAATCATTTCCAGTACCACCAATCAGTATAAAGCAAACATGGATGCTGTATTGCTGGAATTACTTAAATGAAACTTGCAGTACTTCACACTAAAATACAAAGTATACTATTTATGAAGTAGTATACTTTCTTTAGGAAGTGTAGGAGTGAATAGGCCATTGCAACAAAGAAATTCATGGAAGGAAGCCAAACCCAACACACTGGAATTAGAGACTTGTTTTCTTCTTGGGAACCTAATGGTCTCAACAGACCTCCAGGCATGAAATGGATCTTCCCACAGCTCTCCTGAACAGAAAAGAAAGTGGACATTACTCTCATGTGTATGCACAGTACAAACTCAAAGGGTTAAATGGAACCATCTTCTATTACTTTTATTTAACTGCAACTTAATTTGAATTAGATCCTTAGAGCAATAGTGGAGTGTGGAACTTTAATACCAAACAATATTAATTCAATTATTGCCTTCCCTGGATACATAATTTTAAAAAGCAGGGATGCCTTTTGCATGGATTTTTCACATTTCCAGCATAGGGTTTTGTCTTCTATATAAAAGTTATTTATTTGCTTACAGATTCCTAAAGAAGGGTATGATTACTGTAGACTTTACATATAACATTACATGTAAAGAAACATTTAAGCTCTATATGTTGTAATATAACTTTATTTATTATCAACCTGAAGGTGCATTTTATATTTGTCTCAACTTCTGCATCTTTCCTCAGGCAATTTCATGCCCCCTGAGATTGTGTCCTTTGTTCTCAAGTAGCATGCTTTTCTATGCATTACTAAAACTATCCTTGAGTCTCATGAGTATTGTGCACTTTCTGTCATGATTCCCACTCTGGAATGTTTTGCAAAAATGCATTCACAAGCCATTTGATCTCAACATCAAAACCACCATTAAACACTTGTTTACTGTTGCTTTTAGTCCCCGTTAAGGCACAACAGCTGATATTATATTTTACATGCAACTCAGCTCTTGCTTTTAGGAGGAGTCAGAATAGCAGTTACTGATCTCTGGGGAACACGTTAAGTTTCATTCATTTGAACAGATCTTCATAAAAAAGAGTTTTGTCAGTCTGACTTTATTTTCTGCCAGGTGGACATACTTTTAGGTCCTCAAAGAAGTATATTGGTACATTGAAGAACAGTGTAATTTCTAAGTGCTCAGCAAACTTCTGAAACTCTTAAGTTCTGGGAATTTTATCTCAACCTCTCAAAATCTGTTGGAAGGTACATATTTCCCAGTTTTCCAACTAGCTTTCAGAGACAGGACAAGTTTTACATGTAGGCAGTAGCCAAGGCTGCCAGAAGAGGTTTACTCCCCTTTTTGCCTCTGACAAGGGAGATAGGGTGCAGTTGTTTGAGCAGTGTATGCTACCTGAAGAGCCAATCCACATCTCTCCTAGAACTGCCTGCTGCTGAGCTAGGTTTATGTAAGGACAGTAAGAATAATAACTCCCACTAGCTATGGTTCACTAGTATGGCCCTTTCCATTCTCCAAAGCAGATATAGCTTCTTGCCACCTCCACTTGCTTGGCAGCATCCTGGGAAATAGAGCAAGATAAATACTAGCTTGTTGCATAGTTTTGGGTGTAGGTAGAAGAGCTGAGAGAGGAGACCCAGGGAGGCGAGTGAGAATAAGAAACAGGGAAAGACAAAGATCTCCCCAGATGCCCTGAGCCTCCTGAAGACTTCCACTGAAACCATAAAGACTTCTTCCAGTCATTTTGTCCTTATTTTTGGAAAAGCAAAAGTCTTTGATCTTCACTGCTCAGAAGCTGATTTCCTAGACACACCATGTGACAGACCAATCCTACAGCAACATATGCAGTTTTGCTTTGCAACTCTGAAATGAATTGATACTTATACAGTTCCAACTGTGATTATTACAATACACAAGTATCAGAAGAAGAGACATTGCATACAAATGGCATTTTTCCAGCGGCTTTTTAAAGAGACCTATCAAGCCTTTATATCCATTCTATTTGTCATCCAGAAAGTAGGTAATAAGGAAATTGGTCACAGTAACAGTCAACTGGCATGCCTGGTGTATATGGATTGTTTTTTTCCTCCAGATAGGGATGAATTTTGACAATTGCAGATTGGTTCAGAGTAATGCATCTAGAAGCTAAAGAGGTAAAATGCTGCGCAATGTTGAGTAAGTGAATATATCCAGAATGCTTTGCGCCAAAGGTCTTGTCAGAATTTAACATTTATTACTATTAACTAATAAAAGATGAATGGCTATTCTGTATTTGCTGAAGGAGAAATCATGGCTAGTCAGGAAAAATCCCGTTGTTCAAAGCCTAAATAAAAAGTAATCTTCTGTGTGTCTAGAAACCAGTATATTCCAATAACCCTTAACTGCTGGAAGAGCCTCAAAAGACCAAGCTGGATCAAAGGCCTCCAGAGACTGTTCTAATATTTGTGAAATGTTTTATAACGTAAAGTGGCATTATTACCTCAGGGTTAGCTCTCCAGAACTTTCAGATTTATGATGTACTTTGCAGGGCATTGATTGATATTGACTTACAAAGTCAGGGTTTTTCAGGGTTTTTCATAGCCTGGGCTGTATTTCAAAACAGAGAGTATCTTACACACCTACCTCTTCCATTCATAACTGTGTGGTCAGATCTTCCTCTTCATGACTGCATAGGTGTCCTCAGATAAATGCAGTAAATGCCTGTGGAAAGAAGCTATATAAAGCAGAATATTTTATGCTGTAGAATTTTTAAATCAATTCATCTCTGGAAAGAAGGAATGAAGCTATCATTGGGTGGCTCTGCTTTAAGCAGAAATTCTATGGTCAACACACTCGTATTAAGAGTTTATCTGTTTACCTTGTTGATTATTAGTAGTTGGCAAACTTGACAGGAATACTGTTGGAAGGTCTGATTGAGGAGTTGGCTGGATTGGAAGGGATGCTTTATAGGAAAGCATATGATGAAAGTTTTTTCTCATCATTGTAAACTTCTCTTTTACTGGGAAAGGGAGAATCTGTTTCTCAAGTGAACTTTGTCTCCCATAGTACTTACACAAGACATTTTTTGCTCAAGTTCATTTTCTTTTGGTCTCAATAGCTCCTTCTAGTAAAGAGCCGAAAGCAATTAACAAACTCATGCTAATTTAGGCTGTAGAGCATTCCGCTCAGCAATCCATTGATTATTTTAACACATGAGTCCTAGAAACTGGTGACATTAACCACAGAGACAAAGAGCATAGTGTATTCATACTTAGCAAGACTCTGAAATTGTGCAAATACTTTCACAAGTATTAAACCATGTGGGTCAGGGTCACCACTCTTAGGTTGGGCTTCCATACATTTAAAAATTGTTAGTATGTATCTACTCAGTATTTCTGGGAAATTGATTTTTGAGGAAAAGCAGTAATGAAAAAATCCAGTGATGCTTAATGAATATAATAATTACAAATACAGAGAAAATTCAGAACCTTTGGAATTAAAGTACTTCTTAAGGTGTTACTTTAGAACATAAACTCCCTAAAGTGTCTTACTCAGATGGCTCAGATATTTTCTATCATTCATACTTCCTCTTTATTGTGTTGTAAAAAACAGCTAATACGTGAAACAATAGTCAGTCAGTCAACTGGGAGCACACAAATAAATTGCTAGTTAACAGATTTTTGCTGAGATTAAATTAAAATAAGTTCAAAAATCCTTTTTATTCCTACTAATAGCATTAAACTGCTTTTCTGACAGAAAACAAAGTTCAGCCATAAGTTAAATTGACAATATTAGCTGCATTGTTTAGAACATGATGTCATCAACTCAGTTACAACACCTTTCATATGTTACACACTTTCTGATAAAACATGGATGCAGAGAATAGCACAGGCAGCCAAGACTTTGGCCATAGTAGAGCCAGTGTTTTCAAAAATATGCATGAATTTTGGTTGCTGAAGTTGAAAAAACACAAAATGGAGTGATGTGTTGTTACTGGGCTCTTTTAAAAGTGCAAACTTTTGTGCAGACTCTTAGTTTTTAAGCAGTAATAACCAAACTGTTTTTGTGAGCTTATTCTGTTCTTGGTGTTTCTCAGAATCATGTAAATGGTTCTAGGTAAGTCTTTTAGGGCAATATGCAGAGGCTTTGGTTGTTGACAAGCTGAAAGGTAGCTGTCCAGTGCTCCAAAAACACAGGAATTACTAATTCCTGTTTCGAGAGTAAATTAGTGTTTTGGATAACTGTTTTGCTGTAACTATTTTGTGCCATGTACAGAGCAAATACAGGATTATCCATATATATGCCAGGATCCTGGCAGAAGGATTTTGTCTTCAGAATCATTCCAGTGCACTTCCTCTACCTCTCCACAGAGAATACACTTCCAGTTAATCCCTGGTGGCAGGGTGGATGGGAGGATAGCCATTAATACATGCAAGATTCATTTTCTTAATTGTAAATGACATACCTTTCAACTATGAGTCTAAATTTTCAAACACCTGCAAATTGCTTTGGGATCACTGGCTGAAAGGCACTGTATAAATGAGGATTATTCATTATCATCCTAAAGCTCTTCAGTCTGAACCACTTAGCAGAAAACCTGTGGAATCATTTGACTATAGTACACAGATTCTGCCCTCTAAGATCTGGTGCCAGTCTGATTCCTGAGAAGCAGTTGTTCCAATTTAGCTGACTACTGTCATGCTTTGAGTGGCCCAAATGAGCTATTTTAAAATGAAGATAATTAATTTTGCTCATAGTTACAAAAGAGATAGCATATTCTTATATTCTGTACCTAAGGTACAGAAACTCTAGACAGCCTGCCATTTTTAAATTCTTGGAAGGGACTCTGTCCGTAATATTCAGACTTGATGAACACACTGGCTCTCTGGCATGCCTGCATTCATTGCCATCTGTTGTGCTGGCATTGTTCCCACTCACAATGATCTATGCCAATTTCAACAGGGCATAGGTGCTAACCAAACATGGCTTTAGAGGGACAGCTTTCATAACACAGCAAGTGCCATCTCTTTTGCCAGGAGATCCTGCTGTTTGCAAATAATTCCAGCTTAAGGCCACATGCTTCATAACATGGGATCACATCTGTAGATGCTTGTGGGCATTATAAAAAAAATCAACAAATGTCTACTGTATTGCTCTTTCAGTTTGGCTCAGTGCTTGGAATTTTCCATGTGGAGAATGAATGCTCTGCACCTTGTTAACAAGAGAGAGCCATAGGCTATTATATACTCTGAGCAGTCTTAACAGGTTTCTGCATCAAAGCCGAATTAACAAACTGCAGAAGTTTACCAGAGGTGGACTGCTTTTTCAGGTGGCCCTCAATTGCTTTGAGTCTATAGTGTATTTTGAGGAAAGAATGATGCAGCATTGCCTTTTGCACCCCGTCTTTTGCCTATCCAGATTCTGAATAGATTTGTGAAAAAGACATATTCTAGCCCCACCCAATTTTAAGCTGGCATATATGTAAAGCAATATCAATGCTGCTTATTGTAACATTATATTATATGATATATAAATGTTCTGTGTATGTATACTGTATATATGATATGTAAGTATTATAACAATATATTATAAATATAACTTTAATATCATAGTAATATATTATGGGTGGTCTTGACTCATGTTTTGCCTCACTGGAAAGATTACTTGTGTTAGCAGAATTCCTTTATACTGTATAAGGCTGGAAATGATTTAGCAAAGCAAAATCTGTTCATGAACCCCATCTTGTCAGATCATTATGCTCAACTTTATTACATCATTTTGATGTTAGGGCAAAAAAATATTTTTCCCAGAATATTTTTTAAAAAATTGAACAAATTAAGATTTAGGGCAGATAATTTCCAACCATACATTTTCAGTCAGAACTACTGATTTTTAGCTGTTTCATTGTCCAGCCAGGATCAGGGGAAAAGAAACCAAAAATTCCCAAACCCCCACACTCACAGTGTCTAAGTATGTTTACTGTATAGCACTAAGAAAGGCCATGTTCGAACATACTGCATGGAACTGTATACTTGCAAGTCATGCAGATCTTTTCTAGCAAAGAAGCTAAGGCAACACCCTTAATTCTGTTTTACATCTCCCTGAAAGAACATTGAATTTAAGAATGTGCAGAAGAGAGAAATTTTTAAAGGTCCTTACATTTTCAAGGATGCAGAGTAATAAATAGACACCTGTAAGTGCTGGAAAATTTTGATGAGAATCAGATTCTAAAACTACCAAATATTTTCCAACTGTACATTTCAGAGTAGTAACATGAGCAAGCCATGGCATGGTCTTTTGAGCTGAGAGGATTCTAGGATGATGGAGAAATCCGAGCCCCCATTGTGGTGGGTGTAGCTGCCTAGCTGCTTAGCCACTATTGCATCATGCAGACCAGGATGAAAATCTCTTAGCTGCATATATACCTCTGCTTTGAGGAGAAAGCTAGAATAGCCATCAGAGCCAATAATTGTTGCTACAAGTAAACGACAGAGACATTAGCAGGAAATGTCAAGCGCCTCACAGAATTAAGCATAAAGAAACCTTCAGTTTTATTTTCAGTGTGTGGAATTTGCAAGCATGTATTATTCGCTGCAAGAACAGAGAAGACATCAACTTCTGATGCTATCACTCAGCAAAATTTTCATCTTTAGTTAAAGCTGGTTTTTAATCTTTACAAATAATCTTTAGATCAAAGCTTTAGCTCTCATTTAGGTCTAAATCATTTAGATTTCAGTAACAGTGAGCAGTAGTTTAAATTCTGGGTCAATGAGAATTAAGTACATTTCCAATCATATTTTCCTTTTGGTTAGCATAAGTTTAGGAAATCCAGTACAGTTAGCAAGGTTCATGGGCTTTTAAACATATTCAACATGTTTTTCCTATGGTATCAAAAAGCCAAACACCAAAATGCTGTGTTGAAAATAAGAAGCAAAAATGATTAGTCTCAGTTCATAGTACATCACTAAATCAGTCATTCCTAGTCTTTCTCTCCTCTCACCTGTCTTCTGTCCGTAGTCTTTCTGACAGCTAACCCAACCTTTTGGACTGTTAGCACTGATTCATTTTTTCCTATCGCTTAAACTTAGAGGTACTCTCTTTTTTTTTTTTTTTTTTTTTTTCTTCCCCTCCCACCCTTGTCTCCCCAAAGTACTCTCTCACAGTAATATTATGGCCTGGCCTGGCCTTTATTGTTAACATTACCCATCAGTGAGACCTGCCCCACATGCTGGGAAATACTACACTCAATTTTTATTAGCCTGCAATGAATTATTATGTGGCATTACTTATATGGCTGCACTGTAACACTCTCAGCTGTGAGATATTGCAGTGAGTAGGCAGTCCAGTATCTCTCTATCCAAACCTCAAATCTTGCTCACAAAATATGAAGTGGGCCACGGTACGCTTGTTAGAGAGCACCTAATGGCAGTGTAGCTGAGGCAGGCAGTGGAACTATTGTGCAAGGTGACCTGTGTTGGCATAGGCAGCTTGGAAGCTTTGGCTCGTTGAAATCACTGTCTCAAGAACACCAATAATTAAACATACGTAAGCTAGTTACTTTGCAAAAGTCATGGCTGGATTGTTCCAATTCATGGCTGGATTGCGTTTTTAAGGCCTCTAAAATGACTAATAGTGTGTATAAATAGTGACATCCAGTGTTCAGTTAGATCAACCACAGGCCCATGTTTCATAAGGTCATTCAATTAGAAAATTTATTACAAAACCCATTTAAAATGCCTGTGTAAAGATAGTAGGCTAATTTGAATATTAACTACCTGCCAACTTCAACACACCTCCACATAAAAATTTCCTTCCTGACTTGTTGGGGAACAAAAATGGTGTGGCTCTTGTATAATGCTTTAACTTTCTTTTTTATGACAGCAAGCGTCTGATCATTCCCAGGTGTTCTTGATTTCTTCTTTTTCTGCTCCTGTTGCTATGAACGTGGCCATTAGGGCAGCAGTCGTAAAGGATGTGTTCACCACTTCCTTCTCTGTCTGTCTCTTAACATAGCCACAAGTCCACCGTCTTCTATCCACATCAATTCCCTGAGGTATCCACACAGTATTTGTGTTGACTGCCTTAATTTTGATCTTCTGTAATCATTCTCTGCCAGATGGTAGTTAAAGTTTAATGGTCTCTGTAAAAATAGTTCCCTTTCTTCTTTTAATCAGTCACGTGTGTTTGCTTAGCTAACTGTTAGATGTTCAGAAAGCATGAAGGGACCACCAACACAATTACTTCAAAATACACATCCATACTGTGATTTCAGTGTTATGTAAAAGTAAAGGGTTATAGGGTAAGCAAGATTCCTGGAAATTTTCATAGGCTACCCAGCCTTAAATTTTGTGTGTTTCTTTAGAAGTGTTAGAAAGATAAAAGTAATAATTAGTGACATTTCATATAATCAGATGCAAATTCTTTTTATTATTTTCTAGTATCAAATGTTTGTATATGCAGTGCCAAAAAGCATAAGAATATTGTGCTTTTAGGGATGAATTGAGCAATGCACTTAAGCAGATGCTCAACTTTAAGCATATGGGTATGGGTAACAGTAATACTGTCTTCAGTAAGGTACTTAGGCATATGCTTAACATTAGGCCCCTAAATAGTTCCACCGAAATTATTTACCTCCTTGCATGCTTAAGAGTACATATGGACACCTAATGACACAGAATCTAATGTTCTTCAGTATATATTTACTTGATTTGAGCCTATTAGAGTTTTAAGGGTTTTGCTGAATCAAGAATTGAATTCAATTGCATACTCATGCTATGCCTAAGTATCAAATCACTTTACAAGCCACATCACATACCTGTGGAGTAAGCAGGTATTATTGTACCGTTGAGGAGTATGGAAAGCCTAGGAAGTGATAGGCTAGAAGACTAATCCAGCTCATGATGCTGTCAGGGGAATGATTGAACTAAGGGGGAGGCTGGATCAGGCCCTGCACACCTTGCCTAGAGCAATACAGGAAATATATAGCAGAGTCACTAACAGAACCCAGATCTCCTGATTCAAATTAGTGTTTTTTTGTCTCCAACATCTGTGTGTACTGCAATTAGATATGTCATTGCAGCCTGTGTAGGCTGGATTCTAGATTAAAGTTCGTGTGAGAACGCCTATGCGTGCTGCAGGCATTGCACCCGCCTGCTGAGAGACCTATCTCAGTAAGATGAGGCTAGGAGAAGTACAGGTCATCCTACAGTTCACTTCCAAAAACATGTATTAATGACCACCACCAAAGCCAGTTATCAGATATGACAAAGTATAGACTACAATAATATCCCCACCTCCACTTTTTTGTTTTAAAATTAGAGTGTCGGAACTCAATTACAAGGAACTTCTGATCACCTTAGGGCACTATCACTTTGCTGTGCCTGCCTACAGGAGTTGGACAACAAAGGGAGTTGTTTTATCCACAGTTTTCCCCATTATGCCTTAATTAGCTATGAGCGATTTGGCTCTAAGTTAATGGGAATAAATATGATACTTTGCTTAAAATTTTGACCTGAGAGGAAAACTTTTTGTGGTTCAGCTAAGCGTTTTTCCTCAGTTTCTTTTTACATGCAGCTTCTTTGGGTAAGATCTAGGCCAGAGAGCAGAGGCATACAAGGGACTTGTGTGTGTGTGCTGTGTTGTGTTATGATAATAATCAGATGACCTCATTGAGATCAGGGTCTCAGGGTACTAGATGCTGGGAAAAATGTAATAAAAGCCAATCCCTGCCCAAAGGAACTTTAAGTCTAAATATACAAGCTATTTAGTAAATCTGGGACACAGAGAGGTTGATTTGCCCAGTGTCAGACAGTAAGTCTGTGGCAGTTGCTAGCAACTGACTCTTGATCTCTTGTGCCTCAGCCAATGGCCTTAACCCCAACAGCATCTTTCCTCTCTATTTAATTAAAATGGCAGAAGAGCCCAGCTTTGCTGAATTAATATATATAAGATTTCTGTATATCTGAGCTGTAAAATCTGTCAGCTGTGGGAAAATGAACGTACCTTTATTTTTTCTCCCCTAGTTTCCTTTTCTGGATATGTTTCTGTATCAGGGAAGCATGCACTGTTTCCTTCCCTACTTGGCTAAAGATTGCACACACATAAAACACCAAAACAGAGCTTGCTGTGCTGCTGATGGCTAATAGCAGGTGTCAAAGTGAAGGCGTTTCCCCGTGGACACAACCCATCATTGCTGGGTTGATGCCCAGCTCATAGGAAGGAACATGAATCTTTCAAATGGAAAGAGAGATAAATTGCATCTAAACGCTCTAATGATGATAATGTAGAGAGACAGATGTGGTAACTGAGTGTTAGAATCCCTCCATACGCTCTTTATTTCTATTATACTATCGTATTATATACTACTGACTAGTATAAGCCAGATGAAAAAACAGAATGTTGTATTGAATTTATCCCCTGAACTTCTCCAGCTTTGTGCAACTTACAGATAGAAATATTTTTCACTGTCAAACTGACACAAAGGTCATTTTAATGTGTTCATATGAAGACTGTATTGGAAAGCACTCACTGGAGTTTGTTTCAGCAGCACAACTTTTGTTAAAACATTTGCACTATAAAAAATGAGACAACTGCAGCTCAGAAATCCTGATTCTAGATAGGAATGCTGTTTCCTTGCCCCTGGTGTGGCCATTTACACATTTGCAAAGTGGCTGCAGTACAGGACAACTGTAATTCAGAAGTGTTTTGGATCCACTTTACATTAATGTAAATGACATAATGATTTTACAAGGTGAAAGACAGCAGAGGAGAAGGTGCAGAGGACTGCCAAGTGAGTCTAAGTGTGGAGAATATGCAACAACTACACAGAACATTTATACACCTGATATAGCGTATGCCAGTTGTTAAGGCAGAACGCCAAAGGTAATGAGCACTGTGAGAATTTTGAGAGCTCCTTTATGGCCTGGGTTCTTGCCTGTAATTGAAGTGCTATCCTCTACTGATCCTTCAGGTGCTATCGGAATGATTTTCTCCAGGCTTCAAGAGAGAGCCAATCCCTAAAGAGTGGAGGAAACTTTCTTTATATTATAGCTTTGTGCTGGAAGAAAGCAATGGATGTGACTCATGAGTATTCTTAATAGTTTTCAAAGAAAGTGAAATTCCTAAGTAAGTGAGGTTTTGATTTTAATTTAGAAAGTGATTTTATATATGTGCTGTAAAATGAATACAAAACCATATGTATGTTTATATATTTATGTTATTAGAACCTGTCTATCATGAAATGTACATTAAGCTATCTTTATTACAGACACATACATTTCTTAAAATATGTATTTAAAAATATTGCTATACAATATTAGAAAAAATTAAGGCCAGTAATAGTGATCCAAAATGTATTTTTCATCAGTCTGTACCCTCCATCAATTTTAACAATTGGCTATTTCTTTTTCTATTTTTTTAAAGCAGCTCTTCATGTATTCACAGACAAGCAGTGGGTATAAGACTTTCTAATTTTATTTCTGAATAATGGATTTTATCTTTTATTATCATAGTGAGCTCCATCTCATCTACAACACTGAGTTTCAAGGACTTGGCACCTACTCTGTGGTACTGAAAATTTCCTTCTGTTTCTTTGTCAACTTCTAACCTTGAAATCTTGTTTAAAGGATAATCTATACTTAAGAAAATAATCAGACTGATAGATCAAAGACTAACTTGGCAATCTCATTAAACTGTGCATAGTAGTCACTTAACTCTGCTTGCTTTCCACATTCTGTCTTCCTTTGTATATTTTTACAGCCGTTCCAAACTATTTAGGACAGCACTTAGTCTTACTTTTGGTAGGGGAACTAGGATGATTGAAGACTACTTAAATAATCCAATCTATTTTTTAATCTATTGTTATTATGGTTTAGGATTGGACATCTGAGTTCAGAAGCATCTTTCAGAAATGTCTACTCACAAAAACTTTCCAAAATTTGTAAAGATAAGGTAGTAATTCTGTGAAGCACTGAGTGTGTAACTGACATATCAGAAAGATGAGCAAAAAAGATTATTGAAGCTTTGGAGAACATGCAGGTTTAGAAACAGATAACTAAAATGTAAAAATCATTTGCTGATCTGTAAATTTAATTTCTTTTTTTTGAGGATTCAGTAATATACTGTAATGAAAGGGAGGAATTGTTAATTCAATTTGAACAGGAATTGTAAATTCGAAACAATGGACTTTACTACAAATTGGAAACTGGAAAACTGTGTGCTTCAGTCATTGAAAACTAGACATAGCCAATGCACTCCACTTTATTGTGCGCCTATAAAGGGCAAGTCAAACTGTTGTCTCTGTTACTGCAGATGTTGGTTTGGGAAGACACATTTTATAGGTGACATTAGGTGTGCTATTTCTGTCACAGGACAGTGGATACAGTTGCTAGTCAAATTGTAGGATGGACTCCTTTTGGCTGTCCATAACTACTTAAGAACATCACATAATTCACTTACCTGTTTCATCAGTAAAACCTTCTTTGAAGAAAATGAGAAGAAAGCACACTGGTAGAATAATTTTAAAAAGAGTTAATACCAAACACTTTAGTTACTAGTAAAAGTAGACTAACAGATCTAATATCAAAGAAGTTACCATGCTGCATAGTATCTTTCTACCTTGTGGTCACCGTAAGAAATAGTTTTACCTGCATTCTGTTTTCATGCAGAAGCTTTTCCTGAGAAACAGAAACCCAAACTATAGTCTTATCTGAGAGAAGTACAGCAAAGCAGATCCAGCTTTCTCAGAAGAAACAATGTTAAAGCAAAATGTCTAGCTGTATAATACATCACTGCTTCTGTCAGAGTTCCTAAAAGGAAGTTACAGCAATATAGTAAAACTGGAAGCTTACATACTTTGATTTTACTGTATCCACCTAACTCATGAAGAATATGTATGAACGTTAAAGAACTGGTTTTGCACCTGTTATCTTTTTAATATGCTTTGCATTTTTAATGTTTAGCAGAAGCAATTGGTGTTTAAAAATCTTCACTGAATGTATCTATGCAGCATGAAAAAAACAAAGTCATTAAACTGCATGTCATATAGCAGAATCATCTTGCATTTAATTACTAGATTTCAAAAGCAATTACTAAATTTGGCCCAGGTGCCTGCCTAGAGGGAAGCCAAGTTTTTCTTCCATTTTGAGAAAACAGTCTCCATTGTTTTCTCTGCGGATAGGGAGTGCGCAGAAAGTGTGTTTGGCATAGATATACATAGGATGCTGTGCAGGATGTCTCAGTGTAGGCAGGTGCTGTGCTTAGCCATGACTGAACAGGTACCGATGTGGGCTTCACTTTCCCGGCAGTGTTTGTGAAAACTAAAAAGATAAGCTAGCGTTTTTGTAGAAGTGAGCATCAGCCTTCCCTTTTTGATTGCATATAACGATTTCTGTCTTTATGGAGGAGTCCATATCCTTGAACTTTTCTTGATTTTCCTGTATATTCCCACGATAATTGACACAGTATAAATGTAAAATTTGTATTTAACTACAAATAGGCATTTAGTAAATGTCAGAAATCACTAAATGCTAAAATTTTAGAAACAAATAAACAGCACTTGGAGTAAAAGTGTGTTAAAGAAACTGGCTTATCTGCTTTAAAATAGTAAAATGACCAAGTTCCAAGATTGAATTATTCCCTGGAGTAATAGCATGACTTCACTTAGCAAACACTACTCAGTGGGATTACAGTAGGAGCATTTTCAACCCCAGGGGTGCATCTTCAAAACATCATTCTATCATGCACCTCCCATTCCTAGAATAGGGTTCTGTAAATAACTCGTATTTCTGTTTATGACAAACTTCCATTTGCAGGTGAGTTATTTTGCTGTTCAAGAACTGTTTAAAATGTTAATTTTAGGTCAATAAAGGCTAAGAATCCAAGGAATTCAGTTTTCATTGAAACTGGGGATTTCCCTACACACTCTTGAAAATTCTGTCTCCAATATTAAAATCCTTAACTTTCTCAGTCCACAGGAAAATCTTTCATCCATTTGCTTATGGCCTTCCCTGTAAGATAAGATACCTCCACAGGTAAGAGGTAGGGTATTCTCCTACTAGGGAGTGAACTGCTTAGTCCGGTGAGGAACAGAAGTTGGCCTTACTTATTTATTTATAAAAAGTACACAGAAACTGACAGCTAATTAGAGTTCAGGTGTACAAAGCTGCATGACATGAAGAATTAGGGGGAGCTTTTTTTCCCCAGTGTCTTAGCCACATTGTGGAAATTTCTTCCCCAGTGAGATAAATTAATGGCTTGACAGAAATACAAATGCTAACAAATAGGAATTGGCAGTGTTTTAGTCCAGACTGCAATAGAGGAAGCATCACTGTAATAGTATCATATCTCTTTTTTCTATTACATAAGAATGATCAGATTGAACAAGATTGTTCTTAAATTCCCCTACTAAATACTGTATAGAAAACTGAGAGTCTCCAAGCTTTTATTATTTTTTTTTTAATTCTGACACAATGGTAGGTGGTCTTGAACTGCCATTGATAAATATTTTCTCCTGGAAAAACAGATGAAATAACTTTCATTATAATAAAGTTGTACCTCAATTAAACTTATTTACTGGTTCTCTAGTGTCCTCCATTCTTCTGTGATTGTGCAAATGTGGTGCTCTCTTTGAGGATCACTGTCCACATGAAACTCTCATTGGAATTAGGTTTATATAGTTTTGCCTGATAAAAGAAAAAGTCAAGATGCTGGAACAGCTTTTATTCTATCCCCCTTCAGAAATGCTCTCTCACTGTTGGTGGTGGTGTTTTGTGCTGGAGTACCAATATAAGAATTCTAAGTTTTTGGAAAATCTTGCTGTATTCACCATAAAACTGTGTTTTAATGTTAATAACTCAGATCACTAATATAAGGTTGGCTTTTTATGTACCTCCATGCAATTGTATAGTGAGCATTCCTATTATCATGTCACTGTATTCAACTGTATCCTTGATATATCACTGCCGTGTGTGTGTGTGTGTGTGTGTGTGTGTGTGTGTGTGTGTCTTGGGGTGAAAGTAATTTAGTCATGTAGATCTGTGTATTATTTCAGTCCACAAAGCTCATCCTATATCTTCAGCTGACTTGAAATGTTTTCATGATATGCACAGTTGTGAGACCAACAAACCTATTTTACTTATGTGTATTAAGTGGACTCAGATTTTAGTTTTAGCTTTGTCATTAGCTTTCCTAAAAAATCCCTTATCAATAAAAAAATCAATTGAGAGAGGAAACACATTTTCTTGTGACTTAAAGGCATTTGGATGTTGGTATATATCTGCTACTGTTTAGAGAATAATGACTGAGAAGCATAGTTGCACCTGCCTTATGTTTACATGATTAAAACTTATACTGAAATATGCTTTCCTGCATTTGTAAAGGTAAAAGTCATGTGCTAAATACTAGGTTCGGGATCATATTCTTCCTTCAAATACACATATGTGACTTCTGTAGCAGTCACTGGAAGTTATGTACACAGATCAAATGCTAAAATAATACAGTATTGCATCTGTTTACCTTAGATGAGAATTTTAGTTCACAGAATTGTCAGAGAATGAACTGTAATTCAGCTCCTTAACTCTTTACCATATTCATATTATGAAAAATAAAAACATTTCACTCACACTGTCTAAAGACAGATTTAGTAGGAGGCAGAGAATGGTCTAGGATGGGAAAACATATGAAATCTCTATATATTTTAGCACATACATCTCCTGAGTAAGCTGTTTGTTGTTTCACTTATGTTACCCCTGAGTAATTTCTGCTGGGAAAAAGGGTATTGGTCATACATTCACAAAGTTTTGAGCAGAATCCCTCCTGGATGCATATTTACATCCTGAACTTGATCTGATGGCTGCTTCAAAATAAGTATTTGGCACGAGGTAGTGCGATACTTTATAAAAAGAATCTTGTTTGAAAACACATGGTCCTGCAGTAGCTGTATAAGTCAGATGCAACAGAGCTCAATTTTTTGTGAAATTGTGGGTATTAGCTAATTTACCTGTATAAGCTGGGAATATTTTGATTTATGTTACGAAGCAGTCATAAATCCAGGTGAAGTTCATTGCAATTTATTTTCATCTTTGGCTACCAGCAGAGGGAGCACAAATGATTAAACTGCACAATTCTTTGAGATTTTGTACACTGATATACTCCATATCATTCATCAGCCAAATCTGTCTTCAGATACTGAGACACAACTGCTAGTGCTGTCAGCAGGAACTGAGGAAAAATATATGAGGGTGGGATGATCTGAGAATGCATTCGAATATTCATATATTCTTCAACATAAACTCTTATACATGCCCCAGTTAAATGAGCAGCATCATATTTACAGCTTTGTGAACAATACATGTCACAGAGGAGTGACAGCTGGAATAAGATCTGAGACCTGACTATACAAACTATGGCCATCATATCCAGTAAGCTGAAGACATGCTGCAAAGATGCTTAGCAAAACATTTCTGATTTTACAACTTAAACCACAGTTTTGTGGGAGAACACAGGTCAAATATGAAAACTGTAGTTACTCAATCTCAGATTCTGAAAGAGCTTGGAATACATTTCAAAGTTACCATTTATTGCAGCGTCTGTGTTCCATGCTGACTTTCAGACAATGTTTAAGTGTCAGAATTATGAAATTGGTCCTTACATAGATATTTTAGCATTTTTATCCAGCCATCAAGTCTACCAGACCTTCTAGGCCAAATCTAACAGGACCTTCAGAGCTGTTGGAATGATATGTAACAGAAGATGGGATATTTAACAGCTGAGCTCATCTCCAAAGCTCAAGATTTTGCTGGCTGAGATCAGTGTAGAGAACCTCTGTTAGAAAAACTCCTCATTTGAGTCCCATGCAAGAGAATATATTAGGTAGCAGTGGAATGTTTTATTCATCTAAGTAATCATCTTTACCAAATACGAACACCTATATTTTTGTCATTTCATATAAAGTAATATAAAGCTACACAAAAGATCTTATAGCAGGTTGGATTTAAGCTTACTCCCCCATATTTTCTCACAACAGCAGAAGCACTTAATAGCAAGGAAGTCAAATGTATCGAAATGCATCACTCCAATCAAATAAATGATTACTTTATAGCCCAGATGATTGGCTATAGACTTGATAGACTTGATGGAAAGACTGTGCTTATGAAAGCTTTTTTTCCCCCCAACCTATCATCTGCTCTAATGGAAGATACTGACTCTCTTTATAAACCTTATGTGCTTATAATCACAGCTAAAACAAAGCCAACAGTTCAGTTCCTATCAAATATACAATTTCAGTTCATCTCAAAGACAGCTGTCAAAAATTGAAAACCTAACTATAATAATCAGCCTTTTATTACATGATTTCTAATGAATCTAATTACACTGAGAAAAACAGCGGTTATGGAGACTTCATTTTACGGTCAGAGAAAAGATGAAGGGTTGTGCTGGTGGCCTTGCATGGAAAGAAATGGGGATCTTGGAGTGTTGCTGGAGCAAGATTCCCCATCACTGTGGTATCACACATCTATCTGCTAGAGAAAGATGCAAGAGTGGCTAAGGAACCATTATCTCAAGTTACTTTCAGCCTGTAATGTGCTTAGGATACAGTTAAAATGCCTGGCATGTGAGTAGTGAGCACATGGTATCTGAAACATTCGCAGTGCTGTGTAAGTAAATTGTACAGTGCTGTGTAAGTAAATTGTACTTAGCCACAGAAATCCCTTCCTTGTATCCACTCTTCATGTGCTTACCTGTCATGGTCATTCCTGTAGTCTTTACTTGGGGATGTAAAAAATATGACAAAATTAAATTTTCTTACCTTGGGTGGTGTTAGAATAACGACAAATCCATCTTCAGTGTGCAGATCAGCATGGTCTTCCCAGGTGCTTACTTGGTCAAGGGCTATGCATTGATCCAAACTTTTTAATATATGCAAATAAAGGACTCCAACTTTCATATTTTCCCTGAACAATTTTTTTCTGTGAGAAGGCTCAACGTTACTGTGTCCAAATGGCTTATTCAGTATGCTGTAGTCCCATATGGGCTAAGCAGAAATCATGAGGCTTTATTTTGCTAGACAAGTATCATTTTAGTCGGCTTTGAAGAAAGGACAGAGGATAGATTACCAATATAATGGGATCATATCTTCTGCTTACCATCCTTACAATACCTTTCAATTCTTTGGCTAACTAATTAAATCTACACAGCTTTTCCAAAAATCATATTCTTGAAAACAGCAGTGCAATTTTATTTTGCATTGTATTATCATTAATTCATGCTTGTAAGAACTCCATTATTAATCTTTGTCACTGCATACTCCATTCTTTGAAAGGAAATTTAGATCATACATTCACTGTTTATTTAACGCATCCAATTTTTCCCTTTTTCTATCTCTGACTCCTTTTGAAAATGGTTTACCATTTTTATCATTTACTGAAATTATTTATCACACAGGGAAAGAACCAACAATTTCAGAATTCACAAGGCTAATCAAATGAGTTGTTCAGTATTTCAGCTGGATAACTTAAAAATAAATACTTATTATTTCAGATAGCTCTTTGATATTGCCATTGGTTAGAAGTACACTGGATGTTAATGAATTGCATAATATTTACTACTGTAGCTAAAGTGGGATTCCCTTTACAGCAGTCCAGATTGTTGGGTTTATAAACCCTTATTGTCTGTGTTCAGAAAAGAAATGGTGATCATTTCACTGAAAAAATTTACTGCTCCACAGTATTGCTTTCTGATCATCAGGCATGTTGTTCTCCTCAGCTAAATCAGAAACATTTTTGCCACTAATGCTGAATGGTTAATATTTCTTCATTCTTTAAATGCATACATATTCCTAAACAACATAATTATTTACTGTCTTATAGCTTAATTTGCCCAGGTATAGCAAAATCTGCTATAAATTTTTCATTGAAAATCACAAATATACAATGATATTGTAGGTATCATTTTTTTCCTGTGATCTGTAGGCATATGTGCCATTTAACAACCAGTTAAAATATGACAGGCATATACAATTCTGTCTGAGCAGGAAAAGAAATTTTATTGCTCAGGTTTTAGTCACACATGCCCTACATAAAGTTGTACAGTCAGATCAGTATTTTATTGTTACTTACCATATGTGTTACACCCTTTAGGCATGAAAGAGCGAGTTAAACAGAAGGTATTAACCTTATCTGCAGAAGGAGGACTTACTTCAGATGAGTTTGTAGTCAAAACAGCCTTTCTTTGGGAGCAAAACAGGAGGAACTGGAAACAAAGGTACATGTCTTGTAAATATCAGACAGAGTAGAAAGGAGCCAATCTTGAAATCTTAGATTTTTTTCTCTTCTCTCTTATACGCTGTATCCTGTCTTACACACTGAAAGCCTTGCTGATGCAGACCATTGAGGTCAGGAAATAAACTGCTCACTGTCCTAACTAGTCCTCTGTGTCCACTGTATCACCAAAAAAACTCTTGGTATTTTGGGGCTTATTGGTCTAACACGGAGAAAACATTCAAAATTTTACACAGTTATGTGCATAAGTTTATGTATGTATTTCTCAGATTCACCAGGTAGGCCGTGCAGGGGTAGGCTAGTTGTGAACAGTGAACTTAGAAAGATAGTATTTACACACTGGTCAGGCTTTTCAGGTTCCTTCTAACCAGAGTGTGAGAGAACAAAATGAAAGGCAATGATTTAGCAGCACTTCTGAGGCTGGGGAAGGTTTTCACAGAAAATCCCACCAGCTTTTTTTCTTGTAATATACAATTACATTTTATTTAATAAATATGATCCAGACTTTATTTTTAGTGATGTGCTATCTGCATTTATCTCCACAAGTTTAAATATGTTAACAACCTGCAATGCATTAGAAGGGCAGGATATGAACCTACACAGGATATGAATATATAAATGCCAAAAGAAATGTAGTAGTAGGAACATATAAGTCAAAGTTCTTAAAAGCCAGGAAATATCTTTCTTTAGATCAGCTGATACAAAGTAGCAAAGTATTCATTGTTTAGGATAAAAACGCAAGAATTTTTATGGCAGCAAACTGAGGAATTGAATAATCAGTAGTCAATGTCCTGACAAAGATGCATACATGATAGAAGAGAGGGACAGAAAATAAGCTGTATTGAACTTTCCAGCATGCAAACACACCAAAAACACTTGAGTATGTCTCTGAAAGACAAGTTGGAGAGCTTTTCAGCTTTTTTGTATCTCCGGGCACTTTGTCTATCAAGACAAATTGAAAAAAGGAACAGTTAAAATACCTTCATTCACAATGTTCCAGGTATTCCTCTTAAATATTTTTAAGCAGTGTTGGCTGAAATAATGGAACAATGATGAAATAGCACCAAGAATCTTAAAGACATGTATCTTGGAAAAAGTTGCTAATGTCAGATTTCAGAAAAATTAATACAGTCCTTGCTTAAGGAAAACTTCTTTACAAGTTCTTTAGAAATAGGGGAAGGTTTGGTTTTCTTTGTTGTCACATATTTTCACACAAAGAATGTATTTGAATACGTAACTAATGCTTGATGGATTTATGGATGACCATATTTGTCTAAAGATTACAGAATTATTGCCTTAAGAATGAATACTTGAATTTAGTGATTTTAGTTGATAATGTTTCTTCTGATTCTGTTTTCTCAAATCAAAGTGATTTCAAATTTCTGAGCAGCTACCTATGATGGGACACAATCTGTTTGAAACCCTGGAGAGTGTAAGTAGAAGGTGTTAACTATAGCTAAATGTCCAATTCCCCTCCCCCCCAGGCTAAATTCTACAGTTTGAGGTTGCATTCATTTTAGTAACCATTTGATCTTTCCCGGGAGAGGATTTGGCACTACTTCTTTTAATCTTCTCTGCATGCAGTACAAAACTGGCTCACTGAACTCAATTTTAAGTTAATATTTGTGTTTATGAGCAAGAAATTGCAGGATCTGTAACAAAACAAATAAAAATAATGTTTATAAATTTCAAATAAAGAAAATTGTGTCAAGTAAAGTTAGATGCATCTGATTTAACGATAGTATTGCTCCATCTGCTTACTGGGATCTGTAGGGAAAATATAATTTGGAAAGTTTAGATTTTTGTAAAATACAATGGGCTTTTATCATAATCCCTTTTCAACTACTGCAAGTAGTCAAAGCAAGTAATTTTAAAAATATGTTAAAAATTAAACAGACAAATGTTTCACTTTATGCATATGGGCATCTCCATTGACTTCTGTCAGATTAATCAGTCAGAAAAAAGTTAAAAAGAACATAAGCCTTTGCAGAGTGTATATTCCCTGCAGTAAATAATGCAACAGTACCACTGTCATCAGATAACGTGTATTGTGCTAAGTCCATGAAGGAACTTCCACTGAGCCTGATTTTGGCAATAACATCAGTGCCATATAGGTATATGTTGTAACTTTCGACCTCAATAGATCAAAAGTTCCCGAAATCAAAACTTTTCATTTAATCAAACTGCATGAGATTTCAGTTAAAGTGGGAAATAGTCATGTAGTCGTCTGAGAAATTGTCATGTAGTCATCTGAGAAATTGCAAAATTTTTTTTTTACCCACCACAAAATATTGCTTCATATCTCATCCCTTTTGTAAGAATGTCTATAAATCCAAAAGTTTATTTTCTGCTTTCATTGTTTTAATAAAGTTAGCATTCCAAAGAGATTAATTTCCTAACTTCCTTCTAGCACTGCAATAGCAAAATATGCTGCTGGTATTAACCATAGCCATAGCCACAATCTGGTTTCAGACAACATAATTGACAAATCAGCTGTAAGACCTAGAGTGCACAAAAAAGAAATTGCAGTAGTATCCAACTAGTGCTTACAACAGAAGAACATACTACCAAAACTGTTGAATAGATATTTGACAAATTAAAGAAAATCAGGAAATAAGGAAAATACAAAATTAAAAAGAAGAAATGAGAAATGTAGGTCAAAGTATAGTGCTCTGGACTGCACAGAGCAAGGATTTTCATGAACTAATATACCAAAATAAAATTAGAAATCTTATTTGGACTGTCTCTATGTCTCTGTCTTTAAAACTAAGTGAAGCAAATCTATATTCAATCCTCATTAAAACCCACTGCTTTCAGAGTTGTTGAATTTAGGAGCATTGCATCATATAACTGAAAGCAAAAGTTAATGTACTGAGTGTTGAGTTTCACCAAAATGAAATATTTATGATATTTCATGATAATATTTATGAAATTATTTTACTTTTATTCTGAATGTTGATTGTTTTAATACCCTGAATTTAGAGACAGAAGAGGAGATGTGATGGTTTGTTTCCGTATGTCACAACTAACCCTGTTGCTCTTTTAACTGTAAATTCTGCAAGTATTCTTTTCTTACCTAGCAATTCAAGCAAATGATTTAAAATTAAACCATTTTCCCAGCACCTGTAAAAATGTGCAAATGATAGAACTGGCAGTATGATGATTGCTTTACAGATAAGCATTTTCTTCATCATCCTCAAGGACATTCAGATTTATGATCTAATCACTCAGCCCTTTAACAGGATGCATTTGAGTTTGATTAAAAAAGAAAACAAATAGCAGCATAGATTTATTAATGAAATCTGTGTGACCTTTTCACATATGGAACTCTCTCAAAATAGTGAGTTTAAAACAGAGTGTGGCCTGTGTAACCACTTTAACTTAGACCATCCTGGGATGTAAAATGCTTTTGGGGTTTTTTCACGTTGGCAAGTGCAAATTTTGGAAAGTTATCTCCCCCTCCCCCTCCTCGAACTTTAATTGCTTAACCTACATCCTAATTCAAGTTGCTCATAAACCTTAGCCTTTGTTGTAGGTCCGACAGCTGCATTATGTCAGTAGCAAGTAAAACGTTCACAAAGTTCCGGAATGCTGCAAGACATTTTATAGGTGCTGCAATAAAAGGCAAATTGAATTTACAAAAATGCATTTGTCACTGATTAAAAACTTACAAAGTTAATTGGAAACACTGTGTAGGTGTTGCCACACAACTAGAGGTGTAACTGGTGGTTTTAATTCAGTTGGAGCATGGTGGATAGTAGCTGTTCATGTAACACTAGCAATCTCATTCATATTTCTTTTCCCATGAGCAAAGTGTGTATAGCTAGTGAAAGACCTGGATTAGTGGTCAATAGCTAGTAGCATTAAAAATTTTAACCAAGGAGTGGCCATCACTTTCTGGCTTGGTTTTCATGGCTGCGTGAAAGTCAAAATTGTAAGTACCGTTCAGTGCTCATTAATAATTTCAGTGTCCCTCAGGAATGTTTTCTAGGCCTTCTCCCTCTGCCTATTTCACTTTGGCAAAGTTGACATTATTGTAACAATCCTTACTTCAGTAAGTGAGGAGGAGAGAGGGAGGTAACCGACAGCCAAAGCAATCAGCACCCTCCCCCTGGAGCTGAGTGAATTATCTCCACATAATCCACTTAACCTTTGCCATTACAGGACCTGGGAAGCTGAAGGTATTTTTAAACTTGAGTCTTTTAATTGCCAGTTTATAGTGTCACTAGTCCTGCTCAGCTGGAAAGAGGATGATTGGAAAATAGTTCTATGAGGCAATAGCTTTTCACCTCGGCTAGGAGTCCTAATTATTATTAGTTCTGTGGCTCGTTGTCCTCTAAGTCTGTGTGGACAGTGATCTACAGTGAATCCACAGGTGATAGAGTTGCTTTAACACAATATTACTCCTGGTTTATGTAGCTGAAATGTCAGATTTCAAATTATTTACACCACTGTTAAACTTGGGTAACAAAGATATATTGTCTTGAATTGTCAATATGCAGAAAAATCCATACCCACATAAAATATTGTGGGAAAAATTCTATAATAGTAATGATGAGAAAAACTCCTTGGCAATTTCTACTTTTAGCAGTCTTGGCTTGCTAAAATAGTTTATGAAAGTCACACTTATGCCCTTATCAGAGTAAAAAGAAAAAAAAAACCCTTCAGCTAATGCTGAAGGATGTTGATAATTTTCTAAAGATAAGCTATGGAAAATGTAATGAAAAACTGATTAGTTCAGCAGCCACTGATAGAGATGAGGAGAACACATGGGTGTTTTACACTCTTGGTTGCACTCGTACTTCACCATGCAAGAATGTGGCAGTTCACTGCAGACCTACAGTATTAGTAATTTTTCAGCAATGCAGATGAACAATCCTGGCCCATCATATTTATACTGCAGACACCTATCCAAAAAAAAAGATGGTACATGCTCCCAAAGAACTCCTGCAGCACTGGTTACTTATTCAGCCATCTCCTGGTCAATGTTTATTGGTGTGTACTCAACCAAAAAAAGCCTTCCTATGTGATACGTTAAGATCAATATGGAGGTAGAATTATTCTGGAAAATTGATGCAAAAATAGTCTCACCATTTTTCACTACAGTCTCTTTGTCATCTCCTTTATTTCTTACTAATGATGAGGAAGTAAATAGCAGCAGTCAGAAAGCAGCAGCAAAGATGATCCAAATATTTCATTCCTACCCTTGCTATTCTACAATTCAGCATTATATGGCGGGAACACCAGAGTATGTTATTTTTCACTTACAATCTTTGAAAAGAAACAGAGACTAAAAACGGCGGGGAGAACATGCAAGCCCAGATAGATTATTTTATCCAGGACTACTCAGCTAGAAAAAAAATCTGCTCCACATTGTTGTATATTCCTTCTTACCTTACAGCTAGGAGTTTATGGCTCACACAATTCTTACCAGAGAACTCAAAAAATTGAAAGAAAGAGAGTTTCCTGAAATATTTTAGGGGACATCACATATCTGGGACATAGCCAGATGCCCCATTTGGGTAGTCCTGGCCTGGAATTTCAGCAGATCTTTATGCCAGTTCATTCTTGGCCCATAAAGATGACAAAAGGTAAGTGGCAAAGAAGGACAAAATGGGATTAAATAAAAGAGAAAGAGTTTGGGTTATTTTTCCACTTTCCCCATTATTTCTCTAGTTAAGACTTTAATGAAATGATCAGCATTAATATGACATTTGGTAATTAAAGGATAGGCAGAAAGTGGGGTTTACTGGCCTTGGTGCAAAATCTGAAGGAGCAAAGAGAGCAGCCATACCTTTTTTCCCCCAGCACAGGCTGAAAATGTTAAACAATTTTTAAAAAGAAGTCTATATTTTTATTGGTATTGGGAGATCGCAAAACCAATTTAAGGATCCACTTCAGTCTGAATGATAATCTAAAAGTTTTAGATTAGAATTTCAGAACAGAGTGAGGCTTTATAAACATATGGCTGAGTTTTTCGTGTTTTCATTACTGTTATCAACTTAATCTCCTTTCCCCACCAATCTCTTTTCTCTGTGGTATAAAAAACTTTGGAGACAGCTTCCAGGTTATATCAGGAAGGTCAACGAGGGCTGAGATTCCTTCCGTGAAAAGATCATTTTCTGTGAGGTTATGGCACAGTAAAAATATGGTTATTATAGATAGATGTGAGTATCAAGTACCATCCCCTTATTAAAGTTACTAAAGAGTAATAAACCTAGGGTCTTGCCTCAGTGTGCCAGTGCCACTACAGAAGAGCTGACAGAAATAGATGTTCAGTTGCAGAAGACACAGATGAACTGCTTGAAATTCTTTTGCATATTCAGAGGGAATCTAGTCTAAAGACTGGCAAATTAATTTCCTTTTCTTTTTTAAAGGCATTTCACTTTTAGGGAAATGTGACAACAGTTAAGTATGTGAAAAATAAAAGTCTAGCACATTGCATATAGATACTCTAATTTAAAAAGAAAGACTCTAATTTAAAAAAAAAGAGTTACGCTTTATTTATGACTTATGTAAATTCCTATTTCACCAAATAGATTTTGGCAAGTACCCACAGAGCCACTGTGCAGAACACCAGCAGTTGCTGCAGTGCCATGAGATGGTATTTATCTATGCACAGCCACGGCCTGGGCTGTCACAGGCCCAGGGGAACCTTGCCTCTGCTCTGTCTTCTCCAGCCTTGTGCTATAGATAGAGCCACTGGCTACTGATGCCACAGATCACTTCTGAATCTAGTCATTGCCTTTGAGATTTACACCATACCAGCCTAATCACCACAGTATCAACAGAGGGTGAAACTCCTTTCTCAGAAACCGAAAAACACACATTGGATTCTGTTAAGGTGTTTTGTACTGTTTCACAATGATTATTGAAAGTTTAATTAGGAGGTTACAATTCTGTTTTAAAATTTTAGAAAGAAGAAAAACTGAGCATTACAGTCTCCCATGAGACCAAATGTACTACTTTAAAGACTCAGCCTTATGAGTGGAGGATGTTTATCTTTACAGTAATGGTACATAAAACTTGGTACCATTGGAACAGGTGAGAGCCTTGCCACTGCTTTCAACTTTCATCTTTCCTGAACAATTGTGAACATACATTACCTTTGTATTTCCTCTTTTAAAAATGGGCACAGAGAGAGAGAGAGAGAGAGAACGAACAATTTTTGAGCTTTACAAATAGCTGCTGAGCACAGGAGATGTTATCTAAAATAGTGTTTTATACAGCAGGAGAAAAGTTATTTTCTGTTTATTCTCCGTTATCAGTTTGACTTCTCTTGAAGCTGATGAAATGAATCTTCCACTAAGTCATGATAAGGCTGTTATGATTTCAGTCATATTTTTCCCCACAGGAAAAAGAAAAACACACCTCTCACTATCAGCATGATGATTGTAACTTCAGATTAAATATAAAGCAAAAAAGCAGAAATAAAGCCTCTATGAAAGAGTACAGTATCTTTTTCTTTTCTGTAACAGGCTGTAGTTGACTGAACTGCAGAAAGACAGCTCCTAAAATTGTACATGTGCATTATACCATAAGCTAAATTGAAAGTTACATAACCATATACCCCACCGTTTTCATCTCTGCCATGTATGAGTGCGCATTACTGTCTTTCAATGCAAAAAAATTTGAATTTGGTAGGACTGAAAATACCAGATTGATGTAGCACACTTTGCTAAACCATTCAGCCAATATGCTACATTTGGTTGTCCTCGTGTGAACATGAGGCATGTTATTACTGCTATTAATTTAATAGCTGTACTTTACTCAAAGGTAGTAAAATCCTTATCACTGATGTCTGATCCCAGATTGGGGAAACAATTTAACTATTTCTTGAATGAAGCTTATACTAAAGTCAGGTTGCCAAAGGGACCTACATTTTGCAAGATCCCACGGACATGAACTCAACCAGTTTTGAACCTGTGTCATGAACTGCCATGCCCTTTATATTTCCACTGCCACTACAATTATTATAATTCATATGATTCTTTTATATTTGTGAATGTATGTATGCTGTGTATGCTGACCTCGCTAGGCACTGCATGTCATATGCTGGATGTTTCTCTTGGGAGGGAAATTGTCAAATGAAAAAAAACTTCACAGAGTAATTAAGAAATGAAGTATTTTTTTCCATGTCTCAGTGTATTCCTTTTATCATGCCTCCTCAACTGAGAGGTATTACTGTGGCAGTGGAGATAGATAGAAATTCTGATCACATTTGAATGAGTGAGGGCAAATATAATTTATTCACAAATCAATTTATTTTAATTTGCAGGAGTTTTTTCTTTCATATAGATATTTACTTGAGTATATGGAATCATAGAAAAGAGAAACAAAGGAAACAGTGAAGAGCAATGGGTAATGCACCAGTTGTTAGAAAGATGGAGAACTGCGTTGTGGAAAGCAGGGGCTATAAGGGTTTAGAAACTGCAAATCAGCTGTAAAGGAACTCTTAAAATTACACAGCTCTCAAAAGACCTAATGTGATTCTTTGAGATGTATGTAGAAATACTGAAAAAAACATGGAAGATAGTAACAATAGTAATACTTATGGCATTGAGTCTATTTCTGAGGTAGGGTGTTCAGTTCATGTGTGAAAGTATGCTGACATGTCAGAAAACCTCTATGAGAAAAAGAATTCTGCAGTGGGAACGCGCCTTAACAAAGAGATTTCAATCTATTTAGCTTATCCACAGAAAGTTAAAAGATAGTTTGATCATGGTCCATAATTACCTGCAGATGAAGACATTTGATACTTATAAAACCTTTAAGCTAGTGACACAGACACAGTAAGATCTAATGACTGGAAAAAAGAAAGCGAGACATACTTAGAGTGAGCATAAAGTGCAAATGGTACTTAATCACCAGAACTATTTCCACATGATGGATTCATCTTCATTTGAAGAGTTTATATCAAGCTTAATGTCAGACTAAAGAAGCACTCTAACTCACCGAGAACTTACAGGCTTGATGCATAGATCATGAGGTGAACTTCTACTGTCTTTTATCCAGGAGGCCAGACAGGGTGATATTAGATCAATATGGGGTTGATGTAGGATTAATAGCACTTGTGATCATTGCTGATAAGACTGAGCTATGAGAGAACGGGTTGGTGACTGTCTATCCCCATGGAGATTAATAAAGAGATTTTGAGGATGTTTATTGGCTTGTCTGAATGATCTGTTGGGTCAGTTAGAGCCAGGATAGCTTCCTTTTGAATCAGAAAACAAGGCATATGCTTATCTATTCCTAGTGCCAATGTGAAAGTCTGTTGGCAAGAGCCACTGTCCATAAAGTGTACCGTATCAATTAGTTCATTAAAAATAGATCTAATTACTTGCGTACCTTAAAAATCTCATCTCCTAGCTGGTTCTCTTGTTTGGCCAGAGTTCCTTCAGATCCCTCATCTGTGAAAGCCACCTCAATATGATGAGCTTCTCATAAATGGAAGCTAAATTCATCCTGGAAGAAAAGTACATATTTTTAGTTTATTTTTATAATGATTAGAGCTCAGGGCTGCATCCCATGAATAGTTATTTCTTTGGAGATGGGGCTTGTTATGTGAAACTTTATTTTGAGAAAAGTTTCTGAATTTATTTATTTATTTATTTTACCAGCCATGTATGGTAACATTTTAAAATTATGAATGTGATTCATCTAACTGGTTTTATGTTGACAAGCTGACAGTTGGGTATATATGCAATTCATCTATCAGAATGTAAGAATGGCCATCCTGGGTCAGATCAAAGGTTCACCCAGCCCACTGGTCTATCTCTGACAGTTGTTTGTAGCAGATGTTTGGCATGCGTAGTATGATCTGTCCTGTGGTAGATCCATCAAAGCATCTGACCCGGAGACTGTATCTAGACTGTTGTATTTCCTAGTCAGCAGCAGATTTATCCTTTGTGAACTTGTCTAATCCTACTTGTCTTTTGGAGTCCATTTGTACTCTTGGACTCTGCAACACGCTGTAGCAGGGAACTCACAATTTTATTAGATTTTGAATAAAAAATTACTTTCTATTGTTTATTTTGAATACACTATCTCATTATTTCAGTGTATGCTGCTTAGTCCTCCTGTTATCAGTAATATGAACAACCTTCACTTTCTTCATGATATCATTTATTACTATCAGAAAACTTCTACAGTATCTACTATCAAAAAAATTCTACAGTAACTTTCTGATAAACTATGATCAGAACAATAAGCTGTATCCACAATGTGGGCACATCAGATATTTAAGCAATTCACTGTTTTGTTTGCAATTTCTTTCCCAATAATTCATTACACTGTTTGCTTTTATGATCATTGAGAAATATTGAGTTTATGTTTTTATAAAGCAACCCAAGGTAACTCTGAGATCTCTTTCTTGAGTGGTAATAGGCTGCTTAGAGCCGATTTCTTCATATGCTGCTTTTTACCATGTTATTTTGCCCTTATTGACATGCATTTCACCTACCATTTTATTGCCCAGACAGTTATTATGAAAGTCACAGGCAATTTCAACTCATGGTTTTCTATTTGACTACCCTGAATAATTTTATATCATGTTCAAAATTTGTCATTTGACAATATACGCCCTTTTCTGGCTTGGTGTTTTCTTAAAAGGAGAAAATAAAAGAAAGAAAAAGAGGAGAAAAATCTCTTTTTTTTCCTGATAGAATAGAAATGTATGCATTTAAACACCTGATTTCATCTGCTACTTTTTCCTCTTTTCATTTCTCACAGATTTTTGCAGTTTTGTATTATAAGAAAGTTTCATTCTATGGGAAAATTTAGTGCCAGATTAAGAATATTTCTTTAATTCACAATTCTGAGTGATGGTAATGTTATTTCTAAGGTATATGTTAGCTGACTAACAAATCTTACATTTTATTGGCTGCCTCATTTTGTTCTCTTTCGTATTTCACATTTATGATATGTTCAGACATACGCTTGTTTTGTTAAGTAGGAATCTGTGTGGTCTTTGATGTAGGACATAATTTATTTGACAAGGAAATACGAGATGGTGCCCTGAATCTGCATTTAATTGATGGATTGAGAATTTTTAGTATTGCAATGAGATAGATTCTCACTCAGCATGTCATGGAAGGAACATTCGGTTAATCTGTTCTCCTGTGAATTAAAATATATGTATTTATATTTTGAGGAATAATTTAAGCATTTTTTATTGAAGGCAGTGTGCAGGGCTTTCATACATGTTTGATATCCATATACTAAAAGTGATTGATGCTATTATCTGTTCATAAGGATATTTTTATATCTATAAAAAGTGAGTACTCCATTATGACAAGTCTACAGTAAATACCACTAACATTGCAAACGAACAGTAGCTCTTGGAATTGCATTAAGATTGGATATAAATACAACCCTTTTCTCATCAATGGCAACTTACTTGTAATTAAGCCTTCTGCCGTTTAAACATCAGACAATCAACTTCTTTTAAAAATGTACTAACAGTTGCAGTATTCTTCCATGTCGTTTTACATGAAAGTGTAGTACACCAAGAACTCTCAGAGATTTCACTCAACTTATCATCTTATACAGTCTTCTGCTTGTTAGTATTTCTGTTTATCTTCACAAATCCTCCAAGTATCACAAAGCTATGGGATGCCCTCAGTCTGAGAGAACTGTCTTTTTATCCCCCTGTCCTTTTTTTAAAATGCCACTGCAGTCCCTTGCTGTTGATAGTCCTTGTGAGATTTTCATATGGAAGATGAGAACAGATTTTTGGTTACCTTTTCTGCCAAGATTTCTGCTTCTTAAATATTAAAAAAGTTATTTTAGAACTGAATGAATGCCGGTGAGTGACCAGGGATCTGAGCAGTGCATTCTTAATATGCCTTTGTCTGATTTTCTTCTCTTAGCAGAAAGAAGCATTAGGCATGGCTATTAAATGAATGCTGGTATTAACCCTAAACTCCTGCTCCCATAGATGTCAGTAAAAATGTTGCCATCAACTTTAGTGGCAACAGGATTTGGCCACAGTACCAAAATATAATTGCTGGCAAAGAGCCCAATCCTCCACCATTGAAATGAGTGGGAATTTTGCCATTCACGTCAGTGGAAAGTGGATTGAGGTCTAATATCTTTAAGTTGATGCCCTCTCCAGTTCTCAGAAACAATAAAGCTGGATTATAAACCAGGTATGCAATTTTTTTCACATTATTGTAAATTTGGAAAGCTCCATAAAGCAACCCATAGATATTCCAGTATCAGTAAAGTTAATATAGGAGATCCTAAAACATGTTTGTCCCACAAGTATCAAGATACATATGTGCATTTGTGTATATCCTAGTTTAGGAGTACCTTTAAGTCATTTAATCTTTAAGTCAGGAAATAAATAATAAACTAATTTTATTTGTGCAGTTCAAATGGATGACCTCAAACCTTTGCTTTGTGGATTTGATTAATTTTCTACTACTATAATGAAACAAGAACTTTTCCATGTTTTTTTTTGTTTTATAGTTGCTTTACAGGAAAAAATGCAGAAAATAACTAGTTGCTGTGATTTGTTGCTGAGAAAAGACTAAAAATTGCCAAGTAACTGCTTATTTTTCATACAACATCAAATGTAAGCAAATAGACCCTCAGAAACACAAGAAAACATGAGAGTTAAACTATGAAGGACTGCTATTTTCATGCTTTAAACATGGTCTTACCTTTTGATATCCGTACATAGGACCTGAGGAAAAAAATGGAAAAGGCTGAAAATTCAGATGTTTATCAAATTTGTTTAGAAAATTCTTCTCGCTGAAGATTCAGATTTTTACATTTACACTTTACGTTAGGCTGAGAAGGTATCATGGTTACAACAGCAACAGAATTAGAAAAAAGGGGGTATAGGAAGCAATCGCTATTGAATTATTTCACTGATTGTTGACTTCTTGATTCCTTTCTCCCCCAGTTCAGCTAAAGACTCTTTTTTTTTCCTTCAGGGTTTGAATATACCACTAGTACTCTGTAGTTCCTTCCCTCATACTTTGTTTTTGTCGTCATCATCACTGCCTGAATTAGGTAAATTTGATTGTTGCTAAGTATCCCCCAGGATGCTCTCCTTTTCCCCTTTTATTCCCATTCAAGTCCTGTGGCAGAATGGATGATTTGATGACTGTTTACCTATTATTAGGACTGGAATCAAAACATACTACCTACACATTTAACCAATGGATTCACAGTGCTTTCTTAATTATATATACTTTCTTTTTCAGACCCTATTGCAACAAAATGAAATAAAACACACCTACCTTTCTTATGCCTGTAATGCTGATAGACTATCTCAGTAATTCAGATTTGTAGTACGTATATAATCTACTTCATCTTTGCACGTCCTTTGGTAACCCTGTCCTCCCACCACTAAATTGTACTCCCTTTCTTCCACTTCACCTGACCAGAATTTACTAGGAAAATCCTCTGGGCCTATGCAAACAGTTCTTTCTCTAAATTTTACTAGTTTAGGTTTTTGTTTTTTTCCCCTGAAAGTGAAAGTTTTAGCTGCTTCATAGAAGATCAAGGTTTCTCTCCAGGCTTTGCCATAATTACAGCATCACTGAACGTGAAATAACAAAAAAACAAAACAGCCACCATGGCATTCCTCAGGGAGTGCATCATATAAACAGCAGTCTATAATGCAGAACAAATACAACCATGGCAGCAACATTACAATAGTCCTCTTACGGCCCTGCAGATATACTTTAGTGCTGCTCTGGAGGCCTGAAAGGGCAGTTCAGTCTCCAAGGCTGACAATATCAAACTTGATGGTGGATGAATAATATTTCCACATGCCCACTAGAACAGTGGTTACAGTGTGAAATCATTTCACATAAGGCCACTGATTGGGCATCAAATGGTAAAGGCTTTTGTTCTGTACTGATTGCAGCTCCGGTGACCTACAAGTGAATTGCTCTGTATCCCATTATTAATTCCCTGAGCCATCCCCTGCCTATTGTGATTATGGGAATTTTGGGGAAAGGTAGAAGTAATCTCTAGGTAGCATTTTCCTGCTGCTGAGAAGTATGGATATATTTTCTAACTTTTCGGTTAGAAAATGGCACTATCCCGCCCAATACATAATAGGAGTCAGTGTCTCCAAATATTATAAGATACACAGGCAGGCTTGCTGTGGATTACCTGTTCCCTAGTTGGTGAATGGTATCCAGGAGCAGTGGAGAATCACCATCAAGTCTAAACATTAAATAGTGCTTACTGACTTGCCAAATCCTAAAGTCTAAGGAAGAGGCATATTTATTTGCTAGTGAGACAAGCAGTAATGAACTCTTCTAATTTTCCTTCCCTTAACAAAGGGAATTTGTGTTACAACAAGTTATCAAAACTGTGCTTGTAAAAACTTTCTGAAAAGCAGATTTTTTTCATGATGTCTTACAGAGCCTTTAGGGACCAGCCTGGTGACCTCGAAAGCCTGTCAGTTTTTGCCTAAGAGAGGACTGTAAAATAAGACTCCATATTACAAAATTAAAAGAAAAATAAAGGAGAGGTAATATACAGCAATGGCCTCTTTCAATTGTAAAAACCTCTATCTCATTTTTACCTTGCCTGCAAATTTGTGCAATAAAATAATTGACATTTTTCATCATTATGTCTTTATATCTTTCATAAGAGGATCACTCTCCTTGTTATCTTTATTCACTGCTGTAAAAAAAAGAAAAAATATAATGTCCCTTACTTCATAAAACAATGCTTTTTTTAAAGCTTTCATTTTAGAGCTAGTGTGAAGCCATGATGAATTGCTGAATGGTTGATTTCCTGACACTCTTTCTTACTAACCTTTCCTGACAGCTTCTGGATTGCTCTACCTGGTAATTTGCACTATAATAATGGCTACAGTGAGATGTCTCCTAACTATTTCCTTTATTTTTAACAAGATTCTTAACACCCTCTGTAGGTGACAAAATGCAATTACAGACATGAAGTGTCCCCCGGAGGATGGTTGTTCACAGATGCCACCAGTACTTTAGTTGTGCAACTGTTAAATGAAACGAAAACAAAGAATCAGATTCTCTAAACATACAGTTCAAATAAAAATTTAATTAAAAGTTATGAAGGCATTTTATTGATTAACAATCTTAGTAATTAAATAGTGTAGCTGACTTTTTTTTGTTGGATTTGTTCTTCCTTGGAGATCTCTAATTGTTGTATGGCTTTGCATTTATTGATAACTCTGTTTGATGAATACAGATGCCACCTTTTATGGTAGTCGTTGACAAAGTAATCATATTGTGAGAAACACCAGGCTTATGTAGTAACAGCTGTTGCAGTTATACATGCTGATATCCATTGGGAAAATGTGTTTGCTGCTATCATGGGTACACAATAAATGGAAGGTGTAATAAAGCACAAGCTAACATTTTGAAAATCCTTACAACTCTAGGAACTTTATTGCAGATTACAAGCACTTTGATCTCTGTCCAGTACTTAAGTCTTAATTATCAGACTAATTGCACAGACTATGTTCATTTTCAGTGGTAATCCTTTTGTGATTAGCTTCTGTGTTCAATAACTGACTTATCCTTTAATTAAAAGGACTATTAACCTTAAGGCCGCTGCTGCAGCTTGGGATTAAACCTATACAAAGTTAATATTTAATATCATTATAAAAAGCCTTTGGTGAAAGGTATAGAATGAAAATATAGTGATTCCCCCTTTTACTGTAACTTGCTTTAAGAGATAACTTCAATATATATGAGTATAATGTATTTTACTTTGATATACTGCTAGCTTAAATCCATTAAGGACTTGCAAGAATATGTATGCATTTTGAGCCCTTTTCTCATTTATAGGCAGGGCATACTCACATTGGATATTTCCCAAGTCTTCCTATACATTCACAATCAGAGGTTGATCCACAATAAAAAAAGAAAAAAAAAAAAAAAGAGAGAGAGAGAGAGAGAGAGAGAGAGAGAGAGAGAGAAAGGAGCATACATTTAAGATCCTGTTTTTTCCAAACCTAAAATGTTTTTGTATTAATAGACTGGGAGTTCAATTTTTATTTATCTGGGAGCGAGAAATTTATTTAGGAAAAAGGAAATACTATTTGCTACAGAGGAAAGGGTTCTGTAGTTTTGCCTAGGGCCACTGCAATCCAGCTGGTTGAAAAACTAAGAAGCAAATCCAGAGTCATCAATGCTCAAGTGTGTAGACCCTGCCAAAAAGCCAGATGCTGCTATGGGAAGCTCTGTGTATCTTTTCTAGTTTGGCATCTGGGTCCTCCTATGAGCCGCCATGCTTGGTGTCTATCTGTGACTTACAGTTCTGCTGCTGCACTAATAATAAAACTATTCCTTTCCTGTTTAATATTTTTATATAAAAAAGCCCTCCTGTCCCCATTAAGCTAGTCAAGTACTCTCATGTAGATTACTTTTAAAGCAGGCTGGGTGCAAAGTCCTAAACTCTCCTCAATACCCTCATTGACCGATATAGCGATGTTGTATCTATTGGTAAATCCAGATACATATTTTCCTTTCTTCTGATTGTGGTGAAGGAACCTGATCAAACTAGACTTGTTAGAGACATTCTTCTTCACTGATATTATTTTCTTTATTTTCGATACAGTTAATTTGGGGTTAAGACCTGCTCAGTTTTTGCTACCTGTCATTAATGAAGGCTTGTAACTACTAAAGAGCTGTTCAAAAGCCTTCCAAATCAAAGAGGAAAAGTTGTCATCTCCCACCCATATTTAAAGCAATGACCATACCCCCATCATTTCAATGGGATTATTGTCTGGCTTTCAGAGAAAAAAAATCCTTCTTTTCATATGATCTGTTCTAACAATTAGTATAAAGTAATATTGCCTTTGTGCAAGAGTTTTCTCAAGTATGTCACTTTTCTTGTGTCATTCAAATGATGTATATAGTAAGAGTGAGTCAACCAGACTCTTTCCTGAATGGAGTGGAGATAAAAGGAGCATTGTATTTGAAATCAATAGAAGTGACTTGAGGCCTATGATAGGAGTGTCTGGCTTCAGAATTATCCTCTGGTGTTAAGTGCTGACAATGTAATAAAGCCTTTACAAGACATAAATGCAGTGAGGGAGTTCTAAACCCCCTAATACTAGCCTAGGAAGCTAGTCCATTTAGCCTGGCTATATGGCATGTGATGGGAAGAGAAACATACCCACACTTTTCCAAAGGGAAATGAAGACCACAAACAGATTCATCTTCTGTCAGAAATAGAATGAGAGGCTTAAGTACTCTGATTAAAATTTCCATACATGCTTTTCTAAATACTTTAACCAACAGAAAAATTGACTGAGTTCAGAAAGTCAAGAGTGCACTGGGGTGGGACACGTTTTCTGAAAGTCACTACCTCTCATATGTTGGGGGATTTGGGAATTACCTTGTATTTAACTACAGTATTCTGATGATTCTTGGTAATTCCCTGTTTGGTGTTACCAGTCTTGTTAACAATAAGACTGTTAATATTCATTGTCTTTTGCGTAGTCATAACTACATAATTTTTATCTGCCTGCTAAGAGAAAATAGTTGAAAACTCAAGGGGATATGAGACTCCTAGAGCAGTTATTTAATAGCCTGAGAAACAGGAACTGAGTATAGAGCAGACCTTTCCCTTTCCATTGACTGCATAGAAAGACTAGCCTGCCTACATTAAGGCTAGTATCTCTCCAAAAAACCCTTGCTCTGTCCCTCCTTGTATACGTCAATTGATTTGAGCAGTTGTATGGAGCCACTTCCCAGGGATGGAGGTGCTAAGCCAGGCAGAGTGCCTAGATTACTTTCAGTATCTGCAGGAAGATCCAGAAGGAAGTAGGAAAATCATGGCCTGGCACACTGGTATGAAGGCCATCACCTAGTGGAATACCTTAACTGAGACTAGTTGCAGTGTTTGAGGTCAGTGTACAGTGTTCTCTAGTGTTTATACTATAGAAATAATATTTAAATATGGTGTATAAATTTTTACCACCTTCACTGTAAAAAAAAAAAAAATAAATCCGAGTAATTCAATTAGAATCAAAGAATCATGGGTAAAAATGGAGAAGTCCACTTCAGAGAGGCACAGCCACAGGTGCCACACAGATATGAACTGCTGCCAAAGCTACCTGCTGCTGGAATTGCCAAACCACAAGAGCAAAGAGATCTAGAATTAACTTCAGCTATGCACATACAGACAAAGCACCAGGACACCTGTGGTCAGGGAAATGGACTGTTCTGCCATCTTTTTTTGATGAAAAAGATGTAGAGCAATGGGTTATCCAGTACAGCTCATTCCGTCTCTGTCTAACTCCATACGCGTGATCCGCAAGAGTGGTGCTAATATTGGTCAAAAGAATGCTACAGAAAATTCTGTCACAGCAAATTAGGATGGTCCTAATATGACTATTCCCCTTAAGATCATAATGCTTGTTGAACAACACACCATGGTACCTACGTTGTTACTCTCCCAGGACAAGGATTTTTTCCTGTATATATGATTGTGCTTTCACTCCATCCCCTAGTCTGGGACTGAGACCATAAAAACTATTATGTTCTTGACCATAAAAGAAAAGCCTTTTCTTACAGAAACATTTATCTGTTTCTGAATGATAAAAAGCTAACATTCGCAGCCGGTATAAGACAACAGGAAAAAGCATTACAATGTTTTTATATGATAAAACAAAGCCCTCTTTTTTTACCTACAGTCATCACAACAGTGTGGCAATACCTGCTGCAACTGACTGGCCTCAGAATGACCAACTGCACTTTATCATACCCAGCTATTTCATAGTTATCTGTGACTTCTGGTAAAGGACAGAAGATAACTGTGTAAACAGAAGACAATAGTGCACAGTCTTTTGGGGGGGAACAGAACCCAGAGGAGGTCTGTGAGGGTGGCAGACCAGGTAAGTAACATGTAACTCAAAATATCCTTTCTTAGCATATTTTTATTCCCATCATAGCCAGAGTGTGATTACACAAGTATCTATTTCTATGTGATCTTCCACATCTCTAACCTAACTGACATTTGTTCAACTGCTTTAGCCTCTCTACAGCACTTAGTAAATCAACATACAAGCTTATGCTTCCAAGACCCCAGTTCAGTATCAGACTAAGAACATGCTTAACTTTAAACATGAATGTGTTTCTACTAAATAAGCTTTGCTACAGACCTAATAACATTACTATACTGATTCCAGATTAAAAGTCTCAGGAATATCGAGGTATTTCAAATGATAGTAAAAAACAGTTTAAAACCAGCATAAAATACAGTTAAAGCAGGTCAGTGCTTGCTATAACTGTAAAACTGAAGAAAGGAATTAAAATGAGTAGAGAGGTTGTTCTGTGGAAGTCAGTACTGAAATTCAACCCAGAAAATATGCATAAGCTCCACATTTAAAATAGGAGATATTTATAGCAAATGTGCTGGTTATCTTTTGGAGTTGGTAAATACTGTTTTTTTAATAGTTCTAACTCATTTTTTTAATACACAGCAATCAGACATTTTCATCTAGATGCTTCCACACTGAGAAACTTCTGGGTAAACAGTCTTGTCACTGACTAAATTCTGATTGCTAATTTTAGATGACTGGAATGTGGTCTTCTCATCCAAAACACAGTAGAAGTAATAGTAGCCTATCCTATTGTTCCAGCTGCTGCCAGCTCTTTGCTAATTTGTACAATGATAAGCACCTATTTCCATTGCTACTGCTAATCTTGTCATTTTCGTGATGTCACCAGTGCAAGTCTGAAGAGAAAAGGTCAGTGGTACAATGATGTACCATATATAAAATGAGCAGTTAAAAAAAGAAAAAAGAAAAGAAAATAAAAAAGGTTAGGAATTCAAATGTTCAAGCTCGCCAAGGCACAGTAATAGCTATCCTGACTATCTCAGAATATTTTGCAATTCCCATCATAAACAAATAGCTTCTCCCCACTGTATTTACCCACAGTGGCACAGCATACAATGCACAAGAGATCCTAGTCATGCCTAGATAGACCAACAGGAGTCTGAAAAAATACATGTTTAATGACAAACACTATGTGTATTTACTGAATCCTTTGAGTGTCCCTTTTTTGCCTTTTATTTTATACCATAGAAAAATGTTTATACCATAGAAATAAATAATATTTAAATATGGTCTGTAAATTTTTACTACCTTCACTGTAAAAAAAAGAAAAAGTAACCAAAAACAATATAACAAAAACCTGTGGGTGCCCAAAATGAAACAGAAAATAAAGTCAAAATTCAGACCAAACATTATGCTACTAAAACTTCTGAAACGAAGTTATTACGCTTATGCATATGGGGAGGAGGAGGGAGGGAAGAGAAAAAAGAGAGAGAAAATGAGCCACAACGAGAGGCTCCTCCTAAGTGAATAGTGCTATGCTACTGTTCAGCCTGCAGAAGGATCTAGTACTTGGCCACTATTTGAGGAGCACTCTGTAATTAACCTGTTGCTCTGTTAGTAGTGAAAGGAAGCCCAGAGAAAGTGATGGCAAGTGCTCATTTCAGCAGGTAACCAGCACAACATGCGGCAGTTACTGCAAAACAGAATTTTTGCTGAAGCGGAAAGGAAGAGATTGAAGCGGTCAAGCTGAGGTTACAATGTCCTTAGTTGGAGTGACAAGATCCACAGCTAGGCAGATCAACAAACATCATATGCAGAACAAGAGAAACACCTTTGTCACATCTTACACATTTTTCTTTAGGAATGGAGCGATCGAGAAAATTCTATTACCATCTATTTTTCCTTATCCTTTTCTCCAACCTCCCCCTTAAAATTATGACCTATGTCCTTTAAGCTATCTTGAGAGCATACCATCCTGCTCCAGTTAGTCTGCAGTTCTTTCCAAACTGACAGAATTATCAGGATTTGTTATGCTTAGAATATACAGGCATATTATCAGCATCTTAATTTTGTGATATGCACAGTTTTTTCTGGACTTCCATCACTATCTCTTAAAAATCTCTTGATGAAGTAAGGAGAGTATGGGATTTAATTGGCCTCCAGTAAATATTAGGCTCACTGATTCGTTGCTATGTTTTTTACAAGATTCTTTTGATAAAGCTAGGAAGTGAAGGAGTGACAAACACGGTATCATTCTACATCATAACTGAGGACTAACCAGAAGCACATTGTGGATAGGAACAGATATTTGCTCTCACAGCTAATGGTGACATAGTAAGGTAGCAACCAGTTCTGAGAACTGTAGCGCATTGCTTACCTTATTTATCAATGATCTCTGAACACAGGTGAGCACTCAGGTGATAAAATGCACAGATGACAAAACTACTTAGCTTAATGAAGACTGGGAAAGGCTGTGAAGTTGAGAGGAACTTAACTAAATCAAATAAGAGAAATGCAAAGCAGCAGTTGAAATTCAGTGTTGACTGCAGTGAAGTAATGCATATAGAAAAGAATACTGTAAACTTCTCATAATTTAACTCCAATCACTTAAAAAAAAGAGCTTAGGCATTATCAGTGTGAAAGCACTACTGACAAGCTGATTCAGAGTGATGAAAGCAAAGGGACTTCTTCCACATGGGCTTTTTATTATGTATTCCTAGGAAAATCTAGGTTTTGATATCTCTTACAAGCGGGATATTAGAGAAAGCAGACAACTGATTCGATACCATATCCCTACATGCTTGGAGCTAAATATAGGTGGTTTTGTATCACCATTTATTTTGCATGTCTATAATTTGTTTTCTTTTTAAAATGTGGGGAAGTCATGTGATTTTTTTTGAAGATTGCGACACCAGTCTATTTGTATTGTATTTTTAGCGACATTGTATTGATTGAAAAAGAATCATCTAACCTGAGATGTAAACAATGACTGGCATTGGCCTTAACCCATGTGGTTAATATCACTGATTTGTCATGCTGAGTGATGTGAAAAGAGAAACGATTGTTTGTTGATTATCGAACATCTCAACACAGGGCACATTTGGCATGTCAGACGAGAGGTTATTCTAATGAGCTAGAGTTGCTGCCAATTACTTAAGAGCCAGTGCCTCCACAAGCTATTTTCTACATCTTCAAGATGTTTAACTAAATTCCAGCTCAGTAACAGATTGCAAATAAGATGGTTACATTCTAGAATCTGTGCATATATAGTACTTTAACATGTTTCACAGGCACCTGCCTGCTAATGGAACCCTTCATTCTGTGGTGATGACTAATTAACATATAGCACAGCAGTCATTTTAAGAAACATTATGTTCTTTGTACAGTCTGACAGGCTTGTATAATTGAAACATCCTCTTAACTTTCTATTTATTTATTGGATTCAGGAATGAAAGTTATATCAGACTTGAAAATTGTTAAAAGAAAGCATTCTGGAATGAGACATCTGGGATTGTGTGTGCTCTGTTATAATGACACTCCACACTCTCCTTCAGGGAAAAGCTGTAGGCATTAGAGGAAGTATAACAACCAGGAAAGTATAAATATTGTATTTCTGATCGTACATCAGTACTAAGCATATTGATCATAAATATTTGTAGCTCAATATCAGCCAAAACTTTTGTTTTATCTTTTCCCTGGATGTGAGATCAAATTGCTGTCTTTTTTCCAGTAGCATCAACAGTACCCGTGCTCAGATCTTCTGTGATCCTGTCTTAAGACAAGAAAAATATTCTGGCTAGTTCCATTCAATTATTGAACTTTGCTTAGAATGTACATAAGGATGTCTGATTTTGTGATTAAGACATTTGGTCCAAAAGACCAGGACTAACACCATCACCCTCAAATATTTTCAGTCACCACTGATTAGGAATTATTTTAACTGAAAATTAATGGCTAACTAGAAAATTTCTATTTCAAACGCAATTAAGCCTCTTAAAACTATATTAATTAATCCAGGCTTTCTACAGGTCTTGTTTGCTCAAGTAAACATTGGATTCTTGCTGATAACAACCCATATTATATGCACAGATCATGACAAGAGAAAGCATTTTTCAGCTTCCTGTGTATTTTGTTAGGTCAAAACAGGAGCTTATCTTAACTGTCATGGCATACATTAGTAATTAAAAAAAAAAAAGAAAAAGCAAAATGACATGATGATGTCCTTCTGACAGAGAAGGCGAGTGAGAAAATATAAGTAATTTTATATTGATGTGGGAGGACACATACCTCTTAAAATAATACAGCTATGGAGTTTGTTTAAAAATAGATAAACAGAGTAAAGTTTTGTCCATTTGTTTAAACCTTATTGACAGAGAATCAGGATACTTGTTTTAGAAACTCTGTAAGGTTCCTTTCTCTATAATTTTACTATGTTATCTAGAAAGAAAGTCATAACACACAGACACAAAAAAAAATCTTCATTTAATTTATCTTAAATATTTTTATCTGAAATTCTTCCTATGATGGCTACATTGTTTTCACTTAAAAGAGCCTTTATGAAATCTGACAGTAAATTGAATATTGCTGTTGAATAAACGTGAGCTTTTGTGGGCCTTACAGATCTGAACAGCCTCTGTGACTCTAAAATAAAGTGTGCCTCAGTATTGTTTCTCTTGTGGGCACATGTGCAAAAGAGCATGCTATGTGGTAACCTGCACACAAAATATATACTGAATGCTTCCCTCCTTTGCTGAAAGCAAATACTTATTTTACAGCAGAAAATCTATTTTAGTCAACCCTCAGTGCAAATGCAAGATATTCTTAGGTGCCCTAACATCATAATTTAGAGGTATTGACATTAATCATTTTCTTCTACTTTTCTTTAGATACATAGGACATGAAAGGCTCTTTAAAAAAAGGGTTTTGTAATCATTTGTTGTGGATTCTGCAGTTGAAGCACCTTTATATTTTTTCTGATGAAATATTTGCTGCCTCCAATCACCTGGGGAACATTACCTTGATGAAGCCACTGAAATATGCTCCATCAGTCCCAAAGGGTTTTCCTAGCCTACTTTTCACCCTCTTCTTGCCAATTAAGCTGCCACATTATGTATGATAGTGAGGGTCACTTGTTTTTTCGAAGTGTTATTCTGAATTGGTGAAGATGACAGAAGCACACTGGTGTAGTGAATAATTAGAGTGGATCTTAAAGGCCCAAACCCCCATCTCACACTACCACATGCTAACTATTTTTAACCTCAGCTCTTTTCTTCTAGCAAACTATATGCATTTTGCCAGGAAAAACTACTGTGGTATTCTGCACCGGGTGTCTATATTTTATATTAAAAAGCTACCAGATAAAATAAGCAGAGAGATGATATTGAAAAATATAAACCATTTGAAGACAATAAATATGCAATACAGGACTTACTTCCACAGAGTAAAACACAACATTGCTCTAGGACCACATAACATTAATTATACAGTATTCAGCAGATATCTATAGGCAATCCTTCAGGTTTTGAATTTACGTACATCAGTTTATAAGCGAGGTAGAAAATACAATTCTTCTGGATGCTTTAAAACCAAGAAGTGCTTTTCTAATAATTTAGTCTCCACTGAAGTCAATGAGAGTTTTACACCTGATGGTGATTTCTTTTTAATAACTCACCCAGAATTTCTGTACAACTTTGATACTGTACAATCTCAAAATAAATAGACTGTAGCAGGTGCAGAATTTAGTAATTTCAGGCTCAGTGATAAACATTTATGATTCTAAAACAGCCTTTCCAAAAGGAAGACAAGTATCTTAATGGTTCACGAGTAATCTACTGCCTAAGACATTGAACAAAAGGGCTTAACAAATGGAAAGTTATTGATGCTGAGTGAAGTCTTTAGTGAAAGAGCAGAGATGCCTCAGCTTGGCAATTTTTCTTCAATAGCTATTAACAAGTTAAGCCTTATTGCAATGATGGCTAGAAACAAAGGAGCAAACGACAATAATAAAAGGCTGCATAGTGACTTTTCTCCTTCCATTCCCCTTCTCTTAAGCTGGGACAATGGTGTACCTTGTGACCAAATTCCTTAATTTAGCTCTACTTTGATAGAGTGTGAAAGAACTGGAAGATTTGCAAAGTAGATGGAATTTATAAAAATAAATAAGATTAGTCTTCAGGAAGTACTCAGATCCTAGTTATCTTCTTGTATGAAACAGTAGTGACACAGTTGTATAACTTCCCTTAACTTCGTCCTGTTCTTTGTTACACTCTTTTCCTCCATCTCAACTCAAGGAAAGTTACTTTGGAACTGTCAATTGTTCTTGGTTTACACAGCTGTTGGCATAATAGGATCCCTTATATTGAAAGGGATGCCATACTCTTCTCTCAAATATAAATGAATATCAGTAATTAAACAGAGTTGTTCCTCTGAAGCAAGTGCAGACTGTAATTTGTGAACCAAGAGACAGGCTCCACGTGCTAAGGCAGAGGACTCTAAGTTGCACATGTACTATGCCTTGGGTCACCTTGCTCTTCAAGCTACAAGGAAATACCTTCTTCTCAACTCCACTGGAAATAGTGCTATTCATTTCTTACGAAAAGGGCTGAAAAGAAGAGAACAGATACTCCATTTCAGAAAAAGATACAGAGATTCTGGGCAGCTGACAACAGTATTGCAACTTAGACCATGCTCTATGCCTGTTTCAAGCTACTGAGGGCTGCACTGCCTCGCCCAGCCCCCAAATACTGGTAAAAATGTAAAAAGATCCTCTCAGCCTTAAGGGTAGAACAAACATTCTTACATTTTGGTGGGTTTACCCTTTCCCCTAGAACATGTAAATTTTTTTGGCTCAGCATCTTTCTAATAAGAACATCTCAGTATTGGTTTCCATGTGGCAGTTTGCCTTCTCTACCTAGGACTGCAGCTGACAATTTTGGTTACCTGTTTCTCTCTCTCTTACTTCACGCACTTCAATAAAGCAAGGACAGAAACAATACAAAAGCTGAGTGCAGACAAAAAATCCGAGAAAACCTACATCAGTGTTCATACATAGGTTCTTTAAGATATTCTGAAATAGCATAGTAAGGGCAGTAGCAAGCAGGTAACTTGGATATAATGTTTATTTTAGAGTTAGTGATAAATCACTGTGAGATAATAATGGGAGCATATGTCTCCAACAGCTTTTCAGAAAAGGTGTTCTATTCTAAATGTAAACTAGTGGACCAAAGAGATAGTGAAGATTTATTTCCTCTTTCCTGGCAGAAATAGATTTCTTTCCTTAGCATATTAATGATGATACATTAAAAGTGTTTACAAAATACCATCACTTGAAATTACAAAATGAATGTAATTAAATTGCCTACAAGCCCTTAGGGCTGTGAACACCAGCTTATGCATTAGTGAGACAGATTGCAAGCTAGGATTCTAGTTGTTTCTCTCATGCTGGGGAGAAATGGAAGTAGTATTGCCATAGAGAGCTGTACCACTGCACAAATGCAACACTGGAATGTGGCAGAGAAGAAAATTCCCAGTGATAGGTAGGCCCAACTGGAAATCCTGCCAACATGAACAGTACTGCCAATTTATATCTCTGACCAAGGTTATCCAGGAGAACATTTACTATCATCTATTTTTTTAAAACAGTTTGGAGTTGCCAATGGTTAGTATGAAAATGGCCTCATGTAAAAAAAGTCTAGGGAGATCTAAAGGGATCTTTGCCTGAAAAACAAAATTTCCTAAGGAATGGCATTGTTCTTTTGGCAGACAGTTACTCTGTGGATAGAACAGAGCTCTTCTAACTAGGCTATGTGGCCAATCTAAAGCATATCTGCATTTGTAGGCTCTGAAAGTCATTACTACTGGCACTACCTAAATGACTTCTTGGTGCTTATAATCACCAGTGTCCAGTGGGGCTTCTCTACTCCCTTTACTGCAGTTCTGTATTCTTTTGGGTGACTGGTTTCCTCATTCAAAGTGACTTCTCACTGTGCTAGAATATAAGGGCATCCTTCATCCACTGCCTGTCAGGTACTATTGCTAGCTGGCCAGGGGTGTAAATCATGCAAACAGCAAACTCCACCAAAAGAATAGAACACAAAAGTCAGCAGAAGAGATGGGAATGAGGATGGAGTTCTTGAAAAAGGAAGGACTTAACTCTTTATACCTTGTTAACAAGCCAACTCCATCACCTACAAACCCAAATCTTTTACAGCTTTTCGAGGGAAATTTTGCTCATCCTTATTACAACCTGCTTGTTAGTCCTAGCAGAGCAGTTCACCTGGTGAAAATGAGGGCATGGACCTCCCTCCTCTGGGCATGGCCCTCTGTTTTGAATGTCCAACATTTCCAGGCCTGCCTGGACCCAGACAGGATAAGCCCCTTGCATTCTGTAGATGATGTTGAGTGGTAAGGGGAGAGTGTCCTTCCTATTTCATGACAACTAGATAGTCTGGACTTTTTACTATTGCAGTCTCTCTCAGGTCCAGAAACCTGACCTACTGCACACCTCTCATGTTGAATCTGGTAGTCTGAATTCTAGACTCAGTCCAGACTTTCATGAGCTAAGAATCTATGGAAACCAGGAGAGAGGAGGGGGAAAACAGTTTTTACATGCTATACCTATTCCTGCACACATTAGAGGAAGAATCTGATCGACAGCACCAAGAATTTTCTTTTGAATCTTATCATATTTGCTGTTTTGATCAGAGAAACATCCACCTCAAACAGTCCATATACTGCTTATTTTGTTCAATGGGATTACTTCTGTTGTTTTGCTTTCAGTTCTCACTTGACCATCTATTATTGGTCACTGTCACAGACAGGTTACTGGATTTGACAGGCATTCATTTGGAAGTTCCTGTATTCTTATTTTCCTCCAGCTCCCACTTAGAGGGTTTTGGGGGAATATCATTACAGACAAAAGCCATGAAACATTATTTCAGTCTATCCTAAAGCAAAGGAAAAAAAATTAAACTTTGCTGTATGCAAATATGCTAAGGTATCTCTGCAGAACTGCACAGTAGCCAATGTTTAGAAAATATTTAATTCACTACAAAATCTGAATTCAGTTTTCTGTAGGGCTGTTGAAAAGGATGGTCTCACAGCTAAGACAGTTGCATATGTCATATTTCATCTCAGTTCTATGGTTGTCCCAGCAATAGTAAACAAGTAAACAAAAACTGCTGTTCTTCAAATTTCAATTTTTCCAGTTTGGGAACTATGCAGATTTCAAATGTGTTAGATACACATACAGTTGATGTCAGAGAGATCTATAAAAAGAAAGGCAGGATGTGCCAGGAACAGGTAGCCCAAGTTTAAATTTGAGATTTTTGCCATGTGTTTCTTTTGTTCTTCTTGGTAAGTCACTTTGGTGCTTTCTTTGTCCTCTCATGTATGATTTGGGGAAAATACTGCCTATGAACCTGTGCTTCAGAGATATCTTGCAGTTTAAGTAGTTGTTGTTCAAACAGTGCTTTATACACAAGAAGTCCGAGTCTTTTCAAACATTTCCTTAGGGAATAGTATTATACATTTCCTGAGGGAGAATGAAGTTTCTGAAGTATCCAGAAACTTAATCTCCCTCTTTCAGCCTTTCTATCTGTGTTTCTACATAAAGGCCACTTTGAAACTGAATACATTAGTGGTAGTAAGTTATACCTCTAAAACCCCTATGGCAATGATTCCTTCCTTAAAAAGTTGTCTCAATTCTTGGAAACCATCCATCCGGTGTGATTGAGGCTCTGTGTAAAATTATGTAAGCTCATGTAATGAAGAATTCAATTACATGGTACATGCTCAGAAAGGGTCAAATTTATAATAAGAGAACATTAGCAGCAATAAGTTGTAACCTTATAAAATCCCTATGGCAATGATTCCTTATTCAGTTCAAGAGGTAAACATCCAGCAGTATAGCATGGATTCAAACAGAATAAAAACACATTGAACAGTTGTCTTGGTTCATGGGAAATATCCGCCCAGTGAAATTGGGGTTCTGTGTAAAAATTACATAAGAAAATGTAATGTAATAAAATATTCTATTATATCGTACACACCAGAAAAGGGTCAAATTTACAGTACATTGTCAACTTCCAGTTTCATACACTAGCTTCAAGTATAAAAAAGTAGCTAAGTACTGCAGGCAAAGTTAGCACTGTTAATATAAAGGGTATTGATATCTCCACAGAAGTTTCATTAAGTATAATAGTACAACTTTCTACATACAGTGCTCATCAAGCAGGAAAAGTCCTCCTGTCCTAGGTCATCATGTGTACCTGAGAAGAGGTTGCAGGTACCCTTTCTTCCCTCAAGCTTCAGAGACTTTGCTTTGAGATTGCCTTCTCCCCTACCTACAGTCACCAGTGAAATAGGGATCTAGGGAACCCAGGTTCTTGGTGTTTTACATCATACTTTATCCAAGCCCAGATTTTTAACCTAGATCTCCCTGAACACTCAATTACTTTCCAAATGTGGACTGTCGGTATTTTCACCAGGTACTACCTAATGCTAGCATACCCAGACTAAACTGTCAGTTACTTGCAGAAACAACAGAAGAACCTCAAAGGAAGTGGGTGTATGTGACAAACTAAATAGCGACCTTCCCTTGGCTAATAAAAGGGTGGGAGACACTAATGGATGCTTTCTATTGTATTCTAATTTAACACCTCACCTAAAAAATTCCACCTTCTCAAGTCATAGTTTTTTTAATCCATGTAACCAGATGGGTTTTTATAAGTTTGTGACAAGTGCTGAGATACAGAAGATGAATGACATATCCTACATCCGCATGGACAGCACAGTTAAAGAACCATATCCAATAGAGAATTTAGTCTTCTATCTTTCCATTTGATGTTATATTCATTGTTGTAAGGCATAATATCCCAAAAGAAGTATTGAACTTTATATAAACATTTGTATATAAACTCAGTATTACAGTTTATCTATTAGATATGCTACTATAGAAAGCCCAGAGACAAGCACTGAGTATTTTATCAGACAGTGTCTACAGACAGCTCAGTGGATTTGAAACTCTCTCAAAGAACCTACATTACCTACCTTGGATTTGCAAGAAGTCCCTTCAGCACATATCAGATTAGTCTAGCTTAATGGTGAAGTCCAGAACACAATTACTTTTGGCTACTGACCACCACTTTCCCAAAACATTTTTACACTTAATTAAAAGTTACCTTAAAACTGGAACTCTCCTTTTCGCTGAGGGTAGTCAGCTGTAGTTCTGAGAGCAAAGTCCCAAAGGGTTCTTTTCAATTAACATGGATACTGGATACTTGTCACAACACTCCAAAAGGGATAGGTTTTGTTTAGTAACAAATGCATCAGCCTACAACTAGTGAAAAGAGAGTTGGATTAACTCTAGTATTTAAGATATTTCTCATATTAATATTGAAACTACACAGGGAAAGTTTGCTACTTTATCATTTCAGTGCTCTCTTTTACTCATTGTTTAAAAACCAACTTACTTTTTTGTACCTTTGTAGACTGCAGGAATGCTGCATGCTGTTAATAATGGCACTACATTTATTTTTCTGTTACAGCAATTGTACTGTCTCCTTAGATGTTCTCTTAAAAGACACATTAGGGTGAGTATATTTCTGTTATTTATACAACTAGCCTCAGCTTGACTACAGAAAACTAAAAATGGATAGGAAAGAATATTAGATTACCAGTAGGAATTAAAAAAAAAAAAAAAAAAACACCCAAACCCTTACCAGTCTTATTCTATAGTAGTTAAAACACCTTTAGACTACCAGATATGTTAGAAACACTTAAAAGCACTTTCCAGATATGTAAGAACTACACTCTCTCTCTTCTGTAAACACAGCACTACAGAATCTAAGCAGGAGAGACTTGATACTACATTTTCTAATCACTGTTTTCTTACTTTAATAAGCATAACAGCACCACACCAAGTTCTCTTCTACAAGTTTTGTGGACCACTGTTCCCCATTTGGCCTCCTTTCAAGGAATAAATCAAGGTGCTTGGGTTTCAAGTCAGGTGGTGGCTTTTACCTCTAATTAAGAGTTCCTTCGAAGGCTAGGTTTTACCTGCGTCTCTGTGGAACTAGTACAAAACTTCAATTTATCAGGTTTCACAGAGTGATCTCAAATACTCATGCTTGTCCAAAGATGTGTGATAAACTTAATACAGGCCCCGAGTCCTGATGCTAATTGGACTAAGAAGGGAGGTAGATAAGCAGGTCATAGTCTTCCTGCTCTATACTGATAAGGTGATCTAGCTGAGTAGGCCAGGAGAAAGCCATAACATTATGGCCTCTGAGGAAGGGCTGTAGAACTCTTTGTCTTGGACACACTGGGAAAAGGTACTAGTTCAGCTACTCCAAAAGGGAAAGAGATCTTGCAGCAACACAGAAGAAGCTGGTTTACAATCCATTCAACTGTTCCTTTCTGTGTCGGACCCTTGATAGGGAAGTTAGGACACCCATTCAGCATGCAGCACCTGATTGGGCGCCTCCCTGAGGTGACTGATTTCCCACAGTTCCCGTTTCCTAGGTCTTAGTGATTCAGCCTTGACAGCTCTAGAGTTTCAGGAGTCAACCCCCAAAGCATATGTGATATCTAAGGTTGCTCAGTCCACTATAGGCTATCTGTTGTTGGAAGTCACTCCCTTTCCATACGTCATAGAACAGGAAACATGCAGCTATTTCTTGTCTCCTCTAAAAAAGGACAGTGGGCAGATCTGGTCCAGGAACCCCAACTGATCCATATTCCTCAAAGCATTCTGCAGCTCAGCTGCTGTTAGTGTTTTCTGTTCTGCTTTGAAAGTCATGCTTATTTATTCTTTGGAGTGAGTACCAGAAGTTAGACTGAACCCTTTATCAAATGAGATGTGGAAGCACCAGACAACACTTCTCTGCTGCTGAGTATATAAACATGCCATTATGGAGTAGACTAGCAGCAGCAGAAAATACTGAGTGCAACTCAACTTAGAATAACCTTACCATGGTGGTTAGGTATTTTCCTGGGAAATATTTAATCCCTGCATGCTAACAGGGGAGCCTAGGGTAATCTCAGGTGAGTATTTTACCTACTGATCTACTGGTTTGAAAGAGGGAGGAGCTCCTCCTCCATTCTGTGAGCTTAGAATGAAAAGTATGGCCAGTCAGAAGTAAAAGAATAATCAAAACAATCCACAAAGTGTTTCAGGTCAGCTGGAAGAGCTATTTTAAAAAATAAAACCATTTACAAGAGTATAAAAAAGTATCCTATCCTGAAGGAGTAACATGAAGTAAACTAATGGCATATCTATATCAAGCTTTGTGTATTTTCTTAGCCTTTGGATATATATTTTTTTGATCAGAGCTGTATCCTTTTTTATTTTGTGTTCCAGTGCTCCTTTGAGGCTACCTATGTGCCATACTGGCTTGAAGTGGTACATCTGTTCTTTCATTATGCGCTGTTCAGGTCTTTAAATACCTGGACCAAACCCCAGACTCCAGATTTACCTACTATTTTAATATAGCTGAACTATCTCTTCTCTACTTGGCAGTCAGTGTTATTGCACAGACTGTAGAGTTGAAGACCATAAATTTTTCTTTGTGCCCAATAAATGTGCTCTTTCAGTAGGTTAATGCTTGTGTCCTGCAATTATTTCAAACAGGTGGGCACTCTGACACTTGCCATTAGCCAGTCCACAACACACAAATGTATTGATCAAGTCAAAGATGCACTTCTGACTTGTGCTAATCAATATGTTAGTCCTCCAAGGGTTTTTGCAGTGTAATAAGCAGGAAATGTATATACCACTGCTAAATTTCCATCTCTTCAGGGAGCAACTGAGTGCATTTATAGAAGAGCTGATGTACTGATTCACAGTAAAGTGGAATGACACTGCCAAATAAAATTTTAATCTTAAGTATGTAGGTAAAGTTTTGAGAAAGACTGATGGGTATACTTGCAAAGTTTGCAGGATTATAGCACTTAATATACAGCTATGGATCTACTGTGCAATCATACCTTTTCTTGCAAGTTCTCCAAAATTAACTAGAGCTAGACCTGCTTTTGGACCCCCCAAGAAAGCCAAATGATGCCACAGGATGTGTTTTTGATGAGGAATTAGTATTTTCTGTTCCCATTGAGCTAGTGCCAAACATATTCCTCAGTATGCTCTTGGGCATTTTGCTTCTGAAGGTGATATTCTGAAACAGCATATCAGTGGCTGATATTTAATTTACCATACCGTCACTTATCAGCCATGAGGCTGTAGCTCTACAATAACAGTGACAAGCAACAGTCATACATTTTCTGTTAGTCTCGTTACAAAAAAGAACAAATCTGTTCTCTACATGCAGTCATTGAAGTAAAGCTTGCTGAAGTCTGACACTGTGAAAGTACTGAAGCCTTTGAATCTAGAGGTAAGGTTAGAGACCTTTTTTTCACATGAGATTTGTTGAGCCACTCTCCACTGGATTTTTCATTAAATATTCAGAGAATAATACATCTAATCTCTAGTCAGTGGTGTCATTTGCCATTTTCAGTAAAGTCTGTGTTCTCTCTGATGAGGTGGCAGATAAAGTGGCAGAGAGAGGGCTTTAATAAGTTGCAGCTAGGATTTTTGGTCAAGGTAAACCAGTGTTGACCACAGAGAGGTCAGGAAGAGTAGTTATGTTATCTAAAGTTTGCAGTAGCAGAAATGATGTAGGGAAAAAGCCTTCCAAAAACATCAACTTCTGCATACAGAGAACTGGTTTAACTGAAATAGATGCCAAAAAATACATGTTATTATCAATTCCTAACTTCAGTTTCTACTCTAGTCCCATAGTTATATTCACCTCATAATGATGGGATGGACACTCAATAATTCTCTTTCCTCTGGATCTCAAAGTGTATATACCAAATCTAGGTGTTTGGCCCTTCTGTTTCTCTAAATTGAAGATACTTGAATCAGACATTTTCATAAAGTTTTTTGATACCCAAAAGCTTATACAAGCTTTATGTAAAAATATAGCTAAACACTATCACCATTTGACCCATTTCTCAGTGCCCTGCTCTATTCAGGGGGCAAAACTCCTTCTGAGAGGCACAAATGGAATCTAGGAATTCTTAATCTCAAAATTCAATGTGTAATCCACTGACACAGCGTGGGTCATATATTTTAATGGGCAGTGTACATGGATATAAGTGTACTACTGCAAGCAGCTAATGGATTTATTCTTTTAATGGAGGAAGTCTGGGCTGTTAATCTGAAAGCACTGGGTTCAAACCCTACTGATGATCCAACATAAATTATTGTTTTATTAAGTAAAGACTTAAATATGATTGATATAATTTAAGCTATTTAATCTTGCATTGTAGAATGATTAAGATTCATCCATCTGTTCTATAATCAAAGATGTTAATAAAGTTATGAAGCTAATAGTATAACAAGTGTTTTTACTAATCCCAAATTGTTGGGATAGTTCTCATCTGGGAGCAGCAGGAGGAACAGTCCATCTCTATTAGGAGTGATTAGTATAACTTTAAGCTATAATTACTTGGATACATTCACACAAGAGACTGCTACCCAGCCATTAAGCATCCTTAAGAGGATGATCTTTTGTACCAAAAGGTCTAGCAGTTTTCTGACAATTGAGAAGTTTATCTCCACCAGGTGCCTGAAGGGTGACTCACGCATAGGCAGTGTCTCAGATGGACTTCAACTTTTTTTTTTAGTGGCTGACAATTAAAAAAAGAAGATGATATATCATATTTCCAAGCTTGCTTATTTAAAGGGATACCTAGCAATTTAATGGCATGACAGTTTAACTAAGCTGAAGGCACCTTGTGCTTAGAAGAGCAGCAGCATACTCTTTCAGAATGGAAAGGCAGCCTACTATCGCCAAGACTAGTAGTCTTGGAGAATCAAGAACTTCTCTGTCAGTTTGGCATTGACACTTTTTCAAATGACCTAGAAAGAAACCAACAGAAAACACATGAAATCTTAAAGAAATGTCTTCTACCCTGGAGTTTGAAAACTGCAGTGTGCATGAAGAACCATTCTTATGTGACTGCCAGGAACAATTCCATGTAGTATAGGTTTAGCAACTCATGGGTATATTGATTAAAACAGCAAAACAGTGACACTTCTCTTTGTCCAGTGCTGGTATACTCTCTTCCTCAACCAATTCATGCTTACATGTAGTTTGTCTAAGCATTCTTGGAAAGAGCACTGAGGTCTAAAAGTCAGGAAAGACTTATTTTCTCTGCTTTGAAGATAAGCAAGTAGGGAATGCAAAAGGTAAAACTGATAACTTAAGTTGCATTTGTGAAATAAAGCAGGCTGTGAGTCTGCAGAAAATTAATACCACAGTGCACAGATGGAAGAGTTTTGACAGTCTTTTCTGGATAAAGAGTTTAGTGGTCGGTTTCAGTTTTCTTAAGACAGCCCCTGAAGTAAAGGTGCTACTGCATTGCAACCATGCTTTGTTAAATGAAGAAACACTGGTGAGGGCTTTGAAGCCACTTCTGTGATATCACAAATAATCATGTCATTGTAACTGATGAATACCCATCTTAAAATCATACATGTTCCCCACACTCTCCTTCCCTTTGATGGAAAGTTATATAAAATTCAGCTTTTTGATGGGTTGCATGGAATTCTTCTAATTTCCCATTTAAATCTCAGATTGGCCTGAAATGGTCTTTTCTTATCTAGCGTCAACCTTTAAGTGAAATAGCTCTTCTTTCTCTCTCTCTTTTTATTTCCTTGCTACATGCAAAGCTTCATGCAAAGCCAATATCATATATCCTTCACAGCTTTATTGTTACTATGCTAAATAAGCCTTGCACACATGGAGCATTCCTATGTGCTGAAATACTGTAACGTGCAGAGACCTAGAGGTGGCCTAAAATGTTTAAAACTTTACCAGATCTTTTGCACTGGTGACTCAGAGTTGCGTGTGTTGGTTGATTAAAGGATGACTTTCACTTCTGTTGATGCTTCTGATGAAATTCCAGATTATAGCTGGAATTCTTTTTAATCTTGCTTTTACTTTTATTAGAATACAAGCTTTTTATTTTTTCTAAGTTCTGCCTATACAGAATTCCTGTCCTGTGCCATATCAGCAATGCCTCCCGCTTTGCATCAGCTGCAGAGTTCATTAACACATCCATTTTGTGGTGTCATAATGAAAATATTGAATCAACTCTAAAACTGATCAGTCTTTGAGCCAGTATTATTCTTCCAATAGCTTTCCAATTCAGTTCAGCTAATTATCTCCTGTTTAGCCATTTTCATACTGATCATTCTTTTGCCAATGCTATACTAACTAATGTTTACATGAGGCACCTTACCAAAACTTTACTGAACTGACAGTTAAATAAATTTTAAACTACCAAGCTCACTTTGTGTAGAAGATGAAGATACGTCTATGTTTGTTGGAAGCAAGAGTTCTTCTGAAGCACTTGAAGAGACAGCATTTTTACTCACAGTCCTGTACTCTATTTTTGAGGTGTTCTACCTTCCGCATTTTTACCTTTTCTCAGGACTGTGCTGTGCTTTTCCTGGATTAGTTACTGGAACTTCTATCTGCCACCAGTTACTTAAGTTGTCTCCTGCTTCTCTGACTTTATTTTATTCTCACAAACCTTCACAAAAAGTAGCCAGCAAAATTCCAACCAGCTCTGCTTTATTTTCAGTAATGACACTTACTCGTGTTTCCATGGCAGGAGCTATTCTGTCAGTAACCTGGACTTTAAAAGGAGCTAAATAATTCCTTAAATGCAAAACCAGGAACTATGACAAAGTCATTACATATTGGAGAAGGTGCTTTTCAGACATGCTTACTCACTGGGAGAACAGAATGATTCCACCAGCTTATTACGTCAGACAGCGTTGCACCCTGAGTGAAGCCCAAGGCTGTGTACATTCACAGGGAGAAATCTTTCCGTCTTCTTCAAGTACACAACAAAATTATTTAATCCTTAAGGGTCATGCGTAAAAGGACAAGTTGTAAGGTCTTTATCTTGTGGCTGTGGGAGAAATAAGAGTTTCTGCCTACATTGTGTAACAGTATTTCCAGCTCAGGAAATGGCCTCCCCTGTCTCCATAATCTGGTGAGACCTTTTATAAGGCTCCAGGTACAGAACTTTAGCAATTGCATGGAATTCTTGGTTTTAATTTCAGAAAAAATACGTTTCTAGTCATCATGGCAGAGAAGTCAGAAGATAACAATTACGTACTCACCTGAAAAAATAAAATAGAAGGTGTAGAGAAAGATTTCAAATTTGATTGCTCAAGCTAGAGTTGTGGGAATAAGAAATAAAGATAACAATAAAGTTAAGAAATGAAGAAACATTAAATATAAAATACAGAGTCACCTAGAAACTTTTCCAATGTCTTCCCAAGCTTGCTGACCTCTGACAGCTTAAAGAAACTGTTCACATCCTCAGAGTCCTTATTCCATTTCAAGTGTGTATTCTTTTTGCCTGAGAAAGGGCTGAACAGAAACTGACCCAGGACTACAGTTAGTTTTGATATCTTATTTACTCAATAGCAAGTTAATTTCAAAGATAAAATATCTACTTGAGCTCTCCTTCTGAATAGTAAGCTTTCATTTTTTTCCTACTTACCTCCCTCTCTTGTTGCAAGCTCCATCCATTACTGCCACAAAGAAGGTTTATCTCATGAGTAAAGAATGAACAGTCACCTAGGAAGAGAAATAAATGGGAATTTTTTTATGTCCTTTTCCACTAACTGTGGAGTCAGCAAATGATACCTTGCTTCATTCTGTCACAAATGAAATAAATTTAGAATTCTATAGTTATATGTTTTACATTTTACATTTTAAGTCAGTCCCTTATTGTACTAATGGTTTTTTGAAAAACATCTCTAAGTTGCAAAGTTCCTGGTATAACTGTTAAATTGAATGGGAATTAATTAGGCCTTTCTATTTGTAAACAGGTAAAACCAGATAATTGTAATTCAGGCAACAGTCAGCCTCTTTCTCCTGCTCCACAATAAGTAGCCAATGGGTCTCTTGCAATATTGTGCAAGAGCGGAGACCTGCACATGCATCAAAGAAACAAACATGTCTGGATTGAAATGGATACAGTACAAAGAGTAACATGGCATACATTTCAGATTAAGCAAAGATACCTCTGTGGTGTCGCTTTACCTCTACTGCTTTGTTTGACTGCTATTGAGAAAGAAACACTGTTTCAGAGGAAAAATATACTAATTTCAGAAAGCTGCAAAGCCTTCCTTGTCCCCCTTTGCAAGCCAGTGACAAAGTGTTATGTGTATATCAATAATCTATCATAAATTTTCTTCATAGTTAGATTTTGTTATTTTAGCAGAACTAAAATTTGTATCAGGATACTGTGAACTCATTACATAAGGTCAAATTCAATCACTGTATGTACTATTAGAAATAGCTTGTTATGGAAGTGTATCCCACATACTATATCACCAGAGCCAAAGCTTTCCTAATTTCTTATCTATTTACCTGAATGTAAAATCATGAAATGTCAAGCATTCCATGGATCTCTGTGCACTGTGCTATGGTCTGGATGAGACCCTTAATCCTGAAGAAGACAAATAGTCTGGTCACTATTCTGCTTAGTCAGAGTGAGATTGTAGCCTTTTGTCCCAGCCCTTCTCTAGAAAATAAAAATAAATAGAGTGGTTTATTCTGCAAAGGTCTTGATTCCCTAGTGCTTTCAGTGTAATCCCCAGTGGTGAGTTTAACAGATCTCCCTGCTATGACATTCTCTGAATTGTCTTTTAGCTGTACAGGTTTGGGCTGAGCTAGAGCAGTTAAGGCTTATGGTCCCATTCATTGTGTGTGATTCAGCCAAGATGACAACTTAATATAGGCTCTAAAAAGCCAACTGGTCAGCTTTGGTACCTATATTGAGAAACCTCTGAGAATTGTGGCCTCCTTAATACCAAAGCATGCTCTAAACAGTGATCAGGAAGATTCTGTTCATTAGTAAACTTCAGGTTCATAGAGTAGTTAGCAGTAGATATTGGTAGTATGAAACCTATTTTCATTTCATCCGGCAGAAACAGAAAGATTTCCTATTGCAGTGCACTACAATAAGCGAAATAAAAATAATTTATCTATAATGACAGCTTCATGAATATATGTCAGAGCCATTCTGAACAGAAAAACTGCTAATCAGCTCACATTATAAAAACTAAATATTGAACCAAATTGCTGACCACTTGGCAGAGTTCTGACTTTTTTCCCCAAAAGAGATTAACTGGATTCAAGGTGGGCTCACAGACAGACTATTCTAAATTGGACCAGAAATCATCAGCCACCTACAGTCTGAATTTGACCCCATTATATTAAACAAAGAGCCCTGAGAAATAATTGAGCTGGGAGCTGCACAACAGCCTAAACCCCTGCTGGCTGACAGTGTCCAGCAGAGAACAAATGAACCCACTACTAATGCTAGTCAACGGCTTCTTCAGAGGATTGAACTTAACCTCTAAAGAAAAAACAATATTATGCCTGGTCCTTAAGCAGCCAACATGATGTAGAAAACTGGCCAAATTCTCAGCTAGTGCAAATTGTTAAAGTTCTTCTGAATTCAAAAGATCAGTGGCACGTTAGACTAAGATCTTGCCGTCTTCTCTTTGCAAACCTGAACAAGTGGAAAGAGTAACAACAAGCTCCAACATTATTCAACACGTAGGATTCTGCTTACTGATGTAGGCTTTAGAGTTGGCACAATTCTTCAGAAGTCCCTGGTGCAAAGACGGAGTCCCTAAAAGCACAGATGCATGATTATCTTATGTTATCATGCACACAAGTTGATTAAACAGGAGTGCTCCTTCCCAGACAAATATATTGCCTCTAATGTGTCAATAGCTCATCAGAAGACACTGTCACATAGGCTCTAAATCCAGTCCTTCTTCAGTGATGGTAGCTGCCTGAGGTATGGAGGCAAGATCTTTTTTGTTTTACTTTTGCATTTTTAACATAGTGGAACATTACATACCTCCTGCTCTAGAAGAAATTGTGTGGATCTGCTGCTATTTGTTTTGTGGGCATAAAGAGGAGTACTATGAATCTACAAACATAAAAGTGTTGATGATTTCTGGCAGTAGTCACTGCTATCAGCTCTGGCTGGTGACATTCATGCTGAAAGTTAATGGAATAAAAACAAGCTTCCCACCTAAATTAATTGGGATAGAAAGCCTAGCTACTATGTAGTGAAAAGAGAATTAAAGAAACCATTTCCCATTTAAAATCTTCAGCATACCATGATTTCATTCTGAAAGTAGTGTTTTCCAAAAATCCTTCCATTCTTTTGCAGAAGTAAAAAAATGTAGGTAATTAAACCAGAATCTTAAGGTGCTGCTCCATGCAAGGCCTGGTCATGCCATTCCTGTGACACTCAGACATCTGCCACCTGGGAGCGGGGCAGAACACAGAGCCTATGCAGCAGTGCTTTCTGCTGAGCTGGAGGCTCAGGAAAGAGCAAAGCGGTCCTTCTAGTCAAATGCCTGATACCCGTACACCGCCAGTGAGAAGGTACTCCTTTTCAACCTAGCGCAATTTCAGACTTCAGTCTTTCCACCACAGGGACTTTAAATATAGGGTTTGCCTTGACAGGGTTTACATTTGGGAAGCGGATGAGGAGCATGGAAATCTTAGGCAGTCTGAATAAAGAACTCCTATGTGCAGGAAGAATCAAATCCTCTTGCATTTTGCTAAAAATTCTTTTTATATTTAGAATGTAATGGTGAAAATTTTTTCCTGAACAAATGGATTAGTTCAGCCTTTTCACATTCTTTCAAATGGCCTTCTGAGTATAGGAACTTGCAGTTTAGTTCTGAGCTGCAGCACAGTCTGATGCAGAGACAGTACATCATCTACAATGTACACGTACAGTACACCAATAATTCTGGTACCACATAGCAGGTCAGTCTGATTAGGACTCTTTTGCCATACATTGTGTTTTGTCTTTTTTCTGCAGCTGATCAGGGAATCTCAGAATTAATTAAATCTCTTGATGCACTTGGACAGCTTGTGGAATAAGTGGTAAGATATTAGAGACACTGAACTTGTTCATTTGATTTCATCTCTGTAACCTGAGCTCCAATTTAATGCTGTATCTTCTACCCTCCTGAAGATTAATTACTGCACCAGTTAGCAAGTCATCTCACCTTCTTTCATATGTGAAAAGTGTAAGTCATTAGAAATGTAACTCAGGTATTATTCTAGTTTTATATAAGACCGATGGAAACTGAGTTAAAGATTTAATAGTTAAATATATGTAGCACTACAACACTTTTCTTAAAACCACCTCTGGGGCCAAGTCAAGCATGATCGTGTTACAGGTGGAGGAATATGACTGACATTTAAATTCTGCTTTCAATTGTCTCAGTATAGACACAGATACCCCACTCCCGATATCAATGGAGTTTTCTGGATTTACACTTATGTTTGGGAACAGATGTTAATTCTTTGGATTTTTTTGTAATGCATTACAGCAGTATAGAAATGAGAGACTTATTGTTGGCAGGGCATTGCAGAACTTATTCTGTAATTATAGCATGCAAGTCCTTCCTACTGGTTTTGCAGTAGTCTGACACAGTGAAGGATGCATGAGTAGTTCAGAGAAACTGTACAATTATATCACAGCATTCTGATTGCAAATACCACTGCTCTGGATCCTGCATGTGTTTAAATAAGTCAAGGCACACAGAGAACTTAAGCAGACTCCATGTTACAATAACTCTATCAGGAGGAGGCTCTGGTGCAAGGCTACTAGTTGGCAGCAGATGTGCGCTTGTGCTAGAAATAGCATTTGGGCAGAGAAAGCAAGTACAAGTTGGAAACATAACAAGGCAGAGACACTGGAAAGCAAAGCAGTATAGACACACTCTTCAGCCTAAGAATGATGTGTTCAAGAGGCTTTAGTTTGTGCACTGGAGAGTAACTTCTTTGAAAAGTTAGTCACCAGAGTAATACTAACTTCTCAGATACTGAGCCAAGCATGTTTTCCTGTGAATATCAAATCTTTTAAATCTCATACATTTTCAGAAGTCCATAAGAGGTGCAAACCTGCCCTTAAATACAGCTCAGGTTTAAGACAATCTTAGTTGATGTATTTAAGTCCAGCAAACCCAAACACTAGCCACACAGAGAAAGGTACATTTGATGTTATGTGCTAGCCCAGGCAAACCTAATTCTGCATCGTAACTTCCTTGGACGTAGCATAAAGCCAAATCTGCCCAGATGAAACACTCACCAATTCCTATGATCGCTATAGTTCTTAGCATTACTATTAGTACTGCAACTGCTTTCAGCAGTGCCCACTAAACTCGTTTTCCTGCATAATGGCATCAGCATTCCTGTTTGTAGTACCTAAAATATGGTCCTTACACAGTCTTTTCATAACACTGGTATCAGTGATTCTTTCCTTGAACCCATCATCCCAGAAAGGCCAAAGGAGGCTTCTGGATTTGTCGACTTTGGGTTAATGGATTTTTACAATAGTGGTTTCAGAATCCAATCTCTACATTGTTTCTCCATATAGCTGTTAAAGGACTACTTACAGCACCATCAAGAACAAGTAGCAGTTGCCTCCAGGAACACTCTGAAGACTAGTATTTGTTTTCTTAGGTTTCTTAGGTTCCTTCAGTTATACCCCCTAGAAAGGCATCCAAGCACAAGCATCACTGTCTGCTTTAGTAGGGCACCAGGTTGCCTGTTACAGACAACAAGCAACAAGTCTTGCATTAATTCAGATGTCCATCCCTTATCTTGACATCTGAAAATGGCACCTTCTGGCAGCTTCCCCTTTGGTATTGTCTTTCCTTTAAGGATGATGTATAGTAGCAATTTTTTTTTACCTGCTAAGACCACCAGAAAGTGGCAATCCTGTTTTTTTTCATTGACAGCATTTTTGATAAGTGATTTGGGGCTTCTTTATTGCACAGCAATACTATGTCTGAAAAAACAGTGCGTGTCTGAAGAAAAAAAGGGATGTTTGATTTGTGTTGCCTGTGTGCATTAATAAACATTTGTGAATTTTACATTGCTGAAATGCTACTATTTTTGGATATAGTTAAAACAGTCTTTATCCTAGGGTTGTTTTACATCTAACACCTTAGATATCTAACATGCCAACAAATGCTGGTTTTGACATTCAGCTCAGCCGGACCTATGGCTGTGAAGGAATTTTTGGTTGTGATAGGAACCCTGAAAGAAGCCCCTTCTAAGCCTAATGGGAGTTTTTTGTTAGAATTTTCTTAATCTGGACAACCCATTCTGAATTCCACTGTTAACCGTATCATATTTTTTCTTTCTGTTAAACTTACGGAATGAGATAGTCATGAATCTACTAAGATTTTTTTTTCACATATCATGTGATATAGAACATTTCTAAAACATCTTCAAAAGCCTAAAGTCAGGAATCTACTAATTAAAGTATTCAATAACAACGGTAATCTAGATGTTTTAGAGAACAGAGAGGAAATTATGTGATCTTCTACATTACCTGTAATGTTACAGGAAGTACTTTACTATAGGAAACCAGGAGTAAGTAAGCAGTAGAAAGCATTTTTTTTTTCCTGTCCTTGGCTTTGAAGACGACAGAGGTTCAGGGCAGCTGCTCTGGCTGGTTCTGGTTGTCATCTTTAACAGGAGGGGCAGGGGAGCTGTAGCTCTCAGAACTTTTCCTCCCTGGGGTAAGTGGTAGAGGCTGATTTGGCAGCATATCTAGTTAACAGCTATACTAGAGTAGCTAAGGAAGAGTCTTGTCGTTGCTTACCATCTGAATAATGAATCATCTTATTTTATCTATTCTAACATCACTACATTATTGTAAATCTATGCTTTGAAATGAAACAATTCCTTTATCATAAAATCTCTTCAGGTGACAAAACTGACAAAGTACTTTATCTTCCCCATGCACACATCCTTAAAACTGGGGTGCAAGGCTTCTCCCAGAATCCTCATGTACTCACTCAGAGCACTAAAAGGTGAGCAGGATAACAGTGCTTTTCCCTTGAATTCTAAAGCCCAGTTTAAGTGCTGGAAACACAGGTGTTTGTGTGGAAGACAGCATGGCTTATGAAGATTTTCTAGTGTGAACAAAATAGTGGGGAAAGTGCCCCAAACCTGAGCATCACCAGATTTTGTAGCTTTTAATCTTACGCCATATCAGCTCACTCAGCTGCCCTACTTTTTAGAGCAGTAGAATAGTGGAATTATATTGTGCTATGCTGAGCTTTGTGAACAAACAGCCTTGCTGGGAGCACCCGAAGCAGGTTATGAGCACATGGTCCGTAGCAGTAGATAAGTTAATTGCAAACGCCTGCCCTTTCTGTGCCACTGTGGTTGATGGGGATGTGGGCCTAGTAACACATGATGGGAGAGTAGCTACCATGGCCTGTGGTACAGAAACAGAGATGACTCAGAGCAGATCCCACAGACATGTCCTTATAGTGCTAAAGCACCTCCTAGTTGCCCTGGGATCTGCACAAGTGCACAACAGGTTACCACTGGTGACAACCCACTGCACTTTCATTTCTTCTGTTTTCTTGATTATACTCTTTCCCTAGTGTAAGTGCAAGGTAGCTCTAGGTACCTTCCCCCTTGGTGAAAGAAGAGGAGTAAATATCCTTCCTTGATGGAAGAGTGCCAACAAAAGCACAGGCAGCTGACAGCCTTACTTAGCCCATGTCACTTGTTAAGCTAGTTACCCTGTTGCTGAAGCAAATAAAGCAGAAGCAATTTTAGCATTTAAGGTCTGCTGGAAAAGTCACCACAAAGTGTTATAGGCAACTTTTCCCTTGTAGGTAGGTCTAAGAGGACCTCTGGATTTTAAATCCCTAAAGGATGAGAAATTATCTTTCTGAATTTAAATATAATGGTAAATGCTAGTCTGCAGAGACTCGTAAGTTAAAGCTTTTGATGGAAAAAGCTTTTACTTTCCTTCATCCCATGTTGTCATGCCACATTTTGTCCTTCTGGAATGCAGTGCCCCTCTTGAGATGGGATGAGATGAAGAGAACATGATTTAATTCTTCCCTTTCTCACCCCCCCCCCACCCCGAACTACAGCCTTGCCCCTCCCCAACTTAACAGATCCTTTTCTTTTTGGTTTGGTGCAAGGTTAACTAATGATAGATTTTTCCGCCCCATACCGAAAGGATTGGTATGCTTTCATCCAAGGGTCTTATCTGGTCTTTCTCATGATGATATAAGCATTAGTAGATAGAAATATCAGCTACAGGGGCCAAAGTAGAATCCTGTGTTTAATCACCACATTCAGTTGTCCATATTTCTTTGTCCATAGTCTCTTTGTTCAGACCCTTTACTTCCCAGGGATTTCTCATAGGTTAACTCTTTTAGAATGTTCTACAGATCTGTTCTTATAATGTCATTCAGATCACTTGAGTTTGTGACCAAAAAGACACTACTTAAAGTCTTTTTTCTTTGGACTACCTCAGAAGCTTGCTTTAGAAAGACTCAGACCACGTGGTTTCCCAGCTATACCTTCTGCCAGTCCTCTTAGACTGTGACTCCGGGAAACCGTATGATTAACTTGGGCCAGACTATGACTGATATTTAGCTCTCTTACAGGCTTTAGAACACAAAATAAGTAGCTTTGTGCAGAATATTGAATATCTAGATAAGCTAACTCACACTTTCTGTTTACATTCTTGCTGGTGTAATACCAAGAAAAAAATCCCAGCACAAATGTTATGTGAGTGTGTCATTTTCACCCCCTAAAATGCTTGGCAGAGGATTGTGAAAATACACTATTTGATAGTGCTGTTTTGGTGCATTTCCCTCAAACTTTTTAAATTTATCAAAGTAATACATTATTTATAATATATTGCATCATGGCAAAAATAAATATATATAATAGAGCCATTGAAGTTAGTGGCAGCAACTCTGCTAGAAAAAATAATATTGATAAATATATTTCATCTTCCTGTCTTTTCATCCCAGTACAGAATTGTAAAAAACTGAATTTTGCACAGAAAGAAAACGCTGGCTCCCCACTGGCACTTTAAGTGAGCACTGGGACTCACCTTTCTGTTAGCAAAGTGGCTTCCAATTTATTTGTTTTTTATCATTTTTATCATTTTGTGTCACTTACAAGCTGATAAAATCAGAAGGTATCATTATTAGGCATGAGCACACCTGCCTTTTTGGGAAATTCATATCTTGATATGGATCCAAACATTGCACCTGAGGCACACAGTTAGTGGATGTGAGCAGGTTTTGGAAGGTAAAGCTGTGCCATGATGATGAACATCAAATTAGATTTTCCTGGAAAATTTTGGTAGCTGACTTCAGCTCATTTAGAGATGTGAAGTTCTCCAGTACAGACAAAAGCCAACACTAAAGTAGTCACCCAGCCCTACTAAATCTGAATAAAGCCAGTGTCTTTGCTGGGGTCCCAGCACTAGAAATGAGGTCATCGGGAAAGCAGATTTTACTCATGGTGTTACGTCCCTGCCAGTATGCATGTGTGACATAAAGGTGAGATTCTAGCCAAACCTTCTAGTATAATAAAAACAGAGGCTAGCAAAGAAATACAGAGGAGACACTGCAAAAGCTAAGAATAGCAGATGATGTCAGGTGGGTGGGGACCCCTTCCCAGCCCCTAAAGACACATGAGGTAGTATTCTGCAATGCTGGAATCGAGCTACAGAATACACCCTGTAAATTACTGGTCCATTCAGTCCTGAGGTCCTTTGTCAGGCAATAAGCCCATTTTCCCCAAAGTTTCAGACTCAAATTGATCTGTACACAGGAAAGTTCTTGTCAATTGCAATGGACATTTTGCCATGAAGTTTGCAGTAACACTTGTGAGAGTATTAGACTATCAAATACCAAGGGCTCGAGGACTACACTTTACAATAGCAATACTGTATATATGTGCTGTATGTGCTTAGGTGGTTATGGTTGAAAATCATTTCTATTTTAATAAGGGAATGACTACACAATTTGGCACAATGGGAGTTTTGCCTGCAGTTGGAGTGATGAAGGGTCCTCAGGGTGTGTTGTGTGCTTAGCCGCAGTGACAAATCTCAGAGGAATTAAACCACTCACCACAGTTAACAGGTACAATTGTGAAAGCTCTCGAGCACCCTTTTTCCTACAAGCAAATATCAACATTTTCCCCCCACCCCCCTTAAGCAATGCAGTGCATGGTTGTTTTTATTATGGTTCTGTCACTTCACACAGTCCAGTTTTATTTCAATAATAAAAATATAGAAATATAATTAGCATCTTTGTTTTAAGGCACTGAGTTTTTAAATTACCATGTGTGACAACTGTTATGGCAGTGAAATCGTTAAAATCATGTAAATGCTTAAACCATGTAGGCCTGGGAGATTATAGTTTCATTAGAGAAAAGGCTATAAAGTTAGACCTAGGTAATTACCTTTCCCATTAATGCTAGAAAATTCTTTGCTCCACTGAGAAGTGATTGTGGTGCATCATGCCTTCTGTGCTTTTACATTCAAACTGCAGGAGCCTTTATTTCATCAGCACAAACTGCAAGGAAACAGCGGCAGCCTTCCAGGTGTACTTTGCAAATTGGGGTTTAAATGTGGAACACATCAAATTAAAATTCAATATTAATTATTTTGTCTTGCTAGGAGCTTGAGTAGTTTAAAGCAGCAAGGGTAATTGTCTAACTCATTGTATGTGTCTACAGCGAACTTAATCATTATGTCAGCTTCCTAATAAAAGGTTATTATAGAAACAAAGATCCCAATTTTACATATGGTAGGCAAGGGAGAATTCGAAGAGCTAGTCTCCAAGGTAGACTTGAGGTTCTTGACAAATGATGCCCATGCTGTGATCAGATACTTAACAAGAAATCTCGTTATTAACTAGGCCTGTACAGATAATTAGCACTTGAGCTTCAAATTTTAAATCTGGCTTGAGATGTATAATTTATCAAAAGCCCTAGCTCGCTGTCAAAGTCCTATAATAAGGCAGTGTTATTGATGAATTGAGATTAAGAGCAGATTGAAGAGAAAATTAGGCCACTGGTTAGTCTGAAAGGTCTGATTTCAATATTTACAGTACTAATTTGGTATTATTTTGGTAAATGGATGTGGTCCCCAAGTGTTGCACAGTATAAAAGAATAAACTGAGCATCATTATTCTAACAAAAAAAGTATTGTTTACTGTATGCCAAATTTTGCAGCACTAGCAGTCTGGTTAATAAGCTTCTTTACAGGATAAGTGTACTTGTTTTTATTGCATTAATTTATTATAACACATAGAGAATGCTGGGCTTTTAGGCAGAGTTAGAAAATGTAGCTTCTTTACATTAAAAAATATATTACTTTAGACTAATTACTATGGAGTATGCCAATCCCTAATTTAGCTCAGTTTCATTTATATCTTTGAATTGTCTTTCAAGCAATCTTTACACTGCAATGCAGATAAGTACCATTTTATATATTCAAGCTACATAAAAAGAGCAATCTTTTTTTTAATGATTGCCGGTAGCACTTCATTGCAAGTGGTTCCAAGAAGAAATGAAAGAGTTACTGTATGCACTGTATCCACAGTAAACTGCAGCTGCAAAGGTGTTAGATACACATTCATGACCCTTAGTAGGCTAAATCTTTTTGATACACACAAGAAAATGTCATTTAGGGCAATATCTGATTTCCAGAATTATATTAGGCAAAACATAAGGTTGGGATAAATTCTATTTGTAATTTTTCAGGGTTTAATTCTTAGCCCAGGCATACAAATCATATAAAAAAGGCACTGAATGGCACTATGTTTTACCATGCATCATGTCAAGTGCGTAACAAATGCAACTGTGTATCATTGTATATATCTTATATATCACATCGATATCCTCCAGCAAAATAACTATGTCAGTTGCTGCCTGTTTCCAGGAAACTTTGCATTGAAAATCCCTTGTAACATGTTATTGGCAGCAGCTCCTTTCCTCTCAGTTTCCAGCTGTCCAATGGGGTATGCCAAGTCACAGCAGGACCTGAGGAGTGTTTGTATTCAACTGTGGCACTGAGCTTTATGGAGATTTTCCTTGTATATTGTGCACTTGCAGACAAGCGGGATTTCCAGGACCCAGCAGGGGCTCCCCAGTGTTTATGCTGAGGTGGTTAGCTAGTTGGCAAATTGCTTTGGGCCAGAAACGTGTGACAGTGTAAAATGTATTGCATTAGCTTTTCTATCAATAACATTTTAAGGCTGACTTATAACACAATTGCTTTCATGCTGATCCTGTCTCCTAATTTTAATTTTAGGATTGATTGAATTTTGCAATCAAGTGTTTTTGGAGATACTGCAAAAAAAAAAAAAAAAAAAAAAAGTTTCTTCCTTCCTCATAAATAATGTGCTATTAAAAATATAAGCAACAAAATACAAACAACTTCAGCTGCCTTAATAAGTCATTGACTAATACGTATTTACACTAATTTGGAAGGCATGTAATCTTTTTGATATATACATTGTAATCATTTTAAGAAGACTTAAAATAATTTATTTTTTAGATTTTACTCTTGTGCACATAGTGGAGTGGCATTTTGCAGGACCATTCAAGTCTTGTAGGATTTTTAGTAGATTTGTAAGAGATCCAAAAAAGAAGGTACTGCAATTCCCAGCAGACAGAAATGGTCATTTATACTTTTGTGGTGGTTTTCATTCAGTGACTTCCAAGTGTTATTCACATATTGTGGACAGATTCTGATCTTATTTAAATTCTGAATTTAATTCTGCTGTGCATTAGTGCAATTTGAAACCAGGAGACACTTATAGTTGAATTAAGACCTAGTTCAGTGTAAGAGGTAAATTTAAGGAGTTATAGGGTCATCTAAGATAGAACTGATCAATAGGCTACAGTTTTTAACTTGGTTTATTTAGAAAAATAAAATGGGGATTATTTAAGTCTTTAAATAACATTTTCAAGTGTACTGAAAGCTGAAAAATATTTACCTAATTCAGAATTTTGATAGAAAATGAATATTAGAGATATATACTAAGCAGACCTGTGGGACACACAGAAAGGCTCTGTCAATTTAGGACACTTTGGAATTCGTTAGATAACCCGTGCTTTCCCATCACCTTAGCTAGCCAATCGCCTGATTCTGAACTCCTTTCACATGAGGCATTCCCCCAGCTTGTAAGGGGAGCCACACACACACAAAAGAGCTGCAGAACACACTTTTCTACATTTGAATAGCAAATATATTAATAATAAAGCACTTACCATGAACTGAGGTAAGAAATAAAGCAACCAGTGATCACTATGCAAAAAAAGGAAGAAGAAAAATGCTTATTAAATAACGCTGGGCATCTTACATTGCTTATTAAAAAAGAACGTGCTCGGTACTCAGGTGGTTTGTACAGTCATTTCCACATTCCATTTTTAAGTGATTTGGTAGTGCTGGTGCAAACAACCACATGTGGGTTAAATGAATTATACCACAGAATAGAAGCAGGCTTGAGGATTCCTGTTGATACAACTAGTGACTATTCAATGTGGAACAGGATAATAAAACAGGATTTTGCCAAGATCAGTTATGTTAGATATTCCAGGTTCATTTCAATGCAGTCAGCTATAGCTATTATTATCATTTGTGCACTTCCAGCAAGCAGACTTACGAGTTCCGGGAGGCTGCTTTCCGCGGCTTAGGCAGCGTTAGGAGAATGGCAAAGCCGTGCCTCTGCTCAGGCTGTTCCCCAGCAGCTGCACACACACACCAACTTTGCTTTACCAGTTTAGAAGTGAGGTACAAGCGCAGGATCTTTAATACGGCATTACAAGAATTATAGGCATACACCTGAAAAAAATTAAAGAGAAACCTCATGTTTTCGATTGCGTATTTTGGCGGGGCTTACATTTAAGGGTACGTTTTCACTTTGATAAGGACGGTTAATTTTCAGCTTGCGAGAGCATAATCAGGAACTGGGTGTGCTGTGAGACCGCTTACACCGAAGTTTTGGACTTTCCCCTCCGGACCCCTGGAAACCAACGGCAAAAACGCTGCTGGCTCCGGCAAGCCGCTGCCGCTCGCCCCAGGGCCCCGGCCGCCCCCGGCCCGCTCCCCCCTGTCGCCGCTGCCGGCTGCGAGCGGGCTCGGACGCGCCGCGGCAGCCGCCTCCCGCCTGGCCTGGGGGGGCCGCCCCGCCGCCCCGCAGCGCGCTGGGACGCGGCTCCCCGCCGCCGCCGCCCGTGCGGCTCCTCGCCGACAGGGGTCTCCAGCGCACCGCGCAACCGCCCGGCGGCGCGGAGAGGGGCGGCGCGGCCGCGCACCGCCGGCGTCGGGGCGCGGGGCAGGGCCGGGCACCGCCGCCGCGAAATCGGCTTCTCGCTGCGCGCAGGCTGCGCCTGGCAGCTGGGGAAGGGAGCTACGGTTTTGTTTATGCCAGCCGCTAATTTCCTCCTCTTTTAGAGAACAGTACTCTGCTGCGAGTAGGGTTTTTCTTTCTTTCTTTCTTTTTCTGAGAAAGGCAGTAGAGCAGCCACTTGGGAGGGAGGGATATCTTCAGTCTGAGACAGGATGGAGACCCGCACTTCAACGAGATAACAGATTCCTGATACCGAATGTGATCAAATGATGCATGGCTTTCACTTAGCGCGTCAAAGCCTTTCTGCTTCAGTCTGGGTTAACAGGATGCTTCCAACAGACCTAATACTTCCTGGTGCTTTAGTATTCAGGCAATGGAAGGAGGCAGAAAAACTCACTTTGTCATACAAGATATTAAATAACAGTGTCATTCTGCTACAAGAACTAGGCACTTGCAATTAAGTAGTTAATTTTTAAAGCATATGGGGACTTTGAGTTCTTTCTCTCTCTCTGTTTCTTATCTAGATGATTCAAAAAGACAACTGTCCTGAAAGCTCAGGGCGTTCTGCAACTGGAATACCGCTCTATCGTCTGTGACAATGTACAGTGGTTGATGAGTTAGTTCTAGAGGCTTCTGAATTTTAATGATGTTGGAGATGATATTGTGTGTCCTTCAGCTTGTTAGAGTGACACTAGCACTCCATAAATCATAATACCTGTGTATTGTAAAATCAATACGAAAGTGCTATCTCAGCGCTAAACCTTAATAAGTTTTTCAGTGCTCTAACAGCTTAAACTTTGCTGTAATGCCATTGGACCTGCAGGTTAGGATCAGAGCATGCTTAATTTGTTTTGTAATAGAGACTTTTCTTTAATGAAGGACCGATTAGTAAAGCTTTGGTTGCCACTCTGGTGATCAGTTGGCAGAACAGCCTCTGCAATTAAACTCGTGTATCTCTGTCCTGAAGCAAAAAAGCAGGCTTAAACAGTCAATAAATGTTAATCCAGTCAGAACCTGTGTGTGCCTTTGAAGGCTGCCCATGAGGGGTTTTTCAAATCACATTTTTTCATCTTGTTTTAAATATGGAGGTCCCCATAGAGCTGGTACGTAGGGTACAAGGCCTCCCACTGCTCTTTAATAAGATCTGGCATACTAACAACATTCCGCACGGATCTGTCATCTTTAGATTTGTTTGTCCCTCCCCATCCCTGCGTATCTGTCTGTGTATTTGCTGGTTATGGAAAAAAAGCAATCATCATGTCTTAGACTTCATACATATGAGAGTAAAAAGATTATGTTTTAAATCTTTACACAAAGCACATTACTACAGATGCATAGGATTCTTATCATCTACAAATACTTCCCAAAAACTTTTTCCGTGATCGTTTGTTTCTTTGTAGGGTGATTCTCAGGGGAGGAAGTTAACATTTATACATAAACTGCAAAGCAGACATGGGAAGTGTGGAGCTGCCAAAAAACTGTCCTTAAAAAAAGCAAAAAGAAAAGTTGAACCTAATCTAGATTGCTGCTGTTCTCTCTAGGATAGGCTTTTCATGAAACACTGCCAGATATTCATCTAATTCTGTTTTTCATTCTTGTCTGCTTACTTTTTTTTCCTATGAACAGGATTAAAAAAAAAAGCAAGTTGATAACTAAAAGCAGAGTGAGGGTTAGCAGAAAGTTGGCTGACAGAGTTAGGAGGGACACATGGGTGAAAGAAAGGGGCAATTCCCAATCCTTAAACTCCTTCTATTTGATGAAGTGCAGTCTTTCCTATGAACTTCATTTCCATCTATTTTCCAGACTATTTTCCATCTATCCCTTTAGCTGCATGCATAGCTGTACATAAAACATTAACATACATGGGAGGGTGCATTTAATTTAGCTTAATCATAACTGGCATCCCCTTTATGTTGCTTTGTATAATTTAGCTTTTGCTCATCATCAGGAGACTGAGGGCTTCAGATAAAAAGATGAAGAGAATTGTATGAATCATTGTGTTGGAAATGAAAATACCTGGCTAGAGGTAAAGAGAGAAAAGATGAGTATCAGTCTTTTTTTACAAAGGGCTGCATTCATCACTAGCACAACACTGACTGCCCTGGAGTTGCCCTGTTCCATGCCGACTGTGACCTGGGAGGGTTCGAAGGACATGAACTGTGGAGGGGAGCTTGTAATGACCTTCTGGGCAATGCAATTGGTATGGTACAATCATGCAAAATTTCAGCCAAGGCAGACAAGAGTGCTAATACCTATGATGTAGCATTTTCTGCTATTTCCTGTTGACTGTCAGAGTAGCACAAATTACCAAGCTGGCTTTATTTTAATGCATGCCAAGAAAGCAATGGGTAAGTGTGGCGCTGTAGGTATCACTATTAACTGTACTCTTACTGCTTATAGGTAGGAATGTATATATTTTCTCTATACTTGCTGGTTTGAAATGATTAAGTTCTAGTGAAGAATATTACGAGATTTTTAAATACCAGTTACACATTTTTAAAACTCTCACTCACTCTTCCAGTTACTTCAAGCCCCCTTCTGTAGTGAGACCACTCACAGACAGTGGTGGAAGTGACGGTGAAAGGCTGTAACTATCCAGTGTAAGTCAGGTTGGTTCAGGTTCAGAGGTATAAATTTAATAATAGTTTGAAGCTGAGATACAAGAAGGAATGTGTTTTAGCCTATCCTTTGCTATGTCTCCTTTCCATTATACCAGATCCCTTCTTCAATTTCGATCATTTAATTCAGACTAATTTATGATACACTTACTTGCCCTGACTTACCTTATATGTCACCTCTGATTTCAGCCTGGCGTATGTATTTCTTCCTGTAGCCTGCATTATGTAGGTAAAATCCAGCTCGATTTTTGCCTTTCTTTTTTGCTTTGCTGTGATTGCAACAAAGTCACTAGCAGCAGTCTAAGTTCCTGTTCAGTAGGATTGTGTACAACCTTGTAGAAATCACAGAGAATATTCTTGTAGAAATACAGAAATCAAAACCAGTCTGTAGTCTTTTATTCACTGAAAACATGAGCAGGGCCCAGGAACGGGCAAAAGAGGCAGATAACATCCTTCAGATAAAATAGCATGAATGAAAAGATTCCAAGTGGAAAAAAGATATCTTCAAAGATTTAGAAGTGCTTATTCAGTGCATGAAACTATGGAGGCCACACAGCTGTAGGAAATGACAGCAGTAGTATGGATATTGAATAGTCCCAGTAACTCACAAAAAATTAATAAATTATATTCCTGAATTATAATACATTAATTGTTGCATTTTTAAATCTTTGTCAAGTTTTTACATTTGTTTCACTTTCCAACTCCTGCCACAAAGATTAGTAAAGAGTTGGGCCACGTATACCTGACTGCATGTGGTATAGTCAGCACATCCAAAGATTTAAGAATACAGGATTTTATCCCATAGACTGTTGCATACTACTGAAAGTGAATTGAGGGGAGCAAACACCTTTTCAAGCAAAACGGTACACAAAATATTTGCCATCACAAAAGACTTGTTAAAGCATAAACAAATGCCCTTGAAGTGGAAGAAAGCCACTGTTCCTGCTCACATGTGCCCTAATAAGAAAGGGGAAAGTGAGCATGAGGAGGGATGGAGACTAACTATGGCCAGGGTTGTGAACCTTTCCATAAAATCCCTCTAGGTGTTCACTGATGTACATGCCCACCTAGTTCTGCAGCGTATTTAAGTATGAGCTAAACTTGTAAGAAACTGAAGTTAGGATAAGCAGAACTGACATTAGTTTCTGAACACAGGTCAGTAAAACCCCACAGCTAGCTGTGTAGAGTCAATGGGAAAGCAGCAGGATTAGGGAGTGATACATTCCCTCTCAGTTAACAAATTCAGTTTACATATTTTAAAACATGTCTGATTACTGGACCAGCATTCTTTCCTGGAGGACAACAGTTGTTTGCTTTTGTCAAGATTGTCAATATTTTGCATAAAGGAGAGTTGGCCAGATAAGGATGGACTGTGGTGGGGTTAGATTTGGAAGGGAGGAGAAGGGAGACACTAAGCACGGGATTTTGCTTGCTTTCCACTAGATGCTAGCCCTTGATGAACATCTGTGGGATCACAGCTTGTGTGTGACAACTATTGCAAATGGAGAAATATCAGAAAAATTTTACATGTCCTCAAGGTCACAAATGGAATTCACTTTCTGCCTAAATAGGCATATGCGTGTCTCCTGCGCTCCCTTCACAGTCCTTTGGACTTGTACACTGTTAGGTGTACATCACACCAGCTATTCAGAGAGGGTGCTGCCTCACCAGCTGAAAGGGGTAAGAAAAAATTTGGAAGAACCCTAGTGTGAGCCACCACTGTCTGGGCAGCCTCTATAATTGTGAGAGACTTGGAGAGTCTCCCAGAAATTTAGGAGCCTTTGCCTGTTGTTTCAGTGGATTCCCAGGGTCAACCTTGGGTGGCTGCAGGAGGCGAAACTTTTAAGTAGGCTATAGCCTTATAAAATATCAGCAGACACGTACTTGAAAGCCTAATGATCAGTTTACCTCAGCTTAATTGGGTTTATGTGTTCAAGGATATCCTGGCAGGGCAAGAGGCTAGCTACTGTTTTAGAAAATTAAAGCTGGAAGAAGTCTGTTGATCTGACTGAGGGCCTGAATCTCTCTCTACCTTGTCAGCTTTCTTAGCTGACTCCTTGTACCCAAAGAGATGGGCTGAGCAGAGTTCTGGCTTGTTCACCAGCCATCAGCTTTCTTTTTTAGTGGTGACAAAGCACTGTGCTCAATAAGCTGGCAAGCTGGCTCAGTGCTGCTTACTCAGTCCCTTTCCTTCCCTCTCATCTACCCCTTGCAAAAATGAGTATATGATGAATAGATTTTTGAATTGGCTTATAATTGGTTATTCTACTATATAATATTAATTTTCATCTTCAACTGTTCATTGATTGAAGAATACTGGATGTGGATTGTTAGTTTTCTTCATGACACTTATACTGAAGAATAATTTGGAGAATATTTTAGCACTAATTGATGGCATTTTCTCTCTCCTATATATTTTTAGAGTATTTTTCTTATTTGCTGCCTTGAAAGAAGCAATGCTAGGCTTCTGTGGCTTGGATTTTTCACCTGTCTCTCTCTATTTTTTTTAGTAATCAACTGTTATAAAAATGTAAAAAAAAATCAAGACATGCAACAAACAATTAAAACTACATTAAAATGAGGAAGACTCCCTGAAGAAAAAGGACTGAGTCAACTATGTCCGTCTTACCAGTCTTTCTGATTTCCTTTTAAATACTTCTACTTCTTTCTCCATACTGTAGCGTTTCCAGGTGCATGGTTGTAGATGTCCCAACTCTCTGGGCATATCTGCAGACCACAGCAAAGCTGAAACGGAAGCATTTGCAATAAAATTATTGTTGATATTCAATTCACTTCAGAATTTGTGGATATAGATGGGGTATGTACACACTTCTGAATTAATTCACTGAGTTCGTCCATAATGTGGAAGTTTAATAAATGAATGTTTACCATCAATCACTGTAAGAGATCCCTCAGTTTGATCTAAGCCTAGGAAAGGCCAACATTGACACTGCTCCGTGCAAAGTGGAGAAAGACATCGATGGCTTCTTCATCTGAACATTTAGTGGCCTGCATGCTCCTGCAGCTCTGCAAGACACCGAGCCTCCTTTTTGGCACAATTGTTCCAAGGGCTTCAGGGGCTATTTGACTGAATGGTCTTTGGTATTTAACTGAATCTTGTGGGCCAATACTGTTCCCTTTCCTGTCAAAGTCAGTGTTACATCCTTTTTTTGTGAAGCTGCTTGATGTCTTCCATGGAGTCAGGATTACACCATGCAAAGGAAGGTCAACACGCAAATGCAGCTACCCTACTTTAAAACTATGATTGAGAAGGTTTCATTTAGAACAAAAAGGTGTCAGAAGGCTGAATATGCTGCTCATCTGAAACCTTCATATTTTAACAATTAATGTGTTGCAAGAAACTGACAAAGAATATAACTACACTGGTTTAAAATTTGATTCATTTTATTATTGTCTTCCAAGAAGTAGCAAAACTAATTTTAATGAAAATTTGTATTTTGGAAACAATAAACAAACTACACACAACCACATGCACAGCTCGACTTGCTGCTGGGGTGAACCATGGCATGCCAAGTTTCAGCCTGAAGCTAATTTTTTACAGCCAAGTTATAAAGCCCTGAAAAGGGTGTTTTACTGTGGAAATGCTGACAGAACCATAGTGGTGCTACTGGCTGCCTCTCTAATTAGTCTAAAGAATGGAAAGCTATATTTTGCAATATGTGGTAAGCACTATTGTCCTGATGTTGCTGGTTTATGCCAGAACTACAGGCTTAATTTGGTGTTACATGTTCTGTTACGAGTTTGAAAAGGCGACTTTGACTCTTTTACTGTCATGAAATGTTAGCACTTTCAGGCAACAATCGTCATTTGTACTTTCAATTATGTAAATATTAAAAGGTGCAGTTCGGATTTGTTTTTGGTGACAGTAGCAGATCCCTGCTGTGTTCAGTCTACTTTGAAGAAGATGTGGAGTCCACATGGTGTTTCTTGCATGTTTTCCAGAGACTACTTTTAAATTCTTTCAATAAAAGTTACTTTTAATTCCTGTTTAAATGTTTTGTGGTAATGTTTACAGAGAAACATCCTGCCAAGCAGACTAAAGTAAATAAAAGGCAGGACACCAGTAACATAAAACACATCATTTTACTACTGTTCTCCCACCACCTGCACTCCCCCATCTCCGCCAGAACTCCCCACTTATAATTACACCTACCTGGTCTGGCTCCCACTGGTTTCTACGTTTGTGGAGCACGACAAAAGTGGTGGAGGCTATTTACCCCATTGGCCTATCATTTTGTACTGCAAGGTTGCCGTAGTATCACTGTGGTCAAGCGACTTCTGTACTTTACCATCTCCTCAGCATTAATTAATTATTTTTAAGCTAAGACTGTTACTATGCATATTATCATTGTGTTTATGATCTCTAGTAACAAGCCTGCATCCCGCTATACTCTCTACAGTACAACACTTAACAAAAGAACAGACCTTTCTTCAAAGGTAGGACAAACATAAGGGATATGGATAGCTGCAATTACCAGATTACACAGTTTTGTGACATACCACGCATGTCTTAAAAACATGTTTAATTATATGAAAATAGGTAGACCCACTGATTTGAATGAGACACCTACATGATTAAGTGCTGTGCTGTGCTTTCATTTTGCTAATTTGTTTGGCTTTTTTTTTCTCCTAATACAGTAGCTGTGGTGTCTTGAAAAATGTTATTCACTTACAGTTGCTATATAATTGCTGTTGTTGCTATTGTTAGTCTGTGAGAGCTAGGCAGACTTGTGCATGAGAGGAGGATTATATTAAGGTTCTAAACACACTTGTATATTTGTTTTAAATATGCTATTATTCCTTAAAGTGCTTATAAATCCTTATTAAATATTATCATGTCAGAATAAATTCTGATGTTTACACTTGAAATTAAACCATTGCAAACCGTCTCTCCTTTCAGGAGAAAGCGGTGTCTTCATAACCTTGCTTTCTATTGCAGTCAACATCACGCTAGTTGGCATTACAAGAATTAATCAGGTGACAATAAGAAATTAATCTCTTCTTTTTCTTTCAGTCCCTGCTTTTTATTCCCATCCATTTCAAAGGAATGTGTCTGTCTGGTACTTGACAGTGCCTGCAAAGGCTTCAACACTGAATTTAGTATGTCTGATAAGATCACACTAAGCGCAAAGCAGATTATTTTCTAAATGCTAATTCTTAATGAAGAGTTTTATGTTTGTTCAGTAACGCAAGGTCTCCATTTCTTTCTTTTTTAAAAATTTATTTCACCTGCTATGCAGGAGGCGAGACCTCAGGAATGACCTGATGGGGTGGTGCACTGAGATTTGACCCAAACAGACCTGACTCAACAAGCAGTCCTCAGAATTAGCTCACAGTCTCTGTATGCATTCAGATCTACAACCTACAGTAGCTCCATTAGTCTGTTGAGCAAATAGACTGGTTCTGATTGAAATTACCATTTTGATGCTCTGATCTTCAAATGTCTTAATAAAGCAGAAAACTATCTGTCCACTTATCCTTCTGGCTGCAGTATAGCAGAGTGGCACCAACTTCTAGGCAATACAATATTAAACTTAGCCATGCTCCCAAATGCAGTATCAAGACAGGAAAAAAATGATATTGAAGAGCCTGATTCTTATTTACAAAAGGCCCCCCTTCCACTGCGGGCCTTCTGCACCCCACAGGGCCCTCAGGGTAAATAAGAATCCTGCCAATGCGTTACTAAGTGGTCAGTAACGCACATCTAATATCAGCTCCAATGTCTGGATGTGATGCGCTTTAAAATCTACCAAGAATCACATACTGCGACGTTCATTCCAAATACTTTTCACTTAGATAAACACATACAGATGTCTGGCCACTACTGAATTATGATGGTATTCTTGAGAGCTTGGAGGGGGCAGGAATGGAATCTGAAAGAATTTCTTCAAAGGGTGAGGTAATTGTAGCAAAGGGGGATAATTCTTCTCTGTCTTAATCTGAACTTCAGATACAAAGTAGGTAGTCTCAACGATAACCACCTCTAGGGCAGTTGTACCTGTGATGTCTCATACAGAGAAAAAAGAAAACCTCCTGTCTTTGAAAACTTATTCTTTAGGTGTTTTATCACCAGCTGATGTTAACTAAGTAAAATCTACTAGCCTTGTGTAAGTAAAAGAGAATCCAGTGAAGTAAACTGGGTTATTTTACACCTGTTTACACCAGGCCGAAATTTGGCTTTGCATTTCCAGAGTAGGTACAGCAAAATACCCAAGCGAGCAGCTTTCAAAGACAATAGGTCTAAAGATTTTCTTTCGACCAAGAGATATAAAAAATAATTATGTCATACTACATGCAAAAAGACTGAACCAAGCAACACCCATTTCCCTGACAGAGCTGCCCACAAAAATAAGTAACATTTCTGTGTTAAATTATCCTTCCTGAAATCCAAGATGAAAGGTGTAAAATCAATTAGTCAAGGTCTATTGTGGATAAAAATAAACTGCAAAAATATTAAAATGAATTGAAAAGACAGGTAAAAGTAAAGATAAAATGTACAGACACGAAAAAAGTTTTCTGTTGTATTACCATGAAGCTGATAGTTTGATCTCATTTATTAAACATTTTCAGTTTTAAAACTAAAATATACTCTTGTTTTTCATGAGAATTGGCAAGTGCTTTTATTGCTTTATAAAATATTATTGAATTGTACTCTATAAATCTAATCTGTGTATAGATTTTGAGGGTGTTCACCCACACATACTTGTAAGCATGCATAAAAATTCTGAACTCTACCAATTTTTTTCTTCACGACCTACTGAAGAACAAATCTCAAACTTCAGCAGATCTGTTTTTGTTAATATAGGAATAAGTTGCAACTTAATATATCTAAACATCTCTGGTCTGGAAATCCCATAAGAGCAGACCTTCTTGTGAGACTTCTAGTAATTCCTTGTTTCAGTCATGTGGAAATGTGCAATAAGCAGCTTTCCCATGCTGTTTATTCTTCCAGGTGAAACTAGTAGGAATAATAATTAGCATTTTTACTATAGTATATTGTCAAAATAGATGAAAAGCATGATTAAACAAGCACTGAAGAACTCTCTGAAACATTTTAACAGATCAAGAAACAGTTGATCAAACTTTTTTAAGCATTAAAAAAGGATCTAGTTCTGTTTCTTTCATTTTCAGCAAAGGTTCAGCTTGGCTTTTAGTTGATCCCAACTCCTCACAGATAGACCTGTGAGGAAGACATGGTAGGTACATATTTAAGTGTTACTGTGTTTGCCTGTTAGGTGCAAACATTCACATGGTAAAGCTGCTAAGAGGGAGTTCTGTATGGAAGAAAAATGATCAGTGGAAACCAAGTCCCTGTAAGTATGTTGCATTTTAATTGTCCCAGATACCAATACCACCGCAGGTACTGATCCCAGAGGTGACATCCAGCTGGAATTTACAATAGGCTAGTCATACAACATTCATGATAGCCTCTGTGAAAGGGCTTTGTGCCAGTGAACGTACTGCACCAAGAGGGACAATAGAGAGGAAGCGTTGGCTTCTATGTACCTCATAGCTGTCGCTCTTGTTGCTGCCTATGACTATCTGGGCATGAACGGGAGCCGTGACAGGTCTAATTGCTTCCTTGTTGTGTTGTGTGAGCAGAAATGCCAGCAGTGCTGCAAGGTATAATCCGGGTGTCTCTTCCACGTTCGCAGCGTTCTGACCAGGGAGCTTTCTATTGCTTGTTGCTCCTGCACTGCAGCAACACAATATTTCTGTCCCCTCTAGCAGTGGAGTCAAAGTCCATATCACAGCTAGACTTGCAATCTCGTCTCTGAAAGTAGTTCTAAATGAGAGGTACGTGGTTTGGATGGGACATTGAAAGAGGTAAAAATGGTGTGTGGAGAGCGCTGTAGACCCAGCTCAGAGGAATGCAGCAGCATGTCTCCTCTAAAAACATAATTTCTTGTGCACAGGGCAGAATATAGGCTTCTCACACATACAGAGTGTGGGTGAGGGGCGACCGAAAGGCCTGCCTGCCCTGCTTGCACACAGGCAGCAAGGAGGGCTGGAGAACTGGCCATCGCGAGCAGCCTCAAAGAATATGCCTCGAGCTCGATTTTCCCCTGGACCAGTGCCCTGGAGAGAGCACTGTTTGCACCTTCCTGAGGCAGCAGTGTGGGCAGCTGCTCGGCCTGCTCTCCCAGGCCTTCCCTCTGGCTGTCTTGTCAGCAGCCCACAAGCACTGCATGATCTAAGGACCTTCTGCTTTAGCTCTGAACTTACCCTTCTCTCTCTGCATGGCTTAAGAGACACCAGGGGAGAAGGCTGGGATGTTGCTAGCCTTTGGCCCTCTGTAGCTTCACTTCTGAGGCCTGCAAAGGACCAAACAGGCAGTCTGAGCTCCACACAGAAATAAGCTGCTTTTTGAAATACTCTGATGCTTTGTTTTTGGAGATATATTTTCTGTTTTCACTGATATCAATCACACACAGCAAGAGACTTTTGTGGATCCAAAATTAAAGCAAAGCAGAGCTGTTACATGCTTTTTTTTTCCTTGAAAAATTGTTTTATACCTGAGACTTTTCAGGAAGAAAGAGCGCCGTAAAATTTTTATGCGTATATTAGAATGTTAAAAGCACTGCAGTAACAAGCCCTGTGGTTTTAAATAAAATATAAATACTGAATTCCATATTAGGAGTGATATAATAGAGCCTCAAAGGTGCTCTCTAGAAACTAAGGACCACTTGACTCTAAACCCAAATAAAATCCAAGGAGCTAGGAATACTAGAGGGATTAACAGCAATAGCATGGCATACACAATAAGTTCAAGTGATCATGGATGAGAGATTCACTCATACACAAAATGGATTTGGAAGCTGCACATAGCCTTGTGTGGGGGCCAACATCATAGTGAAGTTGACTGGCTTGAGTTAGACTGGACTGAATGCTGTCCTCATTACCGAATGATGTATAGGAGATGCAGACACTCCATCCCTGTGCCATCTTCCCGCTATCTTTGCATGGCCCTGCTTGTCCTTGACCTTCTGCTCCACCATCCTCGAGACCTAGTGTCTCTGAAAGACTCCACCCACTCAAACCTGGGCACTGTGCAGAGTGCAAAGGCTGCTGCATCTCAGGAGGCCACAGCCTCTTCTTTAGCTCTCTGTTTCTCCACTGACCACACAGGCCTTTGTATCGGATGCCTTTAGGATGGTACAGCCTGTTCCCTGCAGTGTGCCAAGCTTGTTTGGTAATCCCTGTGTGGTGGGGACAGGAGAACGTGGCTTGCCACCCCCCTGTGGCAGTCCTACTGCACTAAGGACAATTTGTTCACTTAGGGTTACGCTGAGAGAGCAGTTTACAGCTGTAGGTTTAGCCAAGGTCACAAAGAAGTGTTAAAAATGAGTGGAAACACAGCGTTCCCTCCAACATTTATCCCTGTTTGCAATGGATCCAATAACAGCACTGGGTTTATTAAGCAGATGTTTAGCTCCAGATCTCAGAGCAGGAGTAGAACACAGAGTTTGGAAGCATGGGCAATGAAGCACCAATATAGACATTTACAGGGGATTATCCCTAAATTCTCATGCTTACTGTGTGAATGCTTATGAGATTGTTTCCTTGGCCATTGGTTTTCTGATCCAAGAGTCTCTTGCCTGCAAACTATATTTTGCTTATCAAATTAAGTAAGTTTAATTCTTAAGTAGATGAGTTGTTACCCAGGAAGAAAAAGAGGAGAAATATTATCATTCTGTCACCCATGAAGAAGGATGAACAGCCTGCCAGAAATAACTTAATCCATTTAAAGAAAGAAAGAATTAGGACTAGATGCCACACACATTTCTCATTGACATGGTATCATCCTGAAGCAAAACTTTTGGCTTCAATGGTGTTATTCCAGATTTGTACTTGTGTAACCAAAATCAACATTTGATCCAAAGTCTAATGAACCTCCAGAGTGAACCAAGCACAGGAAATAAGAAGAATGCTCTAAAAGATAAAGCATATCTAAGAAACTTCCCTACCTGCAAGACTGCTGTGAACAAATGAACTATTTCATTTTATCATTAAATCTTCTAGAGTAAAACATCCTGACAAAACTGTAAATATCAACAACACATCCCCCAAGCCCTTCTCCTTAATCACCCTAAAATCCAGCCACCTCCCCCAGCAAGACTCCAGAGAAATAAGAAAATGCCCTAAACAAGAGTCAATATGAGTCATTCAAGGCTCTTCTACACTGTATCTCTTGTTTATGGCATTTGAATATGGGTAGAACATAGCCAGCTCAGGTATCTCTGCCCTACCTGCCTCAAAACGTAAGTTCAAGATACAATGTGGGGAAAAGTGGTTTAGGTGGGTTTTTTTCCCTAGTGATCCACAGTTTGTTGACTTTCAGTGTGACAGTCACTCCTAAATCCCTTAGGTAACTTGCAAGTTTTACTCACTGGGCAGTTCTCCCCAGTGATACACATTAGATATGTAGCTCACTTTTTATAATTGGACCGTATATTGTCTGAAGTACATACTGTCATCTATGACCTGGCTCTCCCAACTTACCCTTTCCTTATCATTTATCCCACTGCAAAGGCATTGCTAAGTGGATATAGCAGCACACCATTCTAGTTTGACGGACTTTTATCCATGTTTTATATTCACTCTCCACCTCTATAAATGAACACAAACCACAAAGTTTTAAAGAGTCAGGATTACATGAAATAAGTATTCAGTGCTACTTGTGCCATTTTTACTGACTGATATTGTAGTTATTCTAACCCTGTGTCAATCCACAAAGAACAACAGACAAAATACATTCCAATAAGTGAAAAATTTGTTCCCCAAAAATCAGTAAAAAAGAGGTAAACACTTAGTACTGTGCTTTCTTTCTGTTCCTTTGTTAAAATTTTAATGACATGTTCCAAATGTCTAAAACATTTACCAAAAATATGGGAAGCTATAATCCGCATACTTTTTTTTAGGGCTCTTTAACAAGGAGTTAACAAAGGAGTCCCAAAGATGTTAATCAACCCACTACATGTAATGAATCTTGGCATAAAAGAACAGCAGAGCAGCAGCTACACATGAGACAGTGTGTACAATAACTTACCTCAAATGCAAACTAAATTCCCCTTGTTTATCATGTATATAAAGCACCACTGTTCAAGATTCCCTCCAGAAGTGCTGGACTGTGTGTAATATCACTCACAGCATAACAAGGTCTTGTTCTGTCATTGCGGTTGCATTTTTCCTCAGATGATGAAGTGCATATATATAGAGATAGGAAGGCTGTCCAAAGAAAAAAAATATCAACAGGTTTAACAAAAAGTCTGGGCAACCGAGTGCCACACAAGACCTCTCTGAAGTATTTAATTAAGTTACCAAGCCTGACTGAAGTTCTTAGCCGGTGCAACTCAGCATAGCCCTGCTCACCCTGCTGAGAATGTGTTGATTAAGAATAACTCAAGATAAGAATATAGCAGAGAATGTACAAAACCTGCCATCTACTTGGAAATTTATTTACACCACAAGCAATGCCAATTTGTACCAATATTCAGTTACCTGTACTCCAAGAAATAATCCACACCCCTGTATCTGGGACACTGCTAAATCAATCTATGAAAATGGCCCATTTTAGCAGAGCCCTATCTGCTTCAGCTATGCAGAAATCGTTCTGTTGGGGCTTTGAGGGAGGATCAAGATCTCTAGACATCAGAATACAGCCCTGGAAATTATAGAAATGCAGCAGCAGAGAGACTGCTGAGTGAGGAACTTCTGCCTTCAATCCTGTAGGCACATATTTTTAGGCAGGCAATGCTGACAGGGCACTCTGCCAGAAGTTTATCTATAGTTTGTAAATGTATTTACATATAAATACATAGAAACCTCATCGTATGTGTTGCATTTGCACATTAAATGCTAACAACCCCTGAATAGTATTATTTTTGTTTTAATTTTATTTCAGCAATGTGGATTTCTCTGTTGTTTTAGACAATGTGATTGGAAAACTGTCGGTTAGATTATCGTCCATAGGCTGGGGTACAAGTTCATGCAGGTACAGTCAAAATCACACACTGCTTCCCAATGTGGTCATGAGGTAGAGCTCATCCAGCTCAAGGAGAAGAGTTACATTCCCAATCCAATGTTATTTGAGAAATATATGGCTTTGCAATTATAGACTTTGCTGCCCTGAGATGGTCAGTCAGGCGCACTACCTTTCTGAGGACTGAAGAGTTGAGAGACACTGGATGTGAAACCTGTCACCAGTGTTGGTGACTCGTCTGGAAGTCAGTTCCACGTTACAATGAAAATGGAAACATTTCTTTGTCAGGTTGCTTAAGAGAGAAAATGGTAACTGATTGAAAGCTTTTCGAGGTTTGAAATGTTGGAAACAGTTTCTGGAGAGTAAGAGATCAGTACATGGAGAGAAAGAAGTTGCTCAAAGGTGTACAGCATCTTTTGCAGGTTTCTGCAACATATCACATCTGCAAGTAGTGTCATAAAGCATGTGAATTTGTGTATTTGTTTATATGAAAATCAGCTGGCCTTTGTGTACATTTATATTTCCAGCTCCTAGCATTTGACATCTGTTTACAAACATATATATACATATATATATGTACTTGTACCTACACCTGAAAATTTTATTCACAAAACAAGTTAATTTACCTCAGCATGACTCTCTGTGTAAAACCCATGACGAGGAAAGGCACCTGTTCTTAATTGTATGTGGTGTGAAGGCACTTATTTTCAGAAGAAAATCTGTTATAATTTAATTACATCATATTTGAGCATCAGGTGACAGCCTTTCAATCATTTTATGTATTTATTTATATTTTTTGCAAATAATTCTCTTGTATGGTTATTGCAAACCATTAAAAATAATACCATAGAACAACCGTATAAAGCAGAGGAAGAAAATAGAAACACAGAAAATTTAAAATATTTCCACAAGACCTATGTCACTTGGATATTTGTTACCTCTTGTAGTTGAAAGATTCTGCTATAATTTGTGTACAAGCTGTGTTGGTTTTCTGCGGCAGGTTTTGCACATAACAGCAAGTTTCTGGATCTTGTTAGCTCAGGGCAAAAAGTCATGCTTTGGAGCAGTTGCCCCAGCAGGAGGATAAAAGATGATGGCTGGTAATTACATCGGTTTTGCACTGTTGAGCAGATGTTCTTGCAGATAGATTTTGGCTGGCATTTACAGAACATCACTAGTGAATCTCATGATAGTGTTGGAAGACTGCTGCTACAAGTGGATGGAGCTGCACGCTTGTAATAAAAAGATTATGAGTAGAAGAAACAAATGAAAAGAGTCCCTGTAGCTAAACTACCTCAAAAGCTGGCATTTTTTTAAAAAAGAGTTTAATTTAATCTTGAGTAACCTGCAGATTTATTTAGAATTTAGCTTAACAAAGGGAATAAGTACTATGTAGTACCAGTTTTCAATTTCTGAAGAGGAAAAAATGGTCTTTATAGGGCCAAAATCAGAAAAGTGAGAGGAGATTCAGGGCTGGAGGGGACAGCAAAGTAATACAAAGATGCAAATATTTCTAATCTGCATATGATTGACAGCAGATTGAAGAAAATAGGACAGCAACAAGAAATACAATGTAAACTTTGTTAAAAATTGAAGCCAGCTCAGCTTCTTCTGTGATTGACTTGATGGTGATGGATGCAATATAGTGAGAAAAAAATGGTATTTATGTCATTATAGAGGTTTCCAAATGTTTAAAAATATTAACTAATCATTCATGAACTTGGCCCTGGGATGGACGGACATTATTTACTTCACAGTATGAGTGGAAAATGACTTGCTCAAGCCCATGCAGCAACCCAGTGGCAAAAACATGATTATGACTGAAGACTTCATACTCTCTCAAACTTGTGCTCAGCCTCCAGATAGGTTTCTGGGTAGGACCTTTTAAAATCATTAAGATGTAAAAGGCAGAATGGTGAAAATATGTTACAGTCTGGCAAATTTTAGCAAAATAAGTTCTGAAGACTGACCACATTTCTACATCAGCCCGTTCAATGTATAACTTTCAACAAATTCTTGTATGTCAAACTGTGAAAATATGATTGCACAACTGGAGCTAGACTTCTGATTTGACCACCTTTTGGGCTGTCAGCATGTCTGTTAATGGAAGGATTTATTGATGAGAAGAGTTCTAAAAACAAGGCATTTACAATTAGATTAGAATCCATTCCCCTTCATTTTACCCATGTGCAGGAATGCTGACTTTAAAAATCCTCATTTTGTTGTGCTGGGTGAATGGTTCTAAAAAAAGCTACAAATCTATTCCTATTGGCAGACGCCAGTTTGCAGAATCAGACCTGAGTGCTCCACTTGCCCATTTCCAGGACAAGGAAACAAACACTACACAAAGTGTCAGAGGACGTTTCCTGTGCAGTGCCAAGGATGCCTGGAGTCATAAAAGAGACTGTGTTGTTACCATATGCTTTGCTTTTAGATCTTGGTTCCAAGGGGGAAATTTGGCTGAATAGCCAAATTATAAAAAATCATAGGGATTTCTTAAGACGTTTAGGGCTAGTGCATGCCTCGACTCCCACTAAGAGTATTTTTTATTATGCTCGCTCCAGGACTGAATTTTCCTGTAATATTTCAAAACAAAGCTATTGCTGTTCACATTATGCAGAAGAGCTAGGTAAAAAGACTGGAGTGAGGTTGCTAGGAAGAGATAGCATCCAGATAGGGATGGACAAACTGGCACTTGTTTGCATTTTAAAAACCAGATTAAAAACAAACACCCCCTCAAATTACCTGCCTGTCCTTTGCCCCACATATGACCTGAACTAGAAAACAAAATGGCTGAGGAATGCGCGAACAAGGGTATTGCCAGTCAGCAGTTTTGGAGTGACATGTAGCTCATGAGAGTTTCAAGTGTGGCCCCAGGGACCGCGTACTTGACAGCAGGACTATGCTGAGGCTGCTGGCCGATATAGGTTTCTAGAAGGAGAAAGAAAGTAGCTTATTAGAGTCCCTAAACTGATAGTTCTAAAACAGATGACCATTAACCTGTGACTTGTGTTTGGAGCTCCTTTCTCTTTGACTCTCAGAGAGATGCAGGTATCTTCTGTGGTATTCAGCCATCTATAGGCTTCAGTGTGCATCTCATGGCACCACGAAGTTTGTGCACTCTTGCTGTAAAATGCTTCCACTGATGGATTTTTAAGTGCGGCCTTGGGAGAAAGTGTTATTTCCCATCACTTTCCATCACACATGTATGCCCAAACACCTGGAGGAACAGAGAAACCATTTTCTCCCAAATTCATACTTGCGTAATAAATGTTCTGTTTCTAATAGTTGGACTCCCCAACCTAGGGTAGAATTTAGTCATTCATTTAGTCATTTAGAGAGCATAAGCTAACCTTCAGCGATGCAAAACATGAAGAGGAATGTAGCAATTAGCATGGGGACTTCCTAATGCCGCTGTAATTTTCTCATATTCTGTCCTATCCACTGACAATCTGAGTTCATTCTGTCTTGCTTTTTTTCAATCCTTTTCAGGTGCCTTGAGAAAAGAGTTAGAATTGATATCTGTTTAGTTTTCCTGGGAATCTGTAGTGTGAAGAGAAAGAAACACAGTTAAGGGATAATACCTTGGGTGCCATACTGAAAGGTAGTACAAAAAAAAAAAAAAAAAAAAGAGCATAAAGAATCCAAAGGAAAATAGGATAAAGGGAAGGATGACGACACTTGCTTTTGAAAAGATAAAATGAGATCACCTTAGTTATGACATGATCCACAGAAATATCATAAATATGTTCATGACCTTTTTTGAAGAAACAATGCTTAATATACCATACCTTAGCCTATATTTCTAATAAATCAAATGACAGAAAAACAAATGTCACTTATTAGAACATTGAGGTTTACTGTTCAAGTGATTAACTGAGAATCATTTGTATGATTAAATGCTGGAAAATAATTTGCTTTCATTGTGAACCTATAGCATAGATCTCATTACACAGAAGTGCTGCATATTAGTTGAAGCAAATTAACATTCAAAGACTTTCTAGAGTGGCTGCTAATCACAGGCTGTTAATTACTGTCATTACATTCGACTGCTGAGGAGACTAACCAAGGAATCATTCTCATGATCTTGGTATTTGAAAGTGATCTTCACCAATAAAAACACGTCAGACATACAGAAATTGCAAATTGCTGAATTTGCTGACGCAGTTCAAAATTCCGCTGACTATAAGTACCCGTCTAGTGATAGATGCTTTCTTGACACAGTTTCAGTGTTTGGACTTAGGAAATAATGAGTATCAATGTCCTAGCAAGGGAATATGCAAAGATGAAGGAGCCCTTTGTATCCTTAATTAAGGAAAGGAGTAGCAGAGCTCGTTCACAGATAAGTGACTGTACATAATGATCATGTATTTATATGAGGGACTGTTATGCTATATTACTATAGCAGCAATTAGATTTTCATAAAGCAGTTTTAATAAAAGGCATACTTACATAATAAATAAACAACTAATTTCCATAGCATATTAATTATGCACTGCTTAATGGTCACCATGCTAAGCTAAACATATAGAGGCAGAATTTTACAAATGCAAATATACAACTACATGCTTACAAGTGAACATATTCTTTACTTGCAAATCAGGGACACACGCATATGAATTTCAAGATAGATGAGTTTATAAAAAGTGGGCTCATATATGATTTTATTAGAGAATAATCCAGACTTACTTTACTTGAGAGACTTGGTAGACCAGGCTAGAAACATTCTCACCAAGAGATAGGAGCAAGTCCTTTTGAAAATGTCGGCCCCCCACTCAGAGACTGGTAAACTGAAGATGTAAGAAATCTTTCCTGAGGGGTCTTCTAATGTCTTCTCTTCTTAGCTTGATCTTTAGCAGATCAAACTAAGTACTTTACAGTAAAAAGAACAGGGAATCTGTTTCCATTTGTATGGAAAAAATACATCAACATACTTTGTATGATACATAATCTGCCTATAGAATTTAGAATTAATATATTGTCTCTCCAATTTTTTCACATAGTGCTATGAGTTATGCTCAAAACATTACTACTCCATAGCAAAGCCAGATATTAATATTTCTTAACAAAAAATATAGTTTAACTCCTTCATTTCATGAATTATCTGTAAACAGATAACCATTTTCTTGAGTACATTCATTGTTAGAAGTGATTGTGGCATAACATAGGGAAATAATTCTTAATTAGTTGATTGTTCATGAAATAATTTGTTGCAGGTACTCAATATTCCAGCTGATGGCATGCTGTAAAAGCCAATAGGCTTTTCCAGACCAAAGGGGGATTACTGCTATTCTGAGAATTTTGGAAAGATGATCACTTAGAGACAGCTTACTTGGGAGAGTTTTGCATGCTACAAATGCTTGAGAATTCAAAAACTCAATTACATTTCAAAGAAATGCAGTCTCTTGTTGGGTGTTATCAGTAACCTTCACAGGAGGGGGTATATTGGGAACAAAGGCTTAAAAAATGCATGTCAAAGCAGGATATGAATTCAGTAAGTCCTCCTTCAGAGTAAATGAATATTCTGCATCGCTTATGCCTTACTGAGTGACAAATACAGATTAAGATCCAAATCCTGCCCTTGGATGTGCACATACAGCTTCCGTTGTTCCCCTAATTAAATAAACAGCATTTCTTTTCTGTAATTGATTAGGAGTTTCTTCAAAGAGTTCTTTGAAATGAATTCTCTATTTTCCTGGCTACAAGGGAAACCCACAACTTCACCCACAAAATGGGCTCCAGGACCTAACGGGAGCTGAGCTGAAGAGTTGAGATGCTCAGCAGTTTTTCTTTCTTCTATGCTTTTTTTTTCTCTCTCTATAGAGTTGGAGCAGTAGTTAAGTAGTAACTTTCAACTGATCTCAGCAGAGAAGGGTCAGGTGATATTGGCATGATTTGACACTGCACCTGAGGTACTTTATTATCTAGTCTTTTTGCTCTGTAAGCAATATTCATCCTGGCAAATTAATGAAATCTGGGGAGTCTACATAATGCAATTATACTTCACATCTTTTATTTATGGTATTTCTGTAAGGCATTGTAAGCCTTGCTGTATGACATATGTAACTAGAACTTATCTTAGCCTGATACAAGCTATTGCAACTTAGTTAAAGGCAGCAAGGTAATTTTGGGTCACATGAATTCAATTTGGCCTATCGAGATGACACTATCTACATTGTTTAAAAGAAGTGCATTACCAAAGTAATGTTATTAAAAACGAAAAATGGGAAAGAACAAGAGAGAGATGTGGACAGACCTCCTTTTCAAATGCCATAAAAGCTGAGGGTTAGATGTGACTCCTTAATTCCTACTGAGGTCAATGATTAGATAGCATACATTAAGAAAGTGCGTGGCAAGAACACCTATTATAGTCATATGAAATGACACTATATTGAGAAAAATGGCTCAATACAGAGTTCCTTAGGATGTCTGAACTACCTATCTTAGGCAGATTATACAGTGATGACGAGGCCAATCCATTGTAATTATTATAGACTTGGACAAGAATTATGAATTGTCAAGTTTTTCTAGGCTTATACAGCATAGCCACAGCATTACTTTGATAAAATAATTATAGAAAATGTCTTGCAACATAATTTCGCTTTTTTTCTTAGGTTTATTGGCACTTTTGAGGTCTACTATTAGGCCAAAAAACCCCATCTTCTGATGGAAAAGGATGGTTTTAAGCAACTCAGCAAGCTCTAGCTACTAAGTTTCTTTTTACTGATTTGCCTTTGTACATCTCTGTTATGTTTCAATGTGGATTTAAAAAGGTGTAGATAAGTGTCCAAGGGATGGAGTCATTACATTTCAAATCCTACCCCTTTAGAATGTCACATGAAAATAAAAGCAGTGTAAGCAGCCTCTGCCACCCTCTTTCCCCCTTCTTGAGGCCTTCCACAAACCTAATTCTGAAAGATATTGGAAAGAAAAAACTTTCTGCCTGCTGTGTTTCCTCCTTGTTTACCACAGAACCGACTGTGAGAATTCTCCAAAGGACCAGTGTCAAGTCTCCCTCTCTTTAACCTCTTCTGCAGGAGTTTCTGTAGTAATGATGATATGGAGCACGCAATTTTGGTAGTTTTGTTGTTGCTGCTATTGCCAGAACATAGTGCTACTAAGTAAATGTATCAGAATTCAGTTATAAAATCACATAAATCAGAGAGACTGAAAGTATTCATCTAATTCCACTCCACTGCACGGACGCAATAGCACATTTAGCTGCAGCTGTGGCTTAACAGCTTCTGGACTGGTGACCTCTAAGAATCCAAAGGCTATTTAAAGGCGTACAAGAGGTAACAAAGAAAAGCAAGCTATATTCACTCCATGAGGGGCCACACCTCTATCAGGTGATGAAGACTTCTAAAAATTGCAAAATGCTGCAAATCAGTGCTCTAGATCATCCCTGAGAGATGTTTGTCTCCTTTCTTGTAAAATCTCATGAGGAAGAGTTCTACATGGTCAAGGCTACTGACTTGTTATGTCTATAGCTGTAATTTTGTTCCTTACATTTAAACTTTCTTTGGACAAATGAAATACAAGATCTTTTTCTGCTAACAAGATACTCATTCTGTACTGGTGCCTTTGATTTCTTCATCATAAGAGTAACTCTATCATTTACTGAGGGAGATAGCACTCAAAAATTCCATTAAATTTCCCCTGTTCTGAGTCTATATTTCCCTTACTTTGTTATGTTTTCATTACCGGCAGGAGTAGTATCAAGCTGCATTAGGTAATACTTGCTGTGGGCTCAAGTAAGTATCTGAAATAATTCTGAAAAATCGAGCAGGTACTCATCTTGTTTCATTTACAGCTCTATCAGAGTCTGCCTGTACCTGGAAGGGAGAAATAATCCTTTTAAAATTACAGCACAATCAATCAGGCTGGAATGTGATATTCAGCCTGATATATGCCTGGTCATCAAGGCATTTGATATTTAGAAGAGAGTAATCTTTTTTTGTTTTTGATCCATCCTTTATTTGTATGGAAATTTTTTCCAGTTATCTTATCTTGTGTATTAAATGAATAAACTAATCAATAAAGTTTAAAATTCTGAAATTTTCTTCTTAAACACCAAAAAACATATTATTCAAATGCCCAGGAGATTAACTGTAAATTAAAATGGAAGGTTTCAAGCTTTAGAAAGGTCTAAAATATGAAATATATTTGCATGTGTTGAATGGTTTCTTGACTGCACTGAAGTCTCCATTGGAGTAGTCTCCTCACAGAGTTCAAGCAATTAAACACTATTTCTCTCTGACTAACAGTAAGTTATATGTCCTTTTAGTTAAATGTGATTTTTACTGTTATCTAATTATCTAGATTGTTCTCAGTCATAAATCTGTTCCCACATAATTGATTAAATAACTGTTTGCCAGTTCATCTTCCTAAAATATGTTAATACCTCTTATAAACATGAATGACCTTGCAGAATAGAAGCCAAGAGTAACATGTAATAACATGGCAACTGAACAGACATACAGAAGGGACCTGCCTTGTGTATTCTTTATATTCCAAGCAAAATCCGGCTTAGAAAACATGGAGATCTTGCCCAAAAAAAGGCTTTAGCCTTTGCCCGAAAAATGCTTTTGCAAGTAATCTGAATAGAGAACTTCAGAGATGGAGAAGATCAGCTGCAAAAACACACGAAATGCTTTGGTCAGCTCAAGGCACTTTCTGAACATACAAGTCAATAGCAATTAAAGTGGATTATGAAAAAGCAATAACAGATAGTTAAGTCTTTATATGATTTAAGCTGAGCTAAAGATGCAGGGCCAGATTCTCCCTGTATGCTCATGCGTTTCAGATTAGTATAACTCTAATCAGGCATATTCTCCTGTTTCCTAGGGACCTTTGAATCTGTTGCTGATGGAAGATCACCATAATGACTGGGAGGGATCTTCTGATGCTAAGACTCCTCTGTTAGTACAGATGCAATGACTCAACTGACTATCCTCTGGCAAGGACATTTTGCTGTAGCAACGCTTTTGAATTTTCAGGATACTTTGGGTCAGATTTCATATTTCCTTGATTAGCCTTTTCTGAAAATTACCTTGCAAGAATCCAAAGGCCACAAGTGCTGTCTGATAGTACAAAGTGAGTTAGAAGAAATGTCACCCTATGTCAGTATTTCCTCTCCAACTGCTCTAGCTTCTTAGGAAGGGAGTATAAGATGTAGGATATTTGCAGAATCATCTTTCCTCAGATGTATTAATTCTGGTTCCAGTACTGTTTATGGACTTGTTGAATTGAAGGTTTTCTCTGGATCACTGCATTTAATACTTAGAAATTTGGCCAAATATATATGAATTTGTCTAATCACTTTTAAAACTCATTTATAATTTTGGCCTCCAGGATATCCTGTGGCAATGAGTTCCTCAGGTCCTTTGCCATCTGTACTGTAAAGGTACAGCTGGCCCAAAGAATCTGATCTACTGATTTGAAGTAATTTTGCTTGAAACCAAACCATAAGAACAGAGAACAATAAGAGCCTTAGAGAACCTATCATATGATGGCAGTGTATTTAAAAGAGCTAATTTGCATTAAAGAGCTAAAAATAACAAAACAGTTTGCACAGGGTTTCCAGGGTGAGAATTATATGTACACTTTAGGAAGTAAGAGAAGTGAGTTTTTACATTTATGAATGAACACAACTGTATAAAGCCAGGTATAAAAGCAAATAAAGTTAAAGGTTCCCTGCTGCAGCATGGCAAAACTAGTGAAGCGCTTTCAGCACAGAAATAATGAATGTGCTCAGCGCTCTTGGCTGTACGGAGAAGTCTGATTCTGGAGTTCTGCACAAGCTGAAAATGCTTGAAGGATATCAGAGGGAAAATGAATTGCAATTAACCAGCTAGATTATTTTAAAGCAAAAAAGGTCTGAACAATAAAATGAAAATATTGAAAGAAAGTCTGAGGATGACAGGGTAGGTGACAATCTGAAGATATTCTACTATAAGATACTAAAAAGAATTTCACAATAAATAAAATCTTCAACTGGATATTTGGACTCAACAATATTGTTTTAAACGTAACTTCTGGCAACTGAAATAGCAGAAATAACCTACAAGTCAAACAGATGGGGGAAAGGGGTTATTGATACTTACTACAGTCAATAACTACTCTTTTTTATCAGTGATCATATTATTTAGCAATGCAAATGGTGACATCAAGGAGCCATCAGAACTGGAGTTATACTGGAGAACACTAACAGTTAGGTCATTTTCCACTGGCACATACAATTGCAAACCTGAGAAAGCATCACGCCACAAAAGGAAAATTGCATCCAATATTTTTGTACACGTAGTTCGAGTATTTAATCACTGCGGCAAAAACTTATAAAAGAACCAACATTATATACAGAGCGGGCAATGCATTATAGAATATGAGCTAGAGTTTTTTACGCTGTTAGTCAGTACACAACTACCATCAATTGAAGTCAAGAGAACTCGGAGATCACATGAGAGCACACAGTCTCAAGTAAACTATTTTATTAAAGTGTACCTGATTGCCCTTAGTGAGTATTCTGTGCAAACAAGGATTTCTAGGATTTCATATTGGGCAAAGGGAGCAAAAATATACCTATGAATGGAAACAAATGAAAGACTTCATTGCCAGGCAAGGAGCGCAGGTTCCCAAATTATCCAAACTTCAGAGCTAAGTAACAACAGCACTTGCTGGCAGCAGCAGCTTGCAATGGTGGCAAAGAAAAAGGCCAAAGCAGGAGACAAAGGCAAATGCAAGTTTAGAGGATACAGCAGCAGTTTGTCAACATCTCTGTCAACTTTTCAAGATGCAATTCTTCATCTTCATAATGAGAAGCAACACAGCGCATGGCATTTTCTCTGTGGTGGGCTCGCTCTTTCTCCTCAAATACTTCAATGACCCTTAGTTTGTCACTGGAAAGCTACCAATCTGTCAGTCACAACTTCTGATGCCTCACCAGTAATTCCTTCTTTTGCCTTCCAAAGGCAATTGCTGAATTCACACCACTAGCAGCAAATCAATCTCTGCATTCTGTGAGATTCACCAACTGCTTTCAGTGTCTCCCAGCTGAACTCCTCCTCCGTGCCACTCCTCGATTCACTGGTGACAGTGTTCAGGAGCTCTTTGCCAGTGCTGCTTTGCTCTTAGACTCTCAGATGGAGCTTAACAAAGATTCCAGTTACCACCCTGCTATCTTAACAAGATTCTTTTCTATTTATTATGGCAAAAAAAGGATATAAAGGAAAACATGAACAAATTGGAAGGCAGTGTAAAGAGTAAAATTTGAAAGAAGTCTGCAGCAAATACTTGTACGGCAGATATCTCACAGCTGTTTAGAAATGCTGTTTCCTTTTCAGAAATCTCCCTTAGTGTCACAATACCAATTTTACGTAATTATTTCAAGCAATTCCATATAGTTTTGCTGCCTGCAGAGCACACCAAGAACCCCACTGTCTGAATATGAGTTGGCTTCGTCCTTGCTTACTTCCGTAATTAGCAGACACCTCAAGCAGGGAAAGGAAACTGGCTCATCCCTTTCTGCCAGCTTATTCCCTTCCTTTTAACTCACTTTTGCGAGCTGATGTGCTAGAAGAAGCAGCAGTCCCCACCCACCTACAAAGCAGTGAGAGTAACTTAATCCAATATTGACGTCGTGAATCTACTTTGCAAAGAAGGGCTGCATAATTGGATGGGGAGTCTACATCACAGAGAATGGGGGAAACTTGCCCACAGCCACACAGGTGACAGTGGCTGGGCAAAGCACACACCCCCCAGCTCCAAGACTTAGCCCACAATCCTTCTGCAGGACAAAGTGTAACGCTGGGCTTGTTTTCTTTCAACCCTCCAATGCAAGTCCATTAATAAGGTGACAGCAACAGGGAAGAACAAGGGAGTTTTCTAGCTCCTTATTAGTCTTGATGCACACATAGAGTGAATAAGCCTCTCCACATATATGCAAAATCTAGAAGGCATGTAAGTAGTAAATTCAAGCCAGTGTAAACAGTACTAATACTTATTCTTGAAATGGGCCACATTTCGTCTAGCAAGATTACTTCAGACTTGTTTTTCACATAACTCTTTCCCTTGCTCTCTTTTTGCCCCAGTAATTCTAATCAATATGTGTGTGCATGTGTAGTGTGTGCATATTTCATTCTTCTTCTTACTACAATAGAATATGTCATAAATGTATGCCTCTCTAAAATTAGAAAATGTGTGTGATACCTCTTCTGCTTTGAACTACAGGCCTGCAATATTGAGCAGGTAAATGTTTTCTGGTAGAAGCAGTATTTTTCTCTGTGGCTGTGTGCTGCTGAAATGTTTATCTTAGCTCGAGTTGCCTGGCTATTGCAAAGCTACTTGAAATGATTCATGGGTCTGACAGATGTCTGGTACAGCTGGATGTGTCCTTGATTATCCCAAAAGTCTGGACAACACTGTCATTCACCATTGCCCAAATTATCTCTGTATTGACTGCAGAAGCCTCTGTGACAGTACTGTAATGGCTAATTACCCAGGATACCTTTGATACTTACTTTATAATGGTTTAGAAGAGTTTTTTAAAAAAAGAAAAAACAGAGAGAAAGAGAGAGAGAAAGAGAATCGGAGGAAAAACATATCAATTAAAGTTATACCCTGTTCTTCCAAAACAATATATGCTTTAGCCTACATCAGACTATGCTGCATAGGCTAATTAAATCCAGGCTGTCCTTTTAAAAGGGACAGATTTTCAGCAAAATAGATAAGAGGAAAATGTAAAGAATCCTGACAATGATAAATCATGGACAATAGAAGGAGCTATTAGCCAGGAGAGAATTGTATGTACACCATACTTGAAAAAAAGGATGATGAGCAGCCATTTGCCTGCTTTATATGTTGCTGGAAAAAAAGAACATGTTCTGCTTAGCAAATAACAAAGAGAGAGGCATGGGTAGTGATGCTAAATATGTGTACATCTATTTTGTAAAACTGTCTATAAAAAGGTTTAAAAGCAGAGATTTCCTTTCCCCCATGCTATCAATTAGCATATTTTGAAAAACATGGTTTCTGCAAAGTAAAAATATATTAGGAGAAGGAGTGAAGGAAGATAGGATACAAAAATCTCATTCTGAATTTTAGTAACAATGAGGTGTTCCCAAGAGAGCAGACAAAACACCATAAGAAAAGCTTTTTACAACAAAGAATACAGTAATTTGCCACATCCTGCCCGAGCCGGCTGGAATGCCACTCCTGTCTTAATTACTAGACTAACAAAGCTATTCTCTATTATTCAGGACTTCCTCCACCTTAATTTCGCTGATGCCAGAAAACAGTCTTTCCATCCTACCAAGCACTTGAAGCTGCATTACTGACTGACTTTGAGTCAGGCCAACTCTGACACAGTAATTCTCTACAGTGTTAAAGAGAACATGGAGAAAAGTTTAGAAGAGAAGTGCCATGGCACCCAGATCATCTAGAGGGGCAATAAAAAGGGAGACATGTTGTTTGATGACTCCTCATCAAGAGGAAAATTTAGGCAGGTGTGTAAGTTAGGCTCGCTTAGCAGGCATACTAGCTCTTAATGACAGCTCAGATGAAAAATTGCTGCAAATCTCCGATTTTTCTGACTGCCTCTCTCTCTCTATCTCTTTATAACCCAGCCTAGGTGTAGACTGGAAAAGCATGTCACCCTTTTCTGCCTGAGTTTCAAACAATTCAGAAATTATCCAAGATCCAGAATGGCAGGTTGTTCCCATGAAGTTAGTGATGAAATTCCCCTTGGCTTTGATGGAAGAAGGATTCACTTTCCAGAACCTAACCTTCCCATGCAGGTTTATCTCCACTGTATACGGAACAGGAACACGGCATCCCAGTGTCCTACTATAGGGAATTTTTGATACTGTCCAGATTCCAATGTGGTGACCCAATAATTTGATAATATCAGAGTAGGAGGAAAGAAAAAATCACATCTTTGATTAGGCATTCTTCTTGTGTTTTATTTATCCTTGTTATCTCTTAATATAAATCTTTTATTTGTAAGCAATGTAATGAATTATTGACCAGAACATTTGGATGTCAGTTACTTAAGATAAAAATTGTTTGTCAAGTTCTTCAAAGAGCTTATAATTTTTTTCACATATAACTGTTATGTGAAGTCATTCACTAAAACTTATCTATTCATGAAAAATGACATTTAGAATGTTTGCTGTTTAAAATACAAGGCTTATTGGTTCATCTTATTTGGGTAAAATATCGCATCCTGTTATTTACATTTGTTACTTTGATAGCATAATTTTTTAAGTTAGAGTTCTGCTGCCATTACTTGAATTTCAAACATTTTCTTTTTACGACTCCATTAATATTTCCTTACCTTTCATTAATACCAGAAATATGCCTATTCTTCAATCTGCTAGAATACCTGCAGCAAGGAAGAAAAAAAAATTCAATATTTCTACCAGCATAACTGCAAGCAATCATAGGAAACTATGCTCTACCTCTTTGCATGTTTATAGCACAGCAAGTGAAAAGACAACATACTAAAAAAGTGAAATATAATAAAAAAAGAGAATATTAAAAGTGAAATATCATTTCCAGTCTCACTGATCAGGCTTTTGGAGGCTCAGATAAAACTGTGTGTGGGCAAAACAAAGGTCCAGTTACTGCAATGTAAACTAAATCCTGACTGCTGTGAAATCTTGCACAACTAAATCAGCTGCAATGCAGGACAAATGTCTAGGTAGCATAGTCCCGCTGATTCAGTGCAGCAAGACTGATGCATATCAGCTAAGGACCCGTCTTGACAATATATATCTGAAAATAAATCTAAGCAATAGAAAGTTTTGGTTTGAATAAAATAGAGTCTAATTCAAATCATGACTTTTGTTGATTTGTTTTTCCAAAATCATTACTCAAACACTGAGGTTTCCAAAGGGTTATTTGCTTGGTTCCTCTCTCCTGTCAGTGGTATGTGGTACATCCAAGCACATATCTGCATTAATCCAAGACCTGCCTTCTGCAATTTTACATGTGACACCAGCATCCAGAGATGTTGGGCTGACAGGTGATAAGGCTGGAGGTGTATCAGCAGTGGAGCAATCCTAGCCCTCAAAAAAACTGGAGATGCATATGATGTCTTTAGCACACTCATTTCAACTATTGCTTTGAATTGGAGCTAGTTTCTGTATAGTATGAGGCTATATGCAAAAAAGCCTGAAGGCATGGGCTCACAATGAAATAATGGTGATGCAAGAGATATCTTTATTTCCTTTCCACTAGTTCTGATTTTAATTTTGCAGCATGACAACACATTTAAGATATATAGAGGGGCTGAGTGTATAAATGAAAACTGTCAGTGAAATGGCGAATGAAAATTCAAATACTTTCTTCTGGTAAAAATACAGAATCTTTCTCATGACCTCTTTCAAGTTGAGTGGTCAGGAACAGAGTAGTTTTTGGTAACTGCTCTGTCATCTAACTGAACAGAACTGGATGATGCTGGGAACACCCAAGAACCTTTAATACCAATGATATTTGGTGACTTAGGTTTTGCAGTGCCTTAGATTTCAGTTCTGAGCTTCTCAAAGGCTTTTGAACAACCAGATTGCATGGTACAATGACTGGTTACTTAATTTGGGGTCATACATACCTTATGCAACAGTCTATAACATGACCCTCAGTCTTGCAAGCTGTACTGTAGAACCAGTCCTTGAACTGCACAGGTAGGAGTGAGACGTTGGCTGACGGAGTTGGCTGTTGGAAATGCAGAGGCTGAGGCTGTGTTTGAAAACATAAAAGACCTTCTAGAAATTTTCTGACAAGCTTTAAATTAAAAAAAAAATGCTCAGGTACTTTGCATTTTATGCAACTCCTCTAGATGCTCAAGCATTTAAACGAGGAATACTCATAGTCTAAAATACTGATTTCCTCCTATCACAGAACTGCAGAATTAGGACAGTGATGTGAAAGCGCCCAGTTACGAGTGCACAGTGGAATCTGTCTGCAGACCCAGGAGGTAATGTGAGAAGTGTCTCAACCCCAGTCTGCCCCCCGTTCCCTCCGGGGGGTGCCAGGAGGAAGACCCCGTTGTCTGTGCAGCATCTCCAGCTGCAGTCAAAGCCGAGCTGATCAACAGGAGAGGGTGGCACAGAGCAGAACTCTGCTCATCCTCATCCCCAGAGCCTCCTCTTGGTCACAAGGGTGACAGCAGGGTTGTGGAGCAGAGATACCTCCACAGCAGGTACTGCCCCTCACACTTCAGTGCTTTGTACTTTTTGCTCTAAGTTACTGGGTTTTTTAAGATTAATTTTCTTTTTAAATCCCGTATCTGTTGTACTGGAGAAGAAACACTTCATAGACTCACCAGCAAAGCGTCCAAGGAGTAGATATTCTTCACTTTGACTAAACAATGGTGACTCTTTGGGCCAAGATTTTTAAGAGACCAGATATTTTAACTTCTTGTACCTGAAGCACTTCAGATAAGTTTTGGAAAGAAATCACAGCCCAGTCCAAGAATTCTGTATCTAGAACTGTCAAATTCATCTCTCAGAAACTGAAGTTCCTTCTTCCTAATCGCTTTCAAAATGTAGGCCTCAAAAAACCAAGCAGTGTGATACACATTTCAGACACCACAGAAGACCGTTATTGTCCCGTTATTTTGCAGTTAATGACATTGATGCAAAATCTTTTCAGTAGTCACTATCTTGAACAGAAACATTTTCTAAAAAACAATCACTCTCCCAGATAGCTATTGAAGTTAACTTTCTCTCCCTCTTGCCCTTGTGCCAGATTGCAGATAACAGAGTTAATCGCTATACCACAGGCCCTGAAAGTGAAGAATTCCAGTCGCATTACCTTTACACTGGAAAGGAGTGTCTAAAAAGATTCGTAACCTGATCTGAGACATTTCTTACATTTATGCCTTACTCCAGACAGGGCCTGGATCAGGACTATCCCATTCATGACTGTGAGCTGAGGATTTGGATGTATAATAGGTTGTACGTGTAACAAAAGTACTTGATGCGTTTTACAACCTTTCTTTTGGGAACATGGAAAACGGACAGAAAAAACGTTTTCGAAAGGACAGGGAACCCTAGCTTTGCAGAGAAGGTGCGGTGCCCCGGTCACATCCTAAGGCAATAGTTATAATGGAATTGTATGAAATTTGTTTTATGCTTCTGCTCGAAAAGGTGAACTGCAGAGCTTGAATTCACTCCTCACCAATGCATCAGTTCAGAAATGTTAATTTTAATCATAAATTCCTTTAGCCCACAGGGAAGATGCTATTCACCTAGGACTTAAAGTTTCATTACAATATTCTTTTAATACCTTAAATTAAGTACTTGGCAGGACATGACAGAAACATTCATTTTGTGCAAGTATGTAATACTTGCTAGGATTTAAATATCGATTGATCACACAGTTTTTGCTTTTCATTGTTTTGAAGACTTTTTTTCAAGTATATAAAAGGTGCTTGTCAAAGAACATCATACTGGTTACTGAGAGCATTCATAATTTTTTCCTGTTTGCTTTTGAAAGCTCTTCTGTGGGGGCAAGAAAAAAAAAAAGACCATTTTGGAAAATTTTTACAGATCCCCATGCATCTCAGTATTGCAGTCACTAACAAGATCACTGCAAGTTTCTTAAGAGCTGTCAGACATTTACAATTCCAATGATTAAAAGTTGCAAACATATTATAAACTTCACTGTATGATATTTTCCAATAATGCAAACAGCCTTTGCAGCTAGGTAACATGAATTTCAACAGAGACTTTGATTAAATCTAATCTGGTAAAGAAATTAAATCATAAGCATGCTTATTTCAGCCAACAATGAAAGAAAGCAAAATAATACATCAAATCCCTGAGCAAGCAGTCACAAAAGACCTTTAAATAACTCAACTTTCTACCATATTTTATTATCCTTTCCTAGTTTTATAGCATTATCTGCTACAGAAATGCAGGGAGATTTGTAAAACACTATAGCATTTAAGTCATTACATTTTATAGCTAATTTCTAATGTGGATTTGATTTTTTATGAGCACAAAAAGAATCTAATTTGCATTAGTGACAGTAACTAGAGAAATTTAACACCTGGCACTGGTTGTACCAGAAATTGAATATTAGCTACTTGGGTGCTAAAAAGCACATTCATACCTTCAAGGGGGATTTTTCATTTATTTATGCTGTACTCTCATGTTTATCATTACAAAAGTGTTCTTACATCATGATGGAGGAAAACTCTCAGGAATGCAAAAATACCGTGCACTCGATAAAGGCAGTTTGTAGCAACAGCAGCAAAATGAATCATTTATACACTAAAGAACGTACAAACCCAGAAATAAATCTCCAATGAGATATAAAATTAGAACAGCAGCAAAGCATGGACAATTCATTTCCACAAGTGCGTTTTATTTATTTATTTTTCCATAGATACCGCTGATTTCTTGGAGCAATGCATTAAATCAAAATTAAACCTCTGTTCAGAAAAAAAGCCAAACCAAAGCTGACATGAAAAAGAACCACATTTCTACATGAACAATCCACGTATTTATAAAGTGTGAAAATTAGGAGCTGCAAAATAGGCAAAGCTGCTGTAAAATGATATGGGAAGTGACATTTTACATAGCCAGCTACAATTAACACATTGATGGCATTTTGCTGGGCTCCTTGCAGTGATAATGCTGTTGTCAAATGTGTTTAGTGCACCAAATCTCCTGGAGCCTTCAGCTAGGCAGCAAGCTTTTGACAGATTGAAGGTTCGGAGATAGGCTATCATGACAGATGGAAACTGGCACCGATGTTCAGCTTTCGCCGATCACAGGGGACCTGCCCCCCTTATTCTTCAGGGCTCAGCTCTGCAACCTTCCCCCTTCTGATGAAAGCAGGGGATGGCATTGTTAAATAGTGCATCTGTGTGAGTTAGACTACTCTGATGAAAGCATAAGGCAGACGCTCTGTGAAGCAAAAGACAGCCTCTGCTCTAACTGCATGTTAGATAGACTTGAGAAAGACTCCAGGGAGCTGGGATAAAACTTTGGTAAATTCCAGACAAAAGGAAAAAGCCCACACTAACCACTAACTGTTAGTTCTTATAGATCTATATTCATGGGCTGATGGAATCCGTATATACAAACTACCATGAGCTATTGTGTGAGAATCTCCATTGGAGCCTCTTTATTATTGTTCTGATCATTTACCGAAATTGGTTGGAAAAAAACAGCCTACATTACAGAACTCCATCCAAAAAGCAGATTCAAATAGGAGATGTAGAGAGAGTGTGAGAGCAAGTCTGCTTTGCTGCAAACATCCAGCTTGCTCAGAGGCTAATTCAATTATTAAGAGAGGCTGTTCTTGCAACTGGTCTTGATTCTTGGATGCAATGTTAAAACCAGGGTGGGAGCTTGTGTTATTGAGCTTTACACAGCTGGGCATAAACAGGCAGATAATACAGTTAATTAACCTTTCACCCCCCCACACCTTTGGAAGAAAGGCATTTGTTTTTTTTTTTTAATCAGCCTCAGGATATTTCAAAGGCATTTGTCCTGACTGTATTTGCTTCTTTCTATCCCTGACAAATTCCTGTTTGATTTCTTTAAACTGGGCTGTAGAGCTTTCTTTTTGCTGTCTTAATCTTCAATTCCACTCTCGCTGATATAGTATTTGGAGCAGCATACTGCAGCCCATTTGAGGTATGATAATCAGCTGATTAGCTAGTGAAGTCGTTTTCCCTGAGGCTCTTTTGTGTGCAAAATCCTCACACTCAATTGACATGTGGACATCATAAAGCTGATGAAATGCAATTGTAATGAACAAGAGGGAGAGGCATCTGCAGCAGTCTAAATGAAAGACCCTTCCCTCTCGACATGCTAATTCAGAAAATCTGCTCTTAACTTGTACTCCCTCTGGATCCCAGTGGATGTGAATCTCCATGAATGCATATTCAAAACAGCGCATTAGCCTCAGTAGCAAGTGAAATTTGAGCCTGGATGGACCAATTCTAATTTCAAGACAGATTATGCTGCATCAAACGTAGTAATGATTTGACAGTTCATTTGTGACGAGAGTCCTACAGTCAAGGTTTAATGCACGGACAGGCGCAGGTGTGCAGCAAGTACCAACAAAATCCAAAGGCTGCCAGTTACAAAGCCTCATGTATGAGGAAACAGGAAACATGTTTAAGAAATTAATACCATCATCTTTAAAACATCTTGTAACAATGGTTCTCCAGCCACACCTTTGTTATTACCAGGTCAGATTTACACAGCCAAACCCCAGCTAGAAAGGGCCAGAAAGGGCAGCCCAGTATACCAAGGTCAGTACAAATTAGTTCCAGGGTGGAACAAATTAGGGAACAAGATCAAAGGATGACTTAGTTTCTTAACCATAATCTAGGTTTAAAAAAAAAAGGGCTTGTCTTTTGGAAATTCAGGCAAGCTATGGCTCAAGTCCTTGGAGTCGGTGCATGAGTGCAAACTGCTGTGACTAAGTAGGGACCCGCAGCATGGGCAGGGAAATGCCAGGCTCTGCCTGCATGGTGGCAGCCTATAGACAACCCACAAATATTTTCAGTTCTCTGCTAGCTTCCAGTGTCAGTTCTGGGCTCCTCTGCCTCAAAATGATCTGAACTGTTAATTGCTTTTACCAGGCGGACAGCTTATACTTTCCAATCTTTTTTTCATTCCTTTGTGTGTATTTTGAAGGCAGTGAAAGAAATCCATACCTGTATGATCCTGTTGAGCTTTTTTTTAAAGTAAAACTGATCTCTAGAGATTGGAAATTCTTGAAATAACATAAAATACAGTTCCATGGGTTAAAAATGCATGAAATATTTAAATATACAATAGAAGTAGTCACACGTGTACAGGCCTTGCTACACAGAGGTTTAAGTACTAATTAGCTTACATGTTCTGTGAGCCAGAAAACTATCGAAGCTACAGGAAGACTCATTGCTTGACAGGATCGTCATGTCATTCAGTGGAATTTGTGCTGCAGGGCAGGAAATCCCACCTAGAGAAGGAGGATACCTGGAAGGATCAGGTCTGTGCTACACATCTGTACATGCCACATATTCCCACTAACACCTCTGAATGGAGTGAGCAATGAGGCATACTGGTATTCGCTATGCTGTTTCTCTTCTGCTCCTGGTTGGTTTTCTGGGGACTGAGGAAGAAGTCAGCATCTGCAGTTTACTTGCTTTCTTCCTTTATCCTCCTAAGGGGAAAAACAGTGGGTGCAGCGAGCTGGGTATCTTGAAATGGCATGGCTCCTGTACAGAGAAATCTTGTACTTTCGTTTGCCAAGAGCCACCCAGAACTGGGTAGTTTCTTCTAGTTGGCTTGGCTGGTTTTCTTAAGACCAGCTATCAAAGCTCCAGCACACTTGATTTTTAAATACTGTTTCCCCCATGAGCAGAACTATTGTGTAGCCACTTTCTGTGCATTGCAAGGTGGCAAACCTACCAGCAGTGGATTTGGGAGAAGCCAATGCAGCTGTGAAGAACTCCAGATCTGGGGACTTTTGAGACCTTTACATAAATGAACATGTTACAGGAAATGATCTGTCCCCAAGTACTGGGCCTGCGCCATTCTCTTTTGGCAGGGGGAGGAGAAGAGGTCAGAAATTTTACTAATTTGCTTTAATACCTACTTGTCTGAAAGCCCACAAAAAATCTCTAAGTGCCATTTTGTGATACAGGTAGCTGTCCCGAGAAACATTACCAAGAGAGGTCATCACAGACCTATTCTGCTTACAGGATAGTTGTGTAAGATATAAATGAGGTAACAGATTAATTTGTGTAGCTTTAGCTTGTCATTTAGCCTCAGCTCTTTATTACTAAAATAGGGATATTATAAAGTCTATATGGTACTCAAATACCAGAGAGCAATAGTTATCATAGGCAGTTTGTCAGCAATCATGAGCATCACAGACATCGGTCAGACACACACACAGACACACAAACCCAGCATTTATAAGCAATTCCCTTCCTTCACCAACCCAGTATGTGCTTTTTAGGAATAGCCACTTCTTGGATATCATCCAGTCACTGTCCACAATGCACTTTGAGGCTTAGGGGAGGGAAAAAACCCAGCAGAATTGCATTATATTTCCTATTTAGTTCTCACTTAAATATTCCTGCATCTGTCCGCAATAATGGTTTGACAGTCGCACAGTTCCTTCTCTCCTGGTTTCTGCTCCGAGTGCTTACTGAGGTTTAGAAAGTGGACTTTTATCATCTTCTTTCCAAGAGTCTGGAATAATTATATGGAATCATTTCTTATGAGAACTATTATCATTCTAAACATCGAAGGATGATAAGATAGTAAATGTAGTTGATGCTGTATGTCATGAGTTTGGATCATACTTTGTGGTCTCTTCAAACTTGCTCATGTATGGTATAACCCAATGTCATGTCTAATAAATTACTGCAATGAGAAGATCTCGTCTTTGTTGCCTGTTGCTTCAGAAGCATCAGGTTACAATGATGTTTAACATTAAAAAAAAAAAAAAAAAAAAAGCCTTTTTTTCCATTGAGTGCTTCAAACTAGTTTGGCAGTCCTTAAAAGGTTAATGAGTACTGTCTGCTACAGAATGCCAAACTGATTTAATTCAAAAAATGAGAAAACATCCTTAAAATGTAATCAGCTGTCACTTAGGAAATGACATACAAGAAGATAGTGTGTTTTACATTTTCTTTCCCAAGTAGGGCTTCTGGGAAGTCTGGAGAAAAAGTCAACTGTCCTTGTGCATGGTGCGTTTCTCCAAAGTTGTTTCTGTCTGGGAGATGAAACACTAGTCATTGAATATCCTAGTTTCTGCCCCTCCGGACAACGGCAGCCTCAAGCTGTGCTAGTGCGGGACACTGCCGGCTCCCTTACTCGCTGGACGCGGTGCCTTACCTTTCACGTGTCCCTCCCATGTGTCTCAGCACTTCTCCAGCACTGCAAGTCATCTGGATCCCGAACAGCATCCTCGAGCCCATCAGCGCGGTCCCAGCAGCAGGGAGCACAGTCGAGGGGGCTGAGGGCAGCCAGTGCTCCCCCCTGCCTGAGGACGGCCCATCAGTGTCACAGCGAGCCTCCCTGTCATCCCCACACCCGGGGGGTCTGCGTTCGCTGCTGAAGTACATGCAAGGTTCAGAAAAACTGTGCGGTCCCGCATATGCTACAGCCCTCCAGGAGGCCTTGCTCCTCTTCTCTTTCCCCACCAGCACCTGCTGCAGAACGGTTTGGCAAGCCCACGTTTTACAACCTTGGCGACCCTCGGGAATAGTCATAGAAATGACATCATCCCTTCTAAGTTGAAATGCTAATTAATTTTACTTTCTTAATAGAATGAAGACCATAATTTAAAATAGTAATGATCTCAGTCCAAAAGTGATGTGTTTTACAGAGCTTCAGACATGATCATTTTCTCTGATTCTTAAGTTCTTGTGAAGAAAAAGTGCTTTAAAATAGCTTCCAGGTCCACTGAATTATTACAATACCGTGCTACTGTGCTCTTTTCGCCACGCACAACACTTCTGAATCCCTAAGGTGTTTAATAACATTATCTGACACAGAATGCTTTTCATCTATAAATATCACAGACAGGTAAGCAATCTATTTCTTTTGTAGAGTGGAATGAATAATAAAAAAAAAAAGTATTAGGTGGGCGACCTGCCAAAGGCTACTGCCGAGTCCAGAAGACGATCCAGTCTTTCTGCCTCCCTGTCCCTATTTTCCTGCAGCCTTCGTGCTCATACTACGCCATCCCCAGAAGCAACCTCCAAGAACATTTTTGAAGCAATATGCAGCAAAATCATTTTCAGAAGGCAAGTTACTTGCAAATGCCGTTGGAATGTGATACTACAGCCTTACAGCACTGTTATTTTAATCACCTTATCCATGCCTTTTTTGCAGCTTTAAGTTCTGCAAGCCCCACAGTACTGTGCAGGAGTTGAAAGTCTGTGACCAAGACCAACACTTAATCTAAAGGTGTGATTATCACCAGGATTTTTTTAAAGTTTTTTTCCTGATTGTTTATAACGAGCATTGCTGCTACTGACAATAGAAGCAGCCCTTCTTGCTTGATCTCTGAATGCACAGAAGCAATACAATGTGTTTCTTCTTGGTGGCTGGAATAAACAACCTTCAGTACATTCTGCTATCAAGAATGCTGTAAAGTTTAAATTGGGCTATCTGTAATTAACTATGTTTTTAAGAGTTTGTAGGCAGGGCTCTACCATATTAACAGTTTCACAAGGAGGAAGCAGAATTTAAACAGAGGTAACAAACACAAATATGTTCTTGTTATTTTAGAAAGTGGAATTGCAGTAAACTTAGTGATTTTTTTGGATGGCAGCCTCCTTTGGACAATACCTAATTAATAAATCAATCAAATTAGCAGAAGCCCAAATAAATTGTTCACACACAATTTTCAGGAGACAATGTCACCTAAAAACATATTTACCCTATGTTTATCTATTTAAGTGTATCTATTTGTAATCTAAGTCTACTTTTTTTTTTTTTAAGGTCACCAAGATTAATGATTGTTTCCTTAATAATCTTTCATGTAAAAATGTAGAGAAAGTAGCACACTGTGTAGACCTAGGCAGGACTCCTGGAATTTTGAGGTAGGCACAGAAGAGAAATTACTTGCCACTAGTTTTCTTACATGCCAGCTCTGTGCAAAGAGCAACTATAAACAAGCATTTTTGCTCTGGATCTTCTCACAAAAGTTCTGCTCTTGGCTTTATTTCAAATGCTTTAAGCAGATACAATGAAAAAAATCACTGTAGATTTCATATTACACTTTGTGAATGTTGGAGTAAAACTTGACAGAAGAGCAGCAGGTCTAACGTTTACCCGTGTGTTTATTATACTCTTTAAAGAACATAAAGACCAAGAAGAATCAGAAAGTATATTTTCCAGGTTTTTTCCTACAATTTAGAAACAAAGCCAGGAAAAGGAAAACAGAAAACCCTGCCTGTGTCTCAGCTCACATGAGCTTTTCCATGAGGAACATCCTACACCTGGCTAAACCTCGCTGATGAGCGAGACATCCCAAACCTCCATTCTGCCGGGGCACCACGGCACCCTGCGAGGCCCCTGAAAGGTTTGGGAGTAAAACCACACAGGTGCCTCTCTACCTGGGAAACCCTAGGGCCTACGGGGCTAGTTCGCATCCTTCCTTTGAGTCTCCTGCCAGCGCTCCTGGGCTTCATGCTATTGCCATCGAACGTGGCATTAACTCGAGGCTAGTATCGGGCTGTAAACTCTCTGGGACAAGCAGAAGGGCCTGGTTTAAAGCAGTAATTTGGCTGCAATATGAAAGAGCAGTTATTAATAGCTGTAATATTTAATAGGTAACTGTTCAATAGCATGCTGGCTGAGAATAATCATTTTCTAATTAATCAATTGATATTTTGTTCAGGATCAACAACAACAACTAGGTGTCACATCTTTCTTTGCAGACCTAATGGATACAAGGTACAGTCGCTCTAGTAAAATACAGCAGGATTCACAGATACGGTAGCATTCCTTGGTCAGAAGGTCGATAAAAAAGCTCCTGTCTCTCTTGTTTTCTATCACCTCTTTAATGTGTTTATTGATACAGTACTTAAAATTTGTCATTAGCTCATACATATTCCTAAATCCTCTCTCTTCTGCAGTTTAAAGTACCATACCAACAACGGGAAACAAAATTTATTACTTTTCCAATCAGACAGCAATGCTTAGAAATTATAGCACAGTGTGGTTTAATATAAATCTGTTGACTGTTTGGGAGCAGTACTTCAGATCATGTGGAAAATGCACATTTATATAATGATTTTCACATTTCTGAAAGGATTTAAAATTCCAGCTTACTTTCAGTCACCTATTTGAATGATGAGCAAGAATCAAGAAAATAAATCAGCCATACAGTGAGACAAACAGCCACAGTATTGCGCTGTGCTCACTTGCAAAAATCCCATGTCTCCCTCCCCTGCAATGCCTTTACCATGTCACCTGCTTGCTCACCTCCTCCCACACTATCAGGCTTATGCTCTTTTCCAGTATTTTCAGAAGCAAAGAGCCACACGTGATCTGGCCTGATTTAGCTGTATGATGCCCTGTAAGCTATCCTCTGGAGACTTACATTTGGTACTTATCTGAAATTTAGAGATAAACTGTATGCAGAGGTAGCTGGATATGGGTGAAAAAGGAGAAAGGAAAAACTGCTGCATATGAAAAGTTTTCAAAATAAATTACTTGCTCCCTCCATCATATCTAGGAGTAACCTTATCTACAACTAATATGGCAAGCAAAAGGGGGTCCCAAATGGTCCTGTGTGTACTTGACAAGCTGACAGGTACACGGGGGACACTGCCTCAAAACAGCGGCTAAGTGCCACACTTCACCTTGCATACGACGTAGTTATACAAGTGCATTCGCCTATATGGCCCTCTCCTCGTTCAAGTAACTTCTTCTCCCCCTTGATTGGTCCGGGCAAAACTTCTTCATTTAGCTAAAATTTTAGAAGTGACTCAAAGAAGCACTTAACACTCCTTTCCTGTACAACCAAAGTCACCTACTAGCCACTAGCTAGCAAAGATATGTGCCTTACTCCTGCCTCCTCTGGCGGCTTAGGGAACCAAGGTCAAAAGTAATGCCAAGGGCTAGGCAAGTATTTCCTGCAGTTCGAGGAGAGAGAGGGTAATCAGAGAGGATCACTGCAAGCGTTGTTATCACATCAAGGCTCTTCATCTCTGAAAATTTTACCTCATCCCAATCACCCTTTCTGCAACTGTGCTGAAAATCCTTTTGCCCCATTTTCAAAAGGAGTTGGCTGGTTTTGCCATCAGCCAAAGGTGGAGAAGGGAATGTGTTGCTGGCAGCCCAGCCAGCAACGGATTAGTTGCATAGCCTGGGGGGCTCGTGCAGACACAACACCGGACCACAGACACGCCGCTGAAATCCCTATATGCCAGCAGTGAACGCTTTAAACTCCAGTAATGATATGAACACATATAACTGCTCCAAGATACTCACCACCCTGGCTCAAGTGAGTCTACTTTTTGTCCACCAGTTCAAATTGTGAAATCAAGGAGGAAAGGCCCCAAACATTTAACCCTCTGATAAACCCCAAGCTTATTTCTGGAGTTTAAAGAGAATTAAAGAACAAACAGTCCCGCCTGAACTCTCAGTAAACTAATCACTGGCCCAGAATTTGCTGACTGTCTGAACATCTCTGCAGTTTTACTGACCAAGGAATGCTCTCTGCTATCTTACCTTTTCACCTTATATGAACCTTGAAATGAAACACCTCTAAACTGCACCTCTAAACAAGAAGCTGTGCTCTCTGCTGATGCTCTTGCTGCTTGTGAAGAGCTCCACAAAGACAGCAATAACAGCAAGGGCTTTCCAAAGTTTTGTTTTTGTCCTAAGGAATCACTAAACTCATGGGTTTTTATTCCCTGGCCCAAAATATCGTTTTAAAGTCCAGAATTATTACATACCCTGCAGTGATCACTTTCACTAACAGTAATATTTTCTCAAAGCACTTTGACTAATATGGTTTCCTTATTCCCCAGCACTGCCCAGCATAAATTCCCTGATGTTGAAATAACCAAGTCCTTTCCCAGGTGAGGAACCCTACCACAGCTGCCTGCTTTGGGGAATTACTGTAGAAAAATCATTGAAACCATCAACCTAGTGCACAGCAGCAGTAAGAGAGGCAAACAAGATATCAGGTTGTATTAGCAAGGGGATAGAATACTAAACAAGAGGTGATGCACTTTCTATATACGAATCCTTATTAGCAATAAGTCATATGGCGCCTATCTGGACCTCTTTGCAGGGCTGGGCACAGTGATACAGGAAGCATATTACTGCCTTGCAGGGGATATGTTGTAAGGCAACAAAGATAAAATCAGGTCTCTAAAATCTAAGGTGTATGAAAAGGTTAAGGGAGTTGAATTATTCTCCCTGGAAAATAACAGCCACAGATGTGACCTAAAAGAAATTTTCAAAATTATGGAAAGGGCCTGATAAAATCGTTAACAATACCTTCATTCAGAGTGGCAAAACATTCACAAAATGAGAAGTATAAATGTTATAAAACTGCAATTAAAGAAAAATTCAGAGAGCTGAGCTATTTCATGCATAGATACTTAAAAAAGCAAATGTGTATCCACTCCCACTGAGGCCGACAAAAAATTTGTCATTGATTTGAAGGAGGTACAGCTATCCTGGAATAATTCCTGAGAAAGACAAACAAAAAACATTGCACAGGAGTGAAGTGATGTTTTGCTCAGCTATTCATTTCTCAGCTAAGAGGAGCAATGGAAGAGAAACATCCAGAAGAAAAGGTTAAATTACATTAGAAAGGCTGGGTGACTTTTCTTTTCTGCCTGGGAGATCACATCTTTAAGGAACTTCCTAGGTCTGAGTTTTCCTGGGCAGGCATGGAGAGCTGAATCTGGCCTGGATGAGAAGCTGAAGGCTGTAAAACAGGATTTTTTTCTTTTGTATCCCCTACCATTTACAGATGGGGAAGAGAAATTGTTGGAAGTTACCACTTAGACATGAAACCAAGGCCACAGGTGTGGGAATCGCTGTCCTGCAAATCCAGTAACTATTGAGGGTGATCCAGCTTTAATGAAAAAGGTGCCTGTCACTGCACCTTCTTCTGCCCAGGAGCCAGTGCTGGGAGGAAAGGAGCTTTTGTGGTCCCTAACTGAGGAGAAATACCAGTAACCATCAACCCTGCCTGAAACGAGGGGAGCAGAGTGCATCCAGAGCTCTGCGGGGAGGGAAATGCTTCCTAGAGCTCAGGCAGAAGCACTGGACAAGCCAGCTAAATTCCTTCCCAGCAACTGCTGCAGCAGCAGTGCCATGCCTCCCGACTCCCCCTAGCCCACCTCTTGCAATAAATGTCAGACTGCAGCCGTATTGGGCATAATTAGCCTATGATAATAAATTACCCACATTTTCAGGAAAATATTAGAGACCATCATTATCTGGAATAGAGCTGCATTCAGCCACACAACCCTACCTAATATGATGGATGGAGTAGTCACATCCACTGAATACATTTATCTAGAATGGAGTGATTATTTCAAAGATGAACACAGTCAGAAATAAGTGCATATGAATCATATACTACTACACACTGGAGAGTATCAGAGTAGCAAGGGTTGTAGGTCAGCTGACCAGCCCATAGCTTTTAGTTGGTAGATTATTTCAGACATATATCCTAGGATTTTAAAGCTCAGTCTCAAAATCCCTCTGATTTTAAAAATGATTCCATGTTTTCTCTTGGAAAGAAAGAAAAAAAAAAAAAAGCCTGAGATACAGGAGGTCTTTTTCCCTACCTTCAAGAAGATCTTTGCTGTTATTGATTCCGCTATCCACCCACAAGTGAAAGCTTATTGCCCAAAATACCATACGAAATCACAGTTAAAATAATAAATATAACATATTGATAAACAGCTAATTACGATATGAAAAAGAAAGCAAACAGACTTCCTGCAAGGAGTGGCTCATATCCAACTGTCTGCAAGATAAAACAGGAGTCACTACAGTAAGAGAGTCTCATCAGTTCTACAAAAAACTACACGTTCATTTTTTCACATTTTAGTTTCTAACAATATTTTTTGCCTTTTCTAAACATTTTAGTAAAGCAATGAAAACTATTCAGAATCATGGACAAGGTTCACAGTTCTGTTTTGCGGCAGTATCCAGGCATTGACAATCACGTCTTTTTTTCACGTGTTCTGCGAGTAGGTAGGATCACTTTAGACACCAAGCTTGCATACCTGCACATGAAGACCGGCTCCTTGTACAGTAACTGCAGTCTCCAGAGCTCTCTGAACAAAGTTAGTTGCTTCAAACAAGCTGTGTGGATATCTAGCTTTGTGTAGATTTGTCTTTCAAAAATGCAGTAGCATAAAAACTTACTTTCTACAGTTTCCTCTGAATCCTGAGCATGCTTTGTTTTACATTTGGAACAATGCATAGGCTTTTCACACAAAGGCAGCATACCCTGGCACACAAAAGGAAACAAAGTCCAATGAATTTTCAGTCATATTCCATGTTTCCATCATTATCATGCCTAGAAGAGACGGTATTTCTTAATTTGCTCCCCTCACTCCTTCCCAGGCACAAACATTTTTTTCCCCCAGAAGCGATGCCTAGGTTTTGCTGATAGGGGGAATGTAGTCAGACTGCAGTAAAGCTTATTTACAAACAGTAGTAACATATACAATATCTCTAGTTATGAAAAACTAATAGTTGTATCTCTTTTCCTGTCAGGCTAGGGAAAGGCAAAAAGAAAACCAAGAATAAGAAAACCAAAAGCAATTGTTAAAACCTGAAGTTACCAGTTATCAGAGATATATAGAATAAGTCATCGCTTAATAGTGATAGATCTCTAGTGATAGATCTAATAATAGATAGATCTGTGCTTTTTCTAGATTTATTATATTTCTTGGTAGGTCATCAGTTTAGGCTATGTAGCACATCAGACATCCATCCTAACAGCCAGATGCCTTGCTCACCATAAATGGGAATTTTAAACTATTTTTTGTCTAGGATACTACCCAGCTAACAGCCATATCCTAAAGCCAACCTCGTTGTCACTGGAAACAATATTCTAAACATATAAGACCAAATGCACAGTGAGTTTTCTTTGGTTCAATTATAATAAATAACCATTTAAACTAAATGATATCTCTACTGATTGAAGATCAGTGTTTAATTTTTTGAGGTTTGCCCAAAATGTTCAATCTTCTAAAATAAGGGGCTATATAAAGTTAGAAATCAATACTATCACCAGAGTCCAGCATAATAAGCATGAATTTCAAAAAGTGTATTGTACTGGACATTTCTAATATTCAACTGAATTCAGACAAGTTCAAGCATTTTTGAATAACCTGATTTTTTTAGCTGTATTTAGGAAGCACTGAAGCAGGTAAAGCTCTTTCTTTAACAGTACCTGCTGAAAGTGGCACACTAATAACACATAAAGCAGTATAACCTGTGGTAAATAAAAGGCAGTGAACAGGGACAAACCTTTTATGGCTCAGTCTGTACTTCAAGAGCTGTAATGCTTGTGGGAAACCATTTTATTTGTATCTAATTTTTCAGAACTTCCAGAATAGTCTTTTTCTGTCTTTTTCAATGGAATTTATATGAAAAGCTAGATAAGCCTTCACCCTCCTGCACTGCACTGTCTACCCAAGGTCCTAATATACTGATTCTAGGGTTAGAGCTCAACTCCAACAGTGCTGTAACACCATCTCCTCCACTGTTAACACCGAGAAAAATGCCCTCACTCTGTTTCTCTTGTGAGAGTTGAATCTCTCTTCAGTGCTCCTCTCTCTCACCACCTGATGGACTGATGACTCATCAGGCAGGGTGAATTCCCATATGAATTGGGAATATCAAGAAAAGTTGGTGTCTGTTTTGTTAGTTCTTTGGGTTCTTACCCACACAAAAGAGATTCCTGACGGCATCCCCTCTTTACTCTCATTAGGAAGGTATTTCATACTATGGCTTGTCCTGTCCAAAGACAGCAAAAATGTATCATCACACCTTTTCCTAGTCAGACATATTTCTTGATAATTTCAAGTAAGCTGAGGAGAAAATTAATTCAGGACTGGGGGAATGAAAATAAGCAGAAGAGGATAGAGAAAGAATAGAATGGGAAAGAGGAAGTAGGAGCCTATTTGTTGAGAGTTGATTGTTCCCTTTCTGGAATAAGAAAATTTAAAATGGATATTTCAAGTATCTGTTTTTGTCCCAGCCTAAGTGAAAATTAATATTGGAACTTATTAGTTTGGAGAATCTGAAATACAGTAATATTAGAAATTTCTACTGAAGTGCACTTACATGATGTATTATGAAACTTCAGAGGATCCGCAGCTGAAGTACTTCTCACCCCACGCTCCCAGGGTGCGGGGCTCTCCAGGAGCACAAGTTCCTCTTGCTCCGGAAGACGTCTTTTCTTCCACGCATTCATGGGCTGCCTTCTGTCACTGCAAGGTTGTACAGAACTACACCACTTGGTGGTACATTGAATTAGCACCTGAAAGTGAGGAGCTTTCCTACTGATTTGAGTTATTTTACCTGCCAACAACATAAACGCTGATCCATGAGGTGAGGCGTGATGGAGGCAGTGGCAGCGGGATTTCTTCACCCTCCCTCCACAGCCAGCGGCAATGCTGCAAGCAGAGCACCATCAGTGCCAGCGTGGTGGGATACGGCCCTCTGATTTCAGTCAGCAAATAAGTAGAAAGGACAGATGGACTCTTAAGAAGTCCACTGGGTGTTCAGCATCTCAGTATCTGTAAATACTACGAGAGGGAACTTCACAAAAATAGCTTCTGTGTGAAACAGAATGGTTTAAGAGTACTTTTCAGGTATGACCAGAAGGCATTGTATGTTCCCAACATCCAATTTACTTAATGTGTATAGAGGCATTTCCAAAAACAGAAATGCACACCCATATACCTGCCTATTATGATACTGAAATTTCATGAACTCAGTGGTTAAAAAAAAAGAGGTTGCTGGATTATTAATACTAGCCAGCACTCTCTTTGTCAAGGCAGAATTAAGTCAGCATTATTTTAAAAGTGTTGAAAATCTTCCCTTATAAACTTCACAAAAACAAACTGAAACGTGCAATAGAGATGTAATGATCAGCTGCTTTGTTTTTCTGATAGGAGTCTGACTCAAATCCCAAACCCCTGAAGGTATAGACAAATGGGAGACTTGCTCAAATTAATTTGCTAAAAGAACAGGTAATCATGAAAATTATCCCAACATTTGATGACAGGGAAGCCTATGGTCATGCACACCCAGTCACCCACACATCCTGTCACTGAAAACAAAGGATGCATATCAGAACTGAATTGCTAGGAAACCATTGCAAAAGAGCTATTCATATATATACAGGTAGATTAATTAGTAAATAAGCAGCAGCTTATGCGATGCTGCTGCATCCTCACTAAACTTATAACAAAGCCACCAGGGGCATCAGGTCAAAGACATAATTTTTTTCCATTGTCATTCTGCAGGTATGTTGCAATTATTCAATGTAATGCACTAAATAAAGGGTCAGGCTGTTTCTGCAAAGGGCAATGTCAAAGCTCCAATTGACTTCAGGAGGAACAGAGAAGGGCCTTAAGCAGGCAGGCAGATTTTCTTCCATGTCCTACAAGATGTGCAATTTAGCACAGTTACTTAAGAAATTCTTTGTAATCTCTCTTTAAAGCTGTTACTACTTCATGAAATTTCTCATCCAAAATATTTGCTGAATATACACTAAGATTTTCAAAAAACTGCTTTGTGGGGAGCTTTTCATAGCTAGTAAACATTAAATATATCTAAAAATTTTCTGCCAAGCCTCTCTTCATGTAGTGAATGGCAGGAAGTTTTTTTGTACTCATGTACTCATCTGGACTGATGAGCATGATGTAATTTTGAGGAAAAGCTGAGATTTAAACTATTAAAGTGGAGATTTAAATTTTCAAAACATAACTATGAAAGGGATTTTCATCACACATTTTAATGTAGATAGTGTAAATGTGGATGAAAGAGGCTATAGGAAACTTTAAAAATTCTTGTGCTTTTTCACATGCCTTTTTTCAGACTGGAATTGCTGTAGGGGAAAGGAACACGAGAGGTGTCATTGGGGAACAAGGAGGGGTCACTGCCCATTGCCAGAGCTTCGATATATGGTGAGGACTTTCAATATACGCTAGTCAGTGCATTTTATCTTAGCCTGGTTTGAGTTGAGGGTGAGTTAAGAAAACAGAATAACAGCCAGGCATCCTTCACCCAAAGGCCTGGCCATACCTGGGCTTTAGCATGCCTGATGTCCTCCTCATCCCCAGAGCATCCTTGCCTACGTCCAGCGGGCCATGGAGCAGATCTCCATCTGAACTGTATGGACCAGGTGGAGAACGGGCACTACAAGGGTCAGGACAAGAAAAGGTTTCTTCTGGGTACTGGTGGTAGACACACGGATTTGAGCCCTTTTTCTCTTTTGATTTTGGCTGTGTCCCTTGAATTGGTCCTCTCAGTTGCTTTTTGGCCCGTAGGCCTATCAGTCACAGTGCTCATGCCACAGTGCTTAACAAAGAATATTGCGGGATGGCTGCCTTTTGCCCCTGCTGCGCAAGATTCGGTGCTGCCTGCCTGCTGCTCCTCCAGCCTTGTATTCCTTCCTCCTGCAAGTCCTCCTGTTTCCTTTGGGCAAACTATACAGTCTCACAAGTCATCTGCACTGGGCAAGGGAGTCATAAGGCAATGCACATCTGGGGGACAGCTGGTGATTTGACGACTTTTGACCATTTCTACTGAACAACCATTGTCTGGCACAATGGCTACAGTAGGTGACAACTTCTATTTTTCATCTCTTTTAAAAGATATTTAATAGTGGCATACAAATATTACATATTACACAGAAAGCTTTCCTGTGGAATTTGCTCACAAATCTCTTTCCATTCAAAAATGGTTTTCTAATGTAAAAGTTAGTATAATTGCTTTAAGAAAGTTGTATTGAAAACATAATAATGTCCTTATTTTTAGATGGAAAATATCCTGTGAATGTCCTGACATCTGCGAAGAATTAAATTGGACCATCGATTCATAGTCAACTGACCACACAAAACCAGAGAAAACCATAGACACAAAGTAGTCTGTTACAATGAGCATGGGAAACTTGCTGTAGCAAGAAGCTGCTGTGTGTTAATCCCTGTTTGTCTGATTCATGTTGATTACAATTGCTATAAAATATTTAGGAAAGAAATGAATAGTGTTAAAGATGACATTCAGTAGTAACATGATTCACAGCATTTAGATGTTTGATTCAGCTCCCAATGGCAGAATTCCCTTTGATTCAAGATCAGATATCAAGAAGGAATGCTATTTCCTAGTGACTAGCTTTTTAGAGACTGTTATCAAGCTATCTGAGGTTTTTTAAACCCACAAGAGTTTATATGACACTTGTCTTTGGCTCTGTGTAGACTCTATCTCCAGAACTTGACCTTTTTTTATTAAAAGTGAAGCATAAACTCTAATTCGGCCTCTGCTGAAACTACCAAGGTTGCAATGGCTTCTAACTTAAATCAGTAAAGTTACCTCATTTTCACTCAAAACTTAGTAAACTTTGGTAAATCACTGCATTTTTCAGAACTTTGTTAAAGCTTGAGGCACGTCTCATTTCCAGTTCTAGCATCAGAAGGAATGGATAGGGGATGAGCTATAAAGAGCAGAGTTTTCAGCTGATTTATATCTTCCCACCAATTGAAAGTAATTTTAAAAATACATCAGTAGAGAATTCAATATAAAAAAGTGTTATGGAAGTAATTGGCACATTTGTGCCAATGCATATTTAACAACTTCTGCAACTTACCAGTGCCCTATATATTTTCTAATTATATATGTAACATTAAGAGAGAAATTAATTCTTCAGTTGTACATTATTTCTGTGGCCAAAATAAGAAGTCCCACCACTGCCTAAGAACATGAGAACTGCCGTGCAGGGTCAGACCACAGGTCCTATCTAGACCAATTTTTCTCTCAAACAATGATCGCTGCAGGATGCTTCAGGAAAAGCAGAAGCAGCAAGATGCACACAAAAAGACCCTTGGTGTGGTACACCTTCCCAGGCTTCAGCAAGCGACTGAGTACAGATTTCCCAAGCTGGAAGACGTACCTAGTCCACTTTTTATAACTACTGGTGAGCTACCTTCCACAAACTTCTCTAACCCATTTTAAATTTTCAGTCTGCCCAACTTTATGTGAATCTGAGTCCCAGGCAAAGGATCCCTTTATGTGGCTTCCGCTTCCTTAAACTTCTTCCCCAGGTGTCTTCAAATGATCACTGGATCCGATGCAGCTAAAAATACTACTATTTTTGCTAATAAAGCATTATAGTACCCACTACAGTAGTATAAGCAGCATAGCATTAGGTTTCCTAAAGTACAAGCCTGAGGAATTAATATGTACTATTTTATTAACTTTGCCTCTTCTGTTTAAAAATGCATTTATGCTAACACACATAGATTTTAAAATAGAAAATGTTTTCCACAATTTTAATCCATTCTATTTCTTGCTAATCCAAGTTTGTGCTACGCTCAAAATATGAGCATATTTTTGATTGCGCACATAATAGCACTCCTTTCATTAGGCAGGCCTAATGCTTATCTAGTTTCTCATTTGATTACAGGAACAGCAAATTTCAGTTGCCACAACCATTTGTATAGTAGAACTTACTGCACATTCTTTCCACAAAGGAGATGCGACAGAGATATAATCACAATCAAATGGAAATCATGGTTCAATACGACTAGAGTTACCAAACATTATTGCATTGTTCACCCACTATGTAAAAGGCACACACTATATCATTACCCTCAAAGAAAGGGGGGAATGTACGTATGCACCCGATTTCTCACACTGAAAAAGTCAAATTTACTTTGGAGTTTCGATTTACACAGCTTGTAAATCACATTAGTACAGCACCAAAAATCATCAGTCATAACACTGCATGTGCAATAACATAACACCTCATTTGCAATAAAGAATCATAAAAGGAAACTAAAATAGGCCTCAGATATAGGTATATTTTTTGCCTAAAGAATACATGCTGCTGGAGCATTTATTACGTGGTCAGAGAGGAGGATATACCCCCCCAAGCCCCCACAGTCCCTGAACTTACTTCCACTGAATCCAGGGCAAAAACTTGCTTTTGCTCTAAGCCCGCAGAGATTTAGCGCAGCTGGGCAGCCTCCCCTCACCCCCCGCTGCTGCAGCCCCCGCTTACCCCCGCCTTTCACACCGGCGCTGCCTCTTCTCCATCGGTGCCTCAGGATCAGTCCTAACCAAAACCCCACAGCTCCTAATCCAAATTCAATGCATTAGAAAACACTGGAAATGACTTGCTAACAAGGGTTTGTGGAAATAAATTTTCAAAGACCCACGGGAAAAATTTAAGGTACTGGCAAGTGAACATATATCAACATCAGTAAAACTGAGGAATAAACATAATGAAATACAAAGAGCATCCCCCAGAAAACAGGTCCCATTCTCAAAGTTTGCATTTTTCTGTGGCAAACGCACAAACAAAGCGTTACTTTATGTTGCTAACCATGTTGTTCAGAGGAAGTGTCTTCTGTTTCTCTTTTACAGCATTTCCAGTTCAGCCTTTTTGTCTTTGGAGATAGTCTGATATGTAAATGTCCCTCCGCTGCCTCTCCGGAATAAAAAGGAGCTCTTAGGAATTGAAATTCTATTTATATTTATCATAACTTGATAAGAGTAGCGTGTGTTTATTTAAATACTCTACCATTATTTCTTCTTAACAACAGGCAGCTCTGAAGTGCAGTTATAAGTCTGTTTACACCACACAGATATCAAATTGACTTGCTAATGGTAACTTTTATTCGGTATCCATGGGTTACTGTGTCATGTGATTTGACATCAAGTACAGACAGTGCTGATTAGTAGCATCCAGTTCTGTCCATCTCTGTGCATCACTGAACCATCTGGTCATTTATTCACTAATAAGCCCCTAATGGCCCAAATATTCACCGGCCTGTCATTGTGACATGGCATAAAATGCCTACATCTTTCAACTTGCTTTGACATGTTGCTTGTTTCACATCAAAACCCGTCATTTACAGGAAAAGAGCTCAGAGGGGTAAAAACTTGACCTAATCTGCAGTGTTAACACAAAGACAGAGGCTTTGTTATCTGGTAGCCTGACTGAAAGCATGTAAATGGGCATGAATTCATTTTGTACATTTTTCCATTCTCATTTTACAACATTCTTTAAGTTTGGTATCATCCCTAATATGGGTTTTTATGGGGGTTTTGCTAGGAAATTTCTTTATCTGTTAATAGGTTAAGGAGTGCTTTAAAGGGAGCTGGGTTCTTGGAGGCGTTTGTCAGTTTTCTGTACAGAAAACGTGTATCAACAAAAACATAACGCAGAGCCACAGAACTTTCCTAAACCATTCTTTTAAAAATTAGTATGATTGAGAATTTTATGTTCTGCATTTTTCACTTTCTTTGCCTAGACATCAGTGGGCAGTATATTTTCTGCCCTAAAGGTTGGGAGGTGCATTAACTGCTTGCAGTGTTTTGTGTTATATTTTGCAAAATCTTTCTAGATGAGAAAATCTCACAGTACATCATCACGCGGCAAAGTCAAACACGTTATTACTTAAGATTCATGAATGCTTAGGAACTGAGAAATCTCTCTCTCCAGTCCTATTGCACTAAATAGCTGGAGAAGAAAGAGGTCACAATCAATGCTTTATTTTTTTTTAATCTTACTGGATATAGCCACAGTTAAAATAGTTTAAAAAAAGCAAACACCCATTAAACTAATTGCTGTTGAAATCTTGGTTAATACATCATTAAAATGTGATTAAAGCATGATGTAATTGATTGTAACTAGAACACTTAGAGTGGTTTTATGGCTCTGCAGTCATTGGTGTGATGGGACACATAATTCACCCAGTATGTTAGCTCCACTCGGTGTGTGCCTCCATTGGAGCGCCGGCTTCGTGCAGCAGCAATGCTCCGCGCAACAAAAACTTCCATTGTGTCGCTTTCGGGCTGTAATGCTAGTTGTAAGGTGATAACTAAAAAAAAAAAAAATCAAAATAAAAATATTTTTAATATTATGGAGCATTTTTTTTTAATAACAACGGTGTTTAAAATAATCTTTTATTTTCTTTTTTGTGGGCTGGCATTATATATATGCATATGTTGCCAGTGGTAGTCCCTGCTAATGACATGAATATCATCCAGAGTAAATCCTCTGCCTGTGCCTGCTAGTAAATTTTATCAGAGAATTCAGGTCAGCTAATGAATCAATTTGAATGTTGGCATCTTCATGCTGAGATTCAATCAAGTTTAAAGTTCATTTAAAATTAGTTAGGTTACAATAGTTACAATCAAACCCATAAACCAGTCTTAGGATACATATACAGGATTTAGTATATGCATTCAAATGTTTCTACTTTTTGATTATTCAGTTTACCAGTCCTTGCTGTGTTATATTATTCTCGAGGGCATCAATAAACACATTTACTCCTGTCACATAAGCTTGAGAACACCTTTTGCACTTACTCAGAGCCCTCAAACCTAGGGATGGCTGGAAAACAAGGACTGTGTTTTGTGCAAAATGTTGAGGGTTTGAAACTAATCTCTATTCAACATTAAAACAAAACCCAGAGCAGAGCCGCGTCAAGCAATATTTGAACTGGTATCTTTCTAACTCCTCAAAAGGGCATCTTATTCATAATGCTGCTGTTTATTCCTCTGGCTTTAAAGAAAAATCCCACCTTACACATTCAGAATCTTTTTGACAACATTTAATCAAAGTGGAGAATTTCTGTGAAAAAAAATCTGTTCTGATGACCTGTCATTTTTGGATGGAAAAAGCAGTTTTGTCAACAACACAAAGAGTGATCAATTCAGGATTTATTATCATTTATGGAAGTAGGAGTTAAAGGTGACAAAATACTAAGTGCAGGTTCTCAGCCCCTTATAGGCTTTCAGCTTAGGTTTTAATTTTTCTTTAGACACATGGAGCATTTCTCAGTTTGATATTTAAAGTAATGTCACTTACAAGTGCTGGGCATGAGCGGCAGATGGAAAATCATTCTTTTGCACCTTATTCCCTTTTTTCAGATTTTGAAGGTTAAGTAACTAAATCTGTGTTAGTTGAAAAGTCTCACTGTAACAATTTCAGTCATACTGACACTTCTGAAAAATGTTTTGATAATTTTAAAATCTATTTCTGATATTAATACTTTCTGAAATTTAGTTTTCAAATTTTTTATTTTTTATCTGAAACCCATGAAGTTATTTGAAACTTGGCTGACACAAAAGTTATTAGTTGAAAAATGTAGTTCGGCTAATGAAAATCAGTTTTTTAGTTAAATAAAAAGGGTTGAAGTGAGCCATGTTGATGATATTCAACAAAATTTTTTAGTGTTCAGTAAAGAATGAGTCATACCCCGCTCCGTAACCCTAACCTTTCTCATGAAAAACATTCTGTTTGTCTAACTGGCATCCTCTGACAAAACCCCAGTTCCACTCAGCATCTAATAGGACTGGGCTCACCACCAACTTTCAAGGAATAATGCTGATGGAATGAGAAATGGAGAGAAGTGTTTATTTCTGAGATTTAGAGGAAAGTTTCCTCCGAGGAGTTACGCTGCTATATTTGGAACACGGTTTGCAGCGTGATGGGGTGCAGGAAAGCTTAAACATATCTTGACCAGCAAGCTGCAAGACGACCATAAACGTATTGTCAGCTGCAGTATATTACAGGATTTGCACAAATCTTTAAACCTAATGATGTTGTCAGTAGCGGGTACACAGATACAAATGGAACAAATTATATTTTTAAAAGTAAGGTGGCATGATTCATTTCAACCAGAGTAAAGGTGTCATGTAGTTACGGAGTGGTAGCTATTATGTGGTAATATCTGCTATCATCCATTGGCCACGTTTCGAACACAGAACACAGCTGTCAAAATTTCATCACTTTTTTTTACTGTACAAAGACAAGATCACATTTCTGACATGCCCAGTTAATGACAGAAAAACAACAGTACCCTTATCGTTAATGCTTAGGCTGGGCCATTCCTTCAACCAGATCCCTTTGAATCAGAAATATCAAAACACTAGCACCACTTATTTTAGTAAAAACAACAACAGCAACAACAAAAGTAAAACAATTGTTTGGTCACTGCTAAAATTTGAAAGCTAGTCCTTCTCAGGAAAATGCTGTTTTGATGGATGATCTTTTACACTTACCAGAGACAAGCGGTTGCAGCCTCAAAGCAGCTATTTAAGAAGCCGGCTAAGAAGTATTAAAAGGAAATCTTATTACTTGCTTCTCATATACAAGATAACAAGATTGCATTTATATAGCACTATTCGACCAAACGCCATACATTATGCAAAATGGTAACAGATGTTGTTCATATATTTCAAACAGGTGAAAAAAATAAGGTACGAACAGATGACAAGGGGGATTAAAAAAAAAGTTACACATCGAGTCAGTGGTTTAGCCTCGATCTCCTGATTATGTGTCTGCTCTCGACAGGGTATCTCTGGCAATCTTCTCCAGACTCCTTTGCAGAGCTTTTTAATTCCTCACTCTTCAGAAGGAGGAAATATCTGTATCTTAACACTGGTAACATTACCAACTGTGTCACTACAGCAAGTGGAGCTATTTTTAAACACATTTTTAATTCAATGTAGTAGCAAGATAATGGTTCCTGGCCATTGATGAAGAAACCTGCCACCAAACTTGCATGCATTAAAGTAGTAGCATTTTGCTACTATTCACTTAGAAGGAATTTAATGCGATAACAACACATTTTAATTCTCAAAGCCAAAAATGCAAAATATATTCAACCAGCTTCTGAGTATTTTTTCTTGAAAACATCCACATTTTCACGTGTAGAAATCAGTGTTTGTGAAAGTGATACTTGTACAACCAACTAAAATAGTGAGCCTTAATACCACACTGCACCCTTTTAGGTTGGGTAACATTGTAATGGTATTTTTAACATTCTATGCAATTAAATACTAATTCTATAAGGACATTTATGCATTTGCTCAACTTTTCATATGTGAATATTTCTATTGATTTTACAATGTTTCCAAATCTTTGAAATATTAGGGCCTAAGCACAAGGCTAATTATATGCAAAGAGTATTTGTAACTCTTCTAATGATAACAACTGTCCCAAATTTGAAGCTAAATGTGCCTATGTCTAATTGTTGACTTTCTATTAAATATTTTACTTGGAAATACAGTGGTAGAAATTTAGACCTGCATATTTGCTATTCAGACCCAAACCAAAAATTTTATACAGAAGTAAACACTGTTTATTAATGCAGCAGAAATACTGCTGGCATATTAATCACACTGTAAGTGAAAATGTCAAAATAGCATATGCCTCTTAATACAGAGGCACTGTAAAAGCGAACTGCATGCACCCAAACAGTAGAAAAAGTTTGTGGAATTCAGACGTGTTATTACTTCCAAACAATTAAAGGAAGATCTCTAATTCAGTAAATCTCAACTAGGATCAGATATATGCTATAAGCTAATGACCAGGCTATAGTGATATCCATATGGTGATTAGAGATGCGGACCTAGATTTTTAATGAGTCTGAGTCCATCCACCAAAACAAGAGCCTCAGCGCCTTGCTGCTACAACTTTGGGAGTTACTAGCCCCTATAACTAACCACATATTCACACCAGCAGGCACAGTACTGAGCGTTCTGGTCCCAAAGTCACACTTCTTATTTCAGGGATATCAAATACTTTAACAGGCAGTAGAGCGGAGCTGAAAAGCAAAATCGCCCACTTCCACATGTGCGGGTCTTCGTGCACAAGTACAAAGCTATCAGCCTCCTAGCAGTTCCAGACCCACTAATCACTCACAAATGATCTGATCCCGTGTTTGCTCCCTGAAGTAATTAACTAACAAAGGTGATTATCCCGGGGTCACCAGCAGGCTACCAAGAAATGACTGTTATCACAAAACAGAAAGACTGGAAATGAGAAAACTGTGGTTGTCTGATCCAGTGTGTAGTTATGACCCACTCTTCTGCAGTAAGAAAATAGTGGCATAAAGAAAATTAAGCACATGTCAGCTGTACCTCAAATGGCATAGAGGCTCTAAAGTCTATGGCAAAGATATATTAAACGCTGCTTCATCTGCTTATCCTACTAAGTAGCCACTTATTATTTGCTACAAGAATCCATTATTCCCTGTAAATTCTTTTTAAGTTATCATGGGAAGTGATATAACAGAACCCCATGAGGGTCCTTAGATGACAGAGGCTCTGCCACATCACATTTTCTGCCAAGATATTAATTAAATACCATAATTAAATGATTCGTGAGAGAAAAAGAATGACTGTTACAGCATGCGCTATGTCATCACCGAGGATAACAAAAATCTTAAAGCCTAAGTCAGTTGAAATGCATCCACCATACAAAAAATAGGTAAACAGATTTGAGGTAGACGCATCATATATATAGTAATGACAAACTTTGTTGGTTCACCAATAGAAAGCTTTATGCACATTTTCTTGGTATATTTGAGGTACACTGTAGAATTTTTAATTGTCATCTATACAAGTATCTGATGACAAGATTTCATTTGCAAACAGAATGATTTATGAGGACTTTTTGCTACAAAAAACATAGAGGTTCTCCCCTCAGCAGCCATGAGTTACCCTGGTTGATATTTCCTGAAAACAACCTTCTTGTTCTGGAGTTGCAGTTTTTGGCAATCTACCTTGAGACCTGAGAGATTCTTAGATACTGAGTAGTTGCAAATTAATCCAAAATCAATAGAATTTAAGAGTGTAAGGTAATTCTGAAAATAAATCCCAGACGCAAACTCTGAGACGCTCGAAAACAGACTTTCATTGGAAATAAAGGACCTGCAGTGTACACCCTGCCCAGGTCAAATTAAAGCTATGGCACAAGATCTGGTCTTGCTTTAGAATGTAGGATAGCAGAGGACATTCATCAGCAAGGTGTTCACGTTTCCTGAAGAGTCCAGTCCCGAAGACCTCACTCAAGCAAATCTCTAATTTGGATCTAAGAGTTCAGATTTTCGCCCTACAACGACCACCCTCCAGCTGCTTCCTTCCCACTTGTGTGCTGAGTGATGCTCTTTGATCTGTGACAACACCAGTTTTGCCAATGGATTTAACGTAAATTCTGCTTTGTAATGAAAAGCAAAATGCAAGAGAGGCAGGACCACTCTTTTTCTTCTATACTTTACACATGCATTGAATGTATTTCTGCTAAGAAAAATCAGGAAGAATATTTGTCTCATCGTTACAGGCCTCTGAAAGAACCACTTTGCAGGCAACAATAGGAGTGGAAAGAACATGGGAACCCTATTAAAAAAAAGTTTCTGCTACTCTGGATCTTGGGACATAAAGCCTACTTTTAAAAAATTTGTTTCTTAATTCTGCATATAATTCAGGTGAGTAGTTACATTCTGGGTGCAGTTAAACTGAAATGATACTCAGACTTCCCATATTTTTTAATCAAACTTATACCATGGTTGGCTTTTGTCCATTTATGCCTCCCATACCAAAATTTATGGACAGTATCAATATCACGTTGGGGTGGCAAGGTCTATTACAATCTTTGTGTGCCAGGTTTTTGTTGCATAACATGTCCCAATTTCACTCCTTAGAAACAAACATTACAGCACAAATCGCCAAATCCCTCCCTCCCTCCCTCATCATGCTGCACTGTTCACTTATTTTAGGAGAAAGAAGAGCTGGCCTTTGGCTGGCTTAATTCCAGAACTAATTATCTGAGATTAGTGACCTGCACAAACCTTGCTGGTTTCAAGGAAATTCACTGAGCAGACTCCAGGGCAAATGCAAAAACATGAGGTTTTTCACATGGACAACAGCAGTTAGTGTGAAATATTTCTCCCTCCTCCAAAATCACAGAAGAAAATATAGACCAAAGCAGAAACTACCAAGGAACCACTTTATCATTTAGGGCACTTTATAAACAAGTCTTACATTTTAACCCTTCATTTATCTGTTATTTTCTCATCAATTTCCTTGTTTTTCTCCATACAGCCACTTCTAAGAAAAAAGAATACATCTTGTCATTACTCCATGCCAAATCTCAGTTTTGAGCATTACTTTTTTAAACAGTTGTTCCATGCTTTGCACAAAGCATGGCCACCAACCCTGACAAGTTTATCATCTAAACAAAGACAAAAGAGGAGAACAAAGGGCATAAGGATAATCCTTTCCTTTATCAACACCTTGTGGGCTTCGGTTGTAAACTCTTAGACACTACCTCTTTTCACTGGTATAGACATCAGAGAGTAAAATGGGAACTTAACTGTGGAGATAATTGTGACAATACAGTAATAACTGATGGTATTAATATAACTTCCTTAAGTTTTTCATGTCATTTTTAAAAGTGCTTCACAACTGCTGAGTTCATAACCGCTACACGCAATGTTTGAATACAGCTTCGAACAGCATCAAGGGAAACGTCAACAAATGCGGCAGCCTGTATCTGCACGGGTCGGGCTGGACTCCGCTGTATAAGACCTTAAATCACATCCGACATGGTTCACTAGGCCTTTCTTCTTGTCCACAGTTGGTTCAAGCATCTTCACTAAAGCCTTTGTATAGGAACCTTGCACAGGAGGCTGTAGTTTTGAGCAGCAGGCCATCAGCCGATTTTTAATAAACTTTAGGCCACCGCAGCTAAACCTATTTGCTTGTTCGGGACATTCAGTGGCTTTTCACAGGGGAACACTGGTATCCAAAAACTGGAGCCAGGCTCATTCCCAAGTTCATGCAGTATGTGAGGAACTTCCTGATCCCTGAGCTTCCTAAATACAACGAAAATACTTTCCTGCAAGGCAGGATCTCCCTCTATGTAAATACAAGGTTTCATTAATCCAGATGTTTCTCACAGGTTTAGAGTGAAATGAGTGGAATGGTTTGTTAGTAGCTTCCTGTTAATTTTTGACAAATAAGATAGGCTATTAAGTTTAGGCTACTTGGCCAAACACAGTAAACTGACTAGGATGCTAGGAGTGAAGAATTTGGATTGTGAAGGAATAAGTCACTAGAAGGAATAATCAGTTTTTTAATTTCAGCATCTTTTTTATTCTTTTAATTCCCACCTACTGAAAGAACAAATAGTGCCAGGCAGAGTTCCAGAAAACACTGCTGAAACAGAGAGTATAGAGGGCTGTAAGTCTTCATAAAAAAGAAACTAAGATGCTGAAACAGATAATTCTTACTTATTCATATGGTTGTCTATAGACAAGCTCCCTCCATAGACGGAGAATAACTTGTATACTGTTAATTCCTGTAACTCAGATTTCTGACTGAGTTTATACTGGCACCATTCTGTTCTGTAGTCAGAGAAACCAAAGTAACTACTTTGGTTAAAGCCAAAAGGATTATCTTAATTTATTATTAAACTCACTGTATATGTAAGTAGTGTTTGTTGCTATAAACTATAGTGCCTTCTTTATTGAAATATCTTGCTGAAGATAGCAACAAAAAATAAGTTGAAACAGTTGGAATGAACATAGAGCATGCCACGTTATAAAGCAGCGTAGTGCAGTTGCAAAACTCCGTTAAGCACATTATGGGGGGAGTGCATTTGTTTTATAATTAGCTAAGCTTGCACATTTTTTAGTTGTTATCAGGAGTCCTTGAAGAAGTGACCATATATACACACATTCATTTCACTATACTGTAATTTAATCTCAGTGAATAATAAATTTTTGTAGCATTTAGAATGGAAACCATATGCATTATTTGCTCTTTTCCACCAGCTTGTCAAATAAGCAGTTGTAAAACTGTTCAAGCCTTTATATCTTACACAAACGCACACAGTGTTAAACCATTCTAGAATTTTGACTCACAAAGATAAACTTCAAAAGGAACAGGCGAGAAGTGTCCTGATAGTAGATACTAGACGCAAGAGAACAAGTCACTCTGAGGGACTAAAAATATGATAATTCATATATAGACTGACATATATTTCTTGCACAAATAGATATTTTCTCTGGTGTTGATCAGAGCAGAATTTTAACACCTCCCTAAGTTTAACGAGAGTATGTGAGATTCCTGTCATACAGTAATGATTTAAGCTTATGATACAGAGTGCCACAGAAAGAAGAAAAGGCAAAAACAGTAAACTGAGTGGACCAGCCATCGTTCCCAGTCTCACTTGCAGTCTGAATACTTACTGCCCAGAATAATCGCACTTAAGACTATCAGTTGTTTCTTAACTGCTTTCCTTACAAAACAGAAATACAGGTAATGGAGTTAAAGGGGCAACCAGGAAAGTTAACATCACCATAGATCCCAGGAAAACGAAGTTCTGTGTCAGTTCGGTAATCCAGTGAATCTTTTCAGAGGCAAAGCTCAAGCTTAAGTAATGGATGTATACCTCTGCCCATATAGATTTCCTGAACTTCATTAAAGCTTATGCTTGCTCATGATTGCAAGAGATGAGAAACTTCTTGTTTATCCTCTGAGGGAAAGAACAGCCCTCTGTGTATTAAGCTTGCCCTTTACTTTGTTCAAATATTTTCAGGTATTCCTGAGCAATTTGTTGCTGATGCTTAATGAGCCAAATCCTTTTAGATGTTTGTCTACGGCTATAAAATTTTCTACTGGCCTGTTCCTCAAACTAGAGGTTTAGCCCCAACTTCTTAATAAATGCCGAAGAAAAAAAACCCACTCCAAGGCACTCCAGCAGCAACTTGCGCAGCCTGCTGCTGCCCTTATACTTCACTTATAACTGATGGAAGTCCTATGATGTACATTCGCAGGGGAGTAAGGCAATCCAGGAATTAATATCTGGGAACTAACACCCCTGTGAAAAGCTATTCAGACAATCAGGCATCTTCATTTAGCTCCATGGAAAAGGTCAGATTAGATAAACTCTTGAGGTCCCTACTATACTTTTGGTTCTGTGCTTATGCTATGACACCTGCAAAAATCCAATAGCTAGGCAAGGCTAGGTTATAATGAACTTCAGGAGAAAAAAAACAGTTTTAGCAAAACTCAAAACTAAAATATTTACTCTCTGCTCTCTCCCCCTCCTCATTTCTTGTATTACTCTTTATGGCCTTTTTTTTTTTTCTGAAGTCTTAATTAAATCATAAACTCTTTACACCCGGGATCATAGTCAAACCCATATGAAGTAGTTCTGCTGTGCCTGAGAGGAGCATGAGAAGATCACACCCACACTTCCCAAGAGATGCTGAGGATGGGCACGCCTCACCTCGCCGCCCGGTCCAGGCGGGGCCCGCCTGCCTGGCATGGCAAGCCTCGGGCCCAGCTCTGTGCCCTTTCCTCCCTGTTGGATGTCCAGTTGGAGAGCATCATGGACTTGGCCATCCTACGACCCAGGCAGGAAAAACTGCTCAGCAGGCAGACAGCGCTTGCTTGTATCAGCTGAAGTTTCGAAAGCGCTTTCCAGGGCAGCCCCGCACAGAGCACACTGCAGCGATTCAGCGCGGGAGCCAGCGGAGCCAGCAGTGAGGCTCAGCCTCCTCCTCCCGAAAACGCGCCTTTGCCAAGCGTGCAGTCAGCAGCCTGGTCCAGGAGCCTGTGCCAAGAGCCAGGTGCTCCGTGTGCGGCAGCACCGCGCGGCACTCGCAGCCGGCACGCGAGGAAGCCAGGAAGGGGGCTGCAGGGCCTGTGGGTGGTCAGCATCCTCCCTCGAGTGCAGGAAACCTGCATCCTCCTTCCTCCCCATCACTTGGCGCAGTCGGAGGAGACCGGCTCTCCTGGGCACTGCTGGCAGCCTGTGCTCCAGATTTACAGTAGTAGCATTAAAGTTAACTAAACTCTAAATCTGTTAAGATGGAGTAATCCTACACAAATACAGCACTGCTGGGAAATAAAAAATAAGGAGAAATTCAACTGTAACCAGTCCCAACTTCCTTTAGACAAGGCAACCAAAGAAAAAACCCTCTAAGAGCTCTCTGTAGACTATTCAGACACCTTATTTAAGCTTTGTAAGAGGATCTAAAACCATAATGATGGTCGCATGTAAATATCAAATAGCTCAGTTATATCAGGAACCCCTTACCCACAGGAATCTTTTTTGCAAAGAATGCCAAAGACCTATAGATTTAAAAAATAGGATTCTAATACATAGCAAAAAATATAATTTTCTTTAACAGTAGAATCAGAAAGAACCCATGGCAAAAGCTATGGACAGAGATACTCCTAATGTGGTTGCAAGCTCATATTCTGCTGGAAGCTTTTTAACTAAACATTTAGTAAAGCACATCTCGGGGTCATAATTTTCCAAAATTTTGATACAAAGAATCTTTGATAAATAAAACCCTAAGTGTTGAGTGGATATGTCTCAGGCCCTGGAGCTCTATAATCACTGTATTTTTAAATTTCTTTAAAAATTCAGTGCAGTTGTCAGATATGTGCTCATTTTAGTTATGCATAGGTGGGTTTGCAGTGGCATCGAATGTGCAATTAGCCTATTCCCAGGTGAATGTTCTTTGCAGATATCTCACTGGAGAGATCCCTTTCACATCTTTGCCTATTTAGAGGTAGTAATAAAGCAGTTGTCATAGCACACACATTTCAAACTGATTTCTAACACTGCGTTGCAGCAATACCTTCCCATACTCTAGTGCTAGTGGTGCTAAAATACATGCTGCAGAGAGCTACTGAGAAAGGTCCCCACGTATGGACACACACTGTACCACAGCGTTTCTCCTGGGAAAGGGGTTTACAACAATAGCACATAAGCAAGCACTTGATAAATTACAGCGCCTGAAGGAAACACAGGGAGCTCAGCACCTCAAAGGTGAGGATATTGGTGAAGCCAACGTGCCATAGCTGCCCCGCTCGTGACTGGTTGAGAAGTACATGGGGTTCAGTGCTCCACCAACACAGGTCTCAACTGCGCTGACTTCAGGGCTAACACTGCAGTCTTCAATTCAGGTTTGGGGAGCCCCAGCTGAGCCGGTTCGACCCAGCGGAGCATCTCCCTTCACCATAACACAAGGAGAGCATCACATATCAAGCAGAGGCATGCAAAAAAGCAAGTGTTTTTATCCCTGGCTATCTCCTACCACCCAGCATCACAGCTGGTGGCTGCTCTCCTTGCACACGGTCATCCATCCACCTAACGCCTGGTGTAACACACACGCTAGAGACCTTGGTTGGGGCTATTTCTGTTTAAATGGGTGGCATAGAATTAATACGTTCTGACGGAAAAACTCTCATTCAGTGCAGCACCTACAGCAAGGCGCTACGTTAGAGCCGCTTGTACGAGGCCTCGTGCCAGAAGCCCGGCAAAATTAAATAAAGTCAGCAGGGCTGCCTCGATTTCCCTTCAGCAACGCACTGCCGAGGGCCATCGCGAACGGGAACGCTTCTAAAGCAAAGCAGCCAAAAAGCCCTCGCTGTCGTGCTTTGCAGCGCATATGCTGCTTTTGCCTTCTCCGGGATGGGGCGGGCACCGCGGCGGCGGCGGGTCTCCCCCTCCGCTCACCTGCCTGGCCCCACGCACCTCTGCTACTCGTCACGGGCTTCAGGACAGCAGGACACTCTCAAAGCTTTACAACCAGTGAAAATCGGCACCAGCTTCGTAATTCTGGCACAACATGTCTTCCCTTTGAAGTCTGGTTACAGGTTTTTACAGTTCTATTTTTAAAATGTATTAAAGATGTTTAAAAGTGGCAGGGACTTCCAATAAAAGCCATGTTGTCCAGAATCAGGATGCTGGTCCCAATTTAAGCTGCCTGTTAAACAATAGTATACCCAAATAAAAGTGGTCTGATTTACAAAATACCTCAGACTCATTGAATGTTTATTATCCAATTCTTCTTTTTTCAGGTCTTCAGAGGTCATTTGCTCTATCTTTTTTTTTTTAATCTGCGAGGCTTTCTATATGTACTGTTACCATGCTTAAAATTCAACTGTTAACAGGAAATACTAAAGTATAATAAAGGAAAGATGCTAATAAAGATTTACATTTCTCTTGGCTGTACGCATGATTTAAACAACAGCTTACAACACCGCTCTGAGCTCTTGTCTTCTGAAACGCACTCAGGATATACTGCAACCAGCTTCTGGTTTTTATCATCAAACATTTCTATCTTCCCGACATAAATTAACCTCAGATTTGAAATGGTATGCCCACAGCACAGTGGATTTGCTATTCCAGAGAAGTGAAGGAGCAGAAACGGAGCGGTGCGTTAACGAGAGGACCACCGCACCGCATGACCGAGGTGTTCTCTGGACACGTGCAGCAGTGCACGCTATGGGCTGTCTCCAGGTCCAGCAGCCAGGCAAGGAGGAAGCCCCTGAAAGCCAGGACCTTCACCCACTACCGAACTGCTGGTCCTGCTCTGATCTCGCGCAAATCGTTTCACGTCCCTGTCCTTCTTGCCTGCACGCCTAGACTGCAATCTCCCCAGGACACAACTGTTCTTTCACTGTGTATTTCACGCGTAGTAACTCTAACTCAGCAACTCATGGTGCTAGAATTACTAATTAATAAAAATCAAAGGCAATGCAGGGAGGAAGAAAATCTAGCTAAATTTTAAACAAAAGGGGACGGAGTTTGATGAGCCAGAGGGAGTCAGCCTTTGTACAGAACTTTTGCCAAGATTTTTATTACTGAATTTTGTATTTCGGTGGCATGTGCTCATATCTTGTGGTTATGTCCTAATAACATGAGACTGAAACAAGCTTCCTGACCTATCAAGTCCACTTCTTCTCACCACTAGCATCACATAATTCCACCATAAAATAAAGCTTTACATTAACATCTAAAAATTTACAAGATTTTCTAATATCTTTGGCAACAAGAGGTAATAAAAACCTAGCAGAAGTCTTAGATTTAAGTAACTCACTTGATCCTTCTGTCCCCTCAATACCTTTCCTATAAATGAGAAAATTTCTCTATTTCCTGTTCCACAGATGGAGAACTGGGGCAAAGGATGAGTAAAGTCACCTGCCCAAGGTGAGAGCTGACTTGCACTTGTATGTCCTCTGCAGTGGGCCACCCCACCTGTCAGATAAATTGCACTGTAATAGGGAAGTAGTTAGGCCTTCAAGATTCATGGTTAGCAAATATTCCTAAAATTCTGATTAAACATTTTGTTTCCTAGTAGTTTTAAATTGGATGTGTCATTTTGTAAGTGACGGATAGCTACTAGACAGTAAGTGAGCAATTTTTTTTAGTTTAGGACAGCAAATACATGAATACATTGGCACCAAGTTTCAGATAATTCTTTCTACTGAACTCTTGCCAAAAATGATATATTCATGTCCTGCTTCTGGAAATACAAAATCTGCAGGTGAGTTTGACTGGCCTTAGTAAAAAGCAGTGTACTGAAAAAATAATACTGAAGAAAACATTAAACAGATCAAAGAAATAAATATTCCTGGAAGCACATATAATTTTGGATCAGTACACAAGCCTGAAGAAAACTGAATTTTGGCAAGGAAATACAGGCAAATCCCCTTCCCCCTCTCCTCCCCTCGCAAAGTTCAACTGTCATACAATAAGACACAGCATATGTATATATCAGTAGAGCCAAATGAATGTGTGGAGGAACTCCAGCCATATCTTACAGGATAGATAACCAGATGTAATGTATTCATATTCTATTTGCATTTCTTTCCTATTCAGTAGTAGGAATGCCTTTGAAAACACTGGGTTTTAACATTCATACAGCATATTTTAACTCAGAGACCGAGTTCTAGTCATTGCTTTTAAACTCAAACAACCAAAACCTCTCTCTCCTGTACATTCAAGAAATCAATACAGCATTGAGGAACGAATAGGACAGGTTATTTGGACAGGTCAGAATAGAACATTTTTTGGAAATGTCATTGGGAGCATGAAGGACTTTAGCAAAGAAACATTGTCAGTTCAGCTTGAAGTCCAAACCTCATCCAGGATCTAGGTACCCTCTTAAGCCAGTCTACTTAACATTACCTCTTCACGCAGGCCGCAGCACAGCAAGGATGGAGGCGACCAGCCCCGCTCACGTTCTCTCTGCCCTGGCTCCTCAGCTGAGCCAAGTACCATTCTCACCCCAGGTTACTGGGACCAGCTTCTCCACATCTGGAACAAGGCCTGAAATTATGCCTCCGTCTTTATGGAAAAATACTTCCACCAACAGTAGGGGCTTTGCTCCTGCGCCCTGTAAGGCCGAGTATCATAACTGCTTCAAAACAAAGCCAAGATCGTGAAGCAGCATACTGCGAAGTCGCTAGTCCAAGTGCCACGCAGCGGGCGAAAGTTGTAGGTAGAGGAGGAAAGAGATGAGCAAAGGTAAAAGGGAAAGAGCTGGACAGTTAAACCACTATTTCTGAGCGAGTTTTCAGGCATGCCTTGTAAATCTCTGGATTAGAAAGTTTGGCATAACACTGCATATTATAAGCAAACAAACCAAAAATTCCCATCAGCCAGAAACAAGGCGGTAAGACACCATTAATTTAGGCCCACCAAAGAAAAGTAGCTGTAAAACAAGGATACTCAAGTCTCTAGAAGTTACCCCAGAAGCCATTATTACCACATTTTTCTGGTTGTCTGGCAGGAAATCTCTCTAGACAGCATGGCATGGCAAATCTACAGGAAGATTTCTGAGAATCCCAAGCTGGATAAGGAACTGGATGCAAATCTGGATGTATTGTCCGTACCACCACACTATAAACTGTTTAAGCTGAGCGATGCACAGGAGACTATTTTTACTGATCTTCAACTCCAAAATTTCATCATTTTGGGTAGTCTGTCCCCATCTGATGTCGTCCTTTTTTGCTCTCTGATTTTCAGCTCCTGACTACTAACTCTATGTACAAAAACAAACTCACGCCAACTAGAAACCATGCTATGTCAGTCCTGTGGTATTCTGTGCAAGGGAAGCTTACACTTATATTGCTGTTAACATGCTTCATCTTAGCACATGGTACTGATTCCAGGTGATAATTTGAAAAGCAATAGCAGGGTCTGGAAATTGCTCCATCCTTGACTGTTCACCCACTGGCAATCTGACCACATGCAGGGCTCAGACTTTCTTTCCCATCTACCTTTTTGCTTCTCCAGGCAGTGACCATGGTTTGGCCATACTTGTTTCTTGGCAATTAGAATCTGAGTTGCTTATAGGCCTGACTGGTTAATCTTGGTTTGCTAAACTTTGATTCCCAAGAAAATGCAGGAGAGACATAAAACTGAGTCTTAGATCAGACAAGACTAGATCCAATTAATACACTGGACCTATACAGAGTAACCCTATGGAAAGAAGGGCCAACTCCCTCAAAATATCTGGGAAAAAATAAACCAATTACAGCATCATTTTGATACTGAGAAAATAGTTCTTCAGATTTTTAATCATCACTTTAAGATGAAGTAGATGGTGCAGGACGGGCAAGGCTGTTGAATGTTGAAGGTCCTGCTTGGAAAGCAAGCCTAAAAGTTAGGCTCTAGGTGCTAAACGACAAATCTGAGGAAAAAGTGCCCTGGGGTTTTGGGGGAGGGAGACCAGAACTGGAGGGGCTGCCTGAGGAACTCAGCTTCTGCATTCAAAAATAACCTTGCATCATCATTTCATTAAATGCTATGTTCTAATATGAAAAACAAAGCAGAAGAAAAGTTAAAGAGCTTTGTTGAATAAGGAATAGCTTTCCTTTTAATATGACTTAACAGTAGATACAGACCCTGCTATAATGAATGATCTCTTATGTTTGTAATTCATTCTGGAGCCTCACAATTTATGTACCAGCCAGCTACTCAGCTACTATATAGTACTAAATCTTTTGATATTTCCGTATAAAATTAGCCCCATTTTGTGCAGTATGACTTCATGTTGCAGTATCAGACTCAAATCCCTCAATTACTTTTAAAGAAAAACAAACTAAGTATTTGGACTAAAATCCTGCTATTTCCATTATTACTGTTAATTTTCTTTTCAATACTTAACATGTTAGTTTGAACATCTTGTTTTAATCTACAAGCCACAGATGTAAAAAAGGGTATCACTCTTTCATCATTCGTATGTTCTGCAAGAGGCTGCAATAATTGCTCCTGTTGCTAAATTCTTCCTGATGCCCCAGAGCAAAAATAACAAATGTACACATACGTTATTTACTAACTGAAAAAACAGATCTTTAAGACAGTGACAAAAAGTAGTCTAAAAATAGTTGCATGTTTGCTTTTGAGAATCTGCTGCTGTAAACTGGCTTCTGGAGCTCAATATCCACATGCAATCTTCCTGGCCTGTATAGGCAATCATAGCACTTCATTGTCCAGTGCTATCATTACAATATTGTTATCATCTGAGCTTGAGTCTGACACTTTCTCTAAGACCTTTCAAATAACCCCTTTACTAGGCTTCAGTACCAAACCATTCAGGGCAAATCTCTGCTTTGTGCTTGTCAGCCTTAATAGACTGGATGTCACTTTTGCCTGTAAAAAGTGCCCGCTCTTCAGCTGTCAGTCAGTCCTTGTGGTGTCAGCTGAGAGCATGGCTGGAGCCGCCGGATTAGAGGGTAGTTACCATAGCTGTCAGATTACTGACAACCTGACACCCACATCCCCAACTTCCTTTTACTGTATTTGGTTTCCATCTAGCTCCTTGGACCTTTCTTAAGGTGGATCCATCTGTTGAAGTTAAATAATAAATGTTGTAGTCATCTGGGAAAGTTTTATTCCGGTCTTGGATTCCTCTTTTGCTCTGGTTTGCCTTTTTCAGACACATGCAATCAAATGTGCTTTGCAGAACTTTTTTTTTTTTTTAATTTATGAGGGGAGAAAATAAACTTTCTCACAGCTCTAAGTTAATGACATTATTATTTACTTTGAATTATACCTCTCCATTTGGAGATGTTGATATCTACCTTTAATCTAGGGCACTGGGGGTTTTATACATATTTCTCCACATATTTAAAAGTACTCACCACCCGCATCTTTCAATGCTTCTTCAGTGCTACTCTGAAAGGGTTACAGAATATGCAGTTTTGTGAGTAGTTTACAATTATTGAAACCAGCATGCATTATACTAACATTTTATAGAACTTTGCTTGTATTTCACATTCCACAGTTGATACGTATGTTTTTCCTTCTTCTTTTTTTTTTTTTTTTAGTACATAAACCGAAACTAAGCAGAAATGTAAACGTATTATTTAGGACCAGAAACAAACTCACTCATTTTGGCTATCTTCACTGTGAGAGACATACTTTACATGAAACTGCTTAACTTGAGTTAGTTACCTGCTGTTACCTCTCCCTGGGGGCAGGTACCGTAGTTTTATTCTGACCATAGCTAATTGAGGTAAATCATCTCTTTTCTACCTGTAGTTGATCCCAGCCAGCTAGACAGCGCCAAGAACTGTTTTTTCCTCCTCTACTTGGATTACAAAATAAAATAGCCATTTTAATAATTATCATTTTAAGCTTTCAGTAAAGCAAGGTGATGAACACCTTACTAAGAGTAAGGTCATCACTCCCCTGTAATGGGAGAGAGTACAAATGTAAAGTTGGCATAAATTTGTACCCATATCTTCCTTTCAAACATTCAAAATTTAAATTTGTGTTCAGAAAAAACACAACTCTTCATCTTCAACAACACTAAAAATATTATTTGCTTCAAAATAATTGGAACCTGTCATATAATTGGCTGCAATATTTTTACCCCTTTTTGTTAAATTCTTGTGGAAACACTACCAGCTGGGGGGAAAATGTTGCAATCCCTCATTCACACTAAATATTGTAACATAATCTACAATTCAGCATAAAAGGAACAGTAGCTGCATTAATAAATGTTGTTCTCTCTGTTTAGTACTAAGTGTGGATGTTGCATTAAAATCGAACCTGTAGTAGGTAATTGCTCGGTGCCTTATACATAGCAGTCATGGACTCGCCAGCTAGCTCAGCTTAACGGTGCTTTCAGTAGTCAACCCATCCATGCGTTCAAGACCACAGTGCTGCTCTGTATGGTTTCTCTGCTCATTGCTGCTGACAGGCCCATTCTTTGGGTTTTTACAGAGTTTCTATACACTTGGATGTATTGCCCCATAAAATTTACAGGATATGATATATCTTCATTAAATGCTGAATAAGCTCATGCCAAACAGCTTTTTCAGGAAAGATCATAAAAAAACCTGGAACATAGCAAGAAACCTCTGGTTCAAATGAAACTTTCCTGACCTCATCTCAGTTTTTCTTTGCACTACTTCTATAACGTTATAAACACAAATAGCTTCATTTTGGGGGGTAAGACAAACATTTAAACAGTAAGATGGCCTATACCTAATGAGCTTTACAGAGTTACTATTAGCTCCCTCATAAACAAGCCTATCTCACGTTTAAAACTAAATTTGATTTTCTCTTTAGATAGACACTACATCATGACGCATGAACTTTGCTACCTTTTCACATTTCTTCTCTGCATTTCCGCATTTCCCTTCTTATCACATTTCATGCTTGTGCAGCTATTGCCTCGCAAGGCAGACAGGTGTGATTATGGATACTCCACACCTCATCTAACCTTGCTAGCTTCCTATCAGCAGGCAGAAACGGTTTTCTGCCCAAAACCAGAAGCTGAGTCATTCGGAGACCTAGTGCCTCCAGGAGAGCATCAGCGTGACACAGTCACGGTGCAAAGCCACCTGCAGTCGCTGATGCAGCCGTCAGACAGGCAGTGCAAACGTACCCTGCGACACTCATCTTTCAGATTAGCCTGGCTCTCTATGCAGACACCACAGCAGCCACCCAGATACAAGTAATTATTGCTGGGGGGCTGATGGAAGTCTATTTACTAGAAGGGGAACTAACACAGGTTGATAGCATCAGAAGTTCACTAACTTACCAAGCTATTTCTATTACAAAACAGACCAATTTCTGGGCTGTTATCGTTATATTATACCAAAAAGAGTTAAGCAAACAAATACAGGCGGTTTGTTCTGTTTGTCACATATTTTTCTGATTTGTGTGAACTATCAGCCTCAAAAAGGCATCACAGAAATATTTTCATTTCCAAAGTCTGCAGTTATTTCAAATGCCTTATGTCTCTTTCCAAGTTCCAAATGCTTTCCTCAGCTCTCCCATTGGGAGTTTGCCATATTGCAAACTGAGCCAGCACACGATAGGGACCACAGGATTTGGCCCCTTTGATCTTACAAGGAAAGAGACAGCACTGGCAGCTCTCAGTTACATTGCTGGAACCCAGCACTCCCTCGTGAAATCCGCTAGGGGACAAGGAAGCCAGCACCTCCAAATTAATGACAAGGTTTCCAGAAGAGAAAATCTTTTTTCTTTTGCTGATATCTACTACGGTGAGCCAACTTTATTTAAATATATTTTTAACATTTATTTTAAATTTAGAGTGTCTCTCAAAACATTGCATTGTAATATATTTTTAAGTGAAATGAGGGTTATAAAAATGCATTATTAATCCAATTCAGCTGAACAACTGTCAGAAATGTCATACCTAAATCCATTTACAGAAATTAATGCATAATATTACCCAGTAGATAGTAAGGCACAATTCACAGCAGTGGGTAAATCCCTGTTAGAACAGATGGGCTGAAATGTTGGGATATCAAGCTGACTAATTTGGGTACCTCCCAAGTAACCTCCATAACCGTGGGTGTGCTGTTAGTTTTCTATCTCACTGCCAGGTACAGTTGCAGAGCAAAATTCAACAGCGCTTTTCCGTCAGCGGCGTGCAGCACCTGGGCATCATTCATAGAGCTAATTAAATTTAGGGAAGAGCTCTGCAGATGACAGCCACACCTTACCCCCCTTCCAGGCATAAGAGGGAGATATCATGCACCGCGTGGTTGTAAGTGTTCAAGTCCAACCCAAGGTGCTCCGTTCACCTGTTCAACAAGTTTTGGAGAATTTCAGGCCCCTTTCCAGCATGTTCATCCCACCGCTGGTGATAAGTGCCATGTTGGCACCTACCGGTAGACCGACGCCATCACTCACCTAGAGACTGGCAGGTGAGCTTCTCCCATCAGGCCCCGCCATGCCCTTCCCCAGGAGCAGTGGCCACTGCAGGTAACCATGTCACGCAGTTACCCCCCGAAAGCTCTGCAAAGGTGCCAGTGTCAGGCTGTGCGGCAGCTAGAAGGGGAAACACTCATACCTCATTTCCAGAAGTCCTCCTACCCGCTACTCCTTCCTGACCAGTGCTTTGCCACAGCAGCCTGAAACACGTTGGGGAGATCTGCAACATCGCAGGGCTTGGGCCTCCTGGTGCTACACGTGCACCTGCAAAATTACACCTCAGTTTCCCAGTTCCTAAGAAAAAGCCTGGCTTGCAGTAATTCTGCTCAGCCTACATAGGAGTGAGCACTTGAGAAGAACTAGGCATGTATTTGACCACTGCAAGGTCCAGGCTTATGCTGTAGAGCTTTATAAAAGAAAAATTAAAAAAACACCTTTTCTTCAGAGGCATCTAACAAACTCAGTAGTTAGTAATTTTAAGTTGTGCTGTCCTGGCTTATAATTCTTTATTGCAATACCCAGTATGCATTTCTCTTTCAGAAAACTACCAGCAAGTATAATGTATTAACAGATTGCTTCCTAACTTTCTCTTTTTTAATAAAGGTTCGTGAATTACAGAAGTGCAAAAAGTGCTTTAAACATTTTAATTTGTTTTGTTTACTTCTATAGCTTAAAAAACAGCCAATTGTTTTTAATTGGTTTAAAAAAAAATTGCTTCAGGCAGAAACCTAGAAAACCAATCATCTGTCTGGAGTGAATTTTTACAGCTGCCTTTTAAACCTCTGAAAATAGGGTTTATAATGGAAGTGCTGACACAACCTTATCTACAATATATCAGTGTGAACTGTGCCGCTATAATAAGCAGTTATTATGTATGTGTAAAAATAATGAGAGCCAGTATCTGAGGAGAGTTAATGTAAAATGCTAAGCAATTGTGGTTGGTTACACAGTATAGGTTAATATTCTTTCATATAGCTACACTTTTTCCCCTTTTGTCCTCCAGAACTCCTAATGAAAATTTTGATACCTGACGGTAATGATAAGCAGCCATTCACACGTCCTTTGTGTCAAGGCTAGAGCATTAATGCTTTCCTTCATATAACATTTTGCATAGCCTAAAGCATCTATTAAAATCCTTTGTAAAATTCATGAAACAAAAGTGGTGGGTTGAGTCTAGTGGGAGAGCAAGTAAGCTGCTTATTAGCAAAAAGTCAAAAACACAGGGCCAATTACAGATCTGAACAAGAAGGGCTACAGAACAGCATGGGGAGTAATTCTTTCTTCAGCCCAACGGGCTCAAGTGAGAGGCAACTTAGATAAAAATATAGCAAATATTCTAAGCAGTAATTAAACTAAAATGTTTGGAGTTAGAAACAGCTCTATAACAACTGAAGGATATGCTCAAGTAAAACAATTGTCTGGTCTCACATAGATGCTAAATTGGAAGGATTTAAGACTGCTCCCTAAAGGAATGACTAAGGGGTAGTCAAGAGGAGCTAGGAGCTCAGGAGATATGTAAAAAATCTGTTTGGTATTTCAAATGCTATAAATTAGATAAAAAATGAGCTTTTCTACTGAACAAGCAACATAAAACTGAATAAACCACAATAAGATTGCCCTTTTTCTGTTATAAACTTGACATTAAGCCTGTCATGTTCAATGACAGCCTAAAAGACCTCATTCTTTACCCTTTGGAATTTGAAAGATTGGCAGATGTCATGATTTCTTTAACATAAGAGACCTTGCAGATAATGTTCACCACACATACTTTTAGTTTCATAACTTCACTCTTCTACCTTCAGAATCATCGGATAAAATCGCAAATAGAACTTGAGATTTTTCTCTGGTCAATAATTGTTTCTGACCTGGAGGAAAATCTTTTATTGACAAAGGAAAAACGTGATATGGGCAGCAATTTTTATGGTTTGCTTTACTAGTCCAAACATGCCCCTACATTCATAATAATGAGCTGCTTTGCACAAAACAGCTCATTATTATGAACAGAGGGGTATAATATTGTTAAGTTCTTTGGAAAGCCGAGTCAAAGCAGAACTAGTTGGGGTTAGCTCTCGACTGGAAGCAGTTTTCCCTTTAAAACATCCCTCCTCCCCTTTAAAATCTTTTGAAAAAACACACATGCTTATTTTTAAAAAACTGGAATGTGGTAAGAATCACAACTCACGTTTCCTAACACTTGGTTGGTAAACTTTATGTGTCGTTATTCATTTACTTTTCAATACAAGAATTGTTCCAAGATGTTCTGTAAGGCAAGGTCATTATGCCCCTTCTTAGGGGGTCAGGCTTTATTCCTGCGAATCCAAGGGAGAATTTAACACCTATTTAAACAAAGAAATCCCACCCTGCACTTTTGCGGCCAAGTGTTACCAAAATGCAACGGAGCTGCTGTGCCGTACAGCGGGAGGGAGGCAGGACGTGGAGGTGCTGCAGAGGCTCCTGCAAGCTGCCACACGCAGCCAAATTCTGCGCTTGTGTTCCCAAGGAAGCGCCTGGGGCCGACCGAGGGCAGGGCACGGCGCGGTCACCGGTGCGGCGTATGCGCCCGGCGTGGGAGCAGCGCTGCGCTGCTGGACGGACATCACGGAGCAGTTTCCAGGAAGGCCCCAGTGCCGCAAGCTGGCCGGGAGGCACCGACTGCTGGGGTGGCTCAGGATGTCGCTCCTCCGGCTGCGCCTCCGCCCCATTTTGTCCATTCTGTCCAAAACCGGTTGCTTTTGGCCACGGTCTCAATGCTTCGCTGTGGATAAATGCATTTGCTAGGAAAGAGAAAATTCTCCTTCCAAGTAAGAAGTGTGTAAAATGCGCCAGAGAGTTCGAACCTCTTCACTTGCAATAGGTCCACCCCTACGGGCTGAGGTTGTACCACCGCCTTGGTGGCTCACGCACAAGCAGGGCTGCTGAACCCACACCTTAATGCAGGCACAGTCACCTAGCCGGTGCATAAACGCCCTTCGCTATTCAACCAGAGCACACAAATCGGAAATAGCTGAAAACCTGGCCACTAAGCCTCTGGTGAATACAAATCTGTGCGCGGGAATATCGACAGCTTTGTCAGATCTCCTGCATTTGGATATATAAATACTTCATTCCAAAGCGGCCCAAGAGCGACGTGCTTTAGGGAAAGCCTTTAGGCCATCACCTTCAGCATCTGGAAAGGGTAGCAAAACTCTGCATGGCCTTACGTTTAGATGTGCATGAATACGTTTGGGGACTGAACATGCAAATCCCATGGAAATCTCATTGCTAATTTGTGTTCTGAAGAAAAGTGACAACTTTTCATAGCCCAATTTCTAAGACTTTTTTTTAGTGTTATACAAGAAAGAGTGTTCAGTAAACAGACAATTGTGTTTTTTTAAACCCAGTCTTATGTAAACTTCAATCATATATATCTCAAAGGGAATGCTTATTTTCAGCATACAAATCTGTCTTTTAAGCAAATATTCAAGTTTAAGTTAGTTCGGACACAAAAACTTCCAAAATGTGCTAATATAATGTAACAAATTAAAGAAACTGTAGCACGTCTTCCCTGGTCTATAACTGTAAAGGAATCAAATAATTATTTATTACTATTCCTAATTCTAATACACTTTGCTGGTGAGAGATTTAGGGCTCTCAAATCTTCATGTATGACCATTTGGGATACAATTGGTTGCAAAAATCTACACACAGTGACTAAGTCAGTTTTAGCTACAACCTCTTGAAACATATTTATAGGACAGTAATTTAAAAAAAGATTGTTGAAGAAGCATATAGCACGGGTGACATAATTGCATTAGAATAAGGAAGTCAATTGAACCGACCAGCCTTTCACTCCAGTTAGCCATTTACATATATTAAAGTCACTAAGTTGATAGTAGTAGCATAAATATGACTTAAATCTACTAGACGTTATATTCAAAGAAAAACAGATCTCTCTGAAATTATTCCAAACATAGCATCAAGAGTGTCTTGTGGTTTGTGTTTGCAAAAGAGATTTCTTAAAATGAGATTTTTTAAAAAAAAATACATATCACCAAACAGATAAAAAATTTCAAAGCTGTATCTCCCTGTAGTTTCACTAACATGTTAACCTACTTACAGCAATTAGTGCTTCATTAGTAAGGCTAACTAACTGTTGCTGTGCCCTGTAATGATTTGCCAGGTTTTCTATATACAAGTGCATAATCAATGTTTTCCAATTACTGCTATAGTGCAACCACTATTTCAAATAAACTAGATAATAATACAAACCCATTACTGAATCTGAAGAAGCAGAGGCATTTAATTGCAAGGCAGTTCTTTTCAGCTTTTAAAATTTTTCACACTAATGAAGTGTCATACAAAAAAGTTGTATTGATTTTTCCACCACATGGCTTCAACCACAAATATGTAATTATCCCTTTTATATCTAGCTAGGGGATTAAAATAATCTATAGTATATAGCCTTTACTTATCCCTGATGGGTCTAGTAGTACTTTTACCCTTTTCAAAATATGCAGCTTTTTGATGAATGAACTTTCGGTAAAACGTTGTTTTATCTGCTTCATATCTCTACTTTTTTTGAAGTCAGCTAGCGTGCGGGGATTGGAATTTTAAGTCAGTGATTCTCACACCAGCGGAAGGGCTGAGCGCCTGATCCTGCGCTGCTGAAATAAAGGCAGGCTGCTGCTGCGGCAGCAGGGCCACAACACCTCCTCGCCGCCGTCTTACCCACTTGAGTAAGTCCTAGTGAACGTGCTGCTTAAGTGACCAGGAAGAAAGATTTGGCTCATAACTTTCGGATATTATTTTCAAATCCTTTATGGAGGATAGCAGCCCGGGGTAGTGTCACTGCCACTGACAGAGCTAAATATTTGTCCTTTCACCTGGGAGGAGACAAGCCAGTTCCTGAGTTTGGCTGGACTTCCCTCCTAGAGGAGGCCTTCACGGCCAGGTCTTCAACATGACCATCAGGAATATACCTAGCATCTAGAGCATATTTGATTTCTTATTTCCTCAGCACTGATTGGATGCCATTATTTTAAAGTGCTATTTTAGAAAAGTGAGGAAATGCCAGATGCAAAATATATCTAAGGAATTACTGTTCTACTGTAGGAGACTGACACTTGTTTACATGGATATTCCTCATTAAAAAAAAAATCTTAAAATGCTTTTATTTCCAGTTTTCTTTGAATATTTTGCTATTATAGCAAGTGAAGCTAAAAGCCCCACACTGCAAAGCAATGACAGAAACCCAAACTGGAACACCAACTTCATGTGTAAAGGCCTTGGTCTTTACGGTAGTAGGTCCAAAACAGTATCTTCCAGTAGTTTCACTAATTTGTTAACCTACCTGCAGCTGTTAGTTTTTCCAAATATGGAATTCTCCAAAACTTATGCTTTCCTATATCTTGTGGAACATGTATCTTAAGGGAAACGTTATGTACAAGCTAGATGCTATTTTTGACCATATGCACATGAAAACTAAGTGGATATTTGAAAAACTTATGATTATAGGTTAAAAATCTTGGAAAAAATAAAAAGTTGTAGTACAGCTATTGAACAAGAAATATTTTTTATAGAAGGTTCTTTTTTCCTAGATTTTTATTTACAGAAAGGGATTTGTTGGTCAAGTATTGAGTACTATCTAACCAATGGAAGAAAATAAACCATATCTGTGGTTCTTATTAAATTTTAATTTAATTAATAATATATTTAATAGACCACTTAAATATTTCTAAAGAAAAGTTGACACTTGCAAAAACACTTTAAATATTAGCAAATATTTAATGCCTAATTATTAAATGGAGTAAAGCAAAAAAATAAAGCATGATATTTCACACTTTCACTGCTCATAATGTTCATTTCTTTCCCAAATAAATGCATATAATTCCTGGCACTATTCATGAGAGTTACGATAATACATCAGTAGAACAATGGACTGGAAAATTCTACGAAAAAATTCAATATTTTAACAACAATAATAGAATTTTCAATTAAACACAAAACTGTCTAGTCCAAAGAATTGAGAATAAAGCTGTTTTATATGATTTTTAATACTTCATACTTCTCAGTACTGTATTCTCCACTTTTCCAACTAGTTCTGTTAAAAGTCCCCCCCGCTTTTTTTTTTTTTTTTTTTTTTTTAAGATTTCAAAGCATTAAAAAATGTTTTTTTGGTCATAAGAAGTCTACAATAAAACAATTCAGCATTATATCTTAGTTCATTTTTCCATCCTTCAGCACGTGGTAATAAAATAATAAATAATAATCATGTTTTCTTTTTAACATGCCTTATGTCACTCGCAAAGTACAATGACTAAGATTGTGAACAAAAATAAAAAATTGTTTCCTCAAAAGAGTTTAAGAAAAAAAAATGTGTGTGCCTTGTGGAAGTGTGTTTTCACAATAATAAAAGGCCATTACCTTGACCGTTGACATGAAGCCATCAGAGTCATATTTATTGATGAAACTTTCAGCTCCCAATCTGCTGCACTGAATGAGCATCATACAGCTGTCAGCAAAGGCAGAGCACAGAAACAGTGATAGCTTGTGACATTTTCCTTTCATAAATTATGAAAGGAAAATACCTTATTGTTTGTAGAACATGAGAATAAAAATTTTAGAATAGTCCTCTTAAAGAAAAATCTAAAAGATTCGTATTTTAAGAGTACATTCCTATTACCAGGACAATTTGCTGGTTAAATCAAGAACATCTATGCAGAATTATTTAATAATCCTTAAGGCACTCTGCAAAAAGAAATGCAGAACATACCTTTTAGGCTGCCAAGCCCCCAAAAAGCATAAAGTGAGAATGACCTAAAATGACTATCTTCAAAGTAATCATGCTACAAGAATGCTTTTGGTCTAATTTCGGGGAGATAACTTTATAATCTTTTTTAATGAATGTTATATAATGCAGAATTTCAGAGGAACTGAGATAATTACATGTGAATTTCACTCTTACAATCTCAAAGCAAGCACTTCCCAATATTTGCAAATGCTGTTTTCAGATATTAAAAATAAACAAATGGTAAAATATTCCACGGCACGTTGTCTAGCTTTTCTTTGTTTCACACTAGGATTGAATCTGCTAGAAGTTTCTTGGGGACCAGTACTTTTGCTTACAGTCCAAGTCCAAACCTGAGGACGCTGACCTGAACCATGGGCAACCCCTTCAGCCGGGAAGCTCCCAGCGCGGATAACCTGGGGGCTCTCAGGGGCTCTTGCCCATGTCCCATGTGAAGTGCTCGGCACGCGTGAGTGGGACATGCCAGAGGCGGGAGCTCAGCTGCCGAGTGCGCCCACGGAGTACGTACACGGTGAAGAGCCCTGCCTGAGCCCGGCATCCCTCCCTCGGCCAAGCAGCAGAACAATTCAGTGAAGTCTTCAGAAGAGGGCAGAGGAGACAGGCTAATTCAGGCACAGAGTGCTTTTTACCTCGTAACCACCTTCGCTTTATCTGCCCAGGAAAATTCCCATTAGGAGGTTGAGGAAGCATTAAAACCCGATACGCAGACATGGTAAACATCCTCTCCATGTTTAACCCCGTTTTGCCCACTGGCTGCAACCACAGGCAAGGAGGAGATTGAACGCTCACGACAGAATGCAATTTCTCCAAGACATCGCTGAGCCACTTCTCAGATTCACACACCAACAGCTGACGTCTTAACGTTACCGCATCCAAGAATGACCCAGTTTGAGATAATGGATATTTTATATACTCATGCGTTTTTCTGATTAGCTGAGACTTTCCACCCTTGAGTATTGAAGGGAGGGCTGTATGCAGCTATCACTGCTTGGCAAAGCCTTGGCAGAAGTCTTGGGGGAAATAGCTGAATACGGTAATAGCGTTTATTCTCCAAAACATTGTAGCTGACATTAAAGCTGTCCACTAGACTATGAAAGATATATTAAAAACATACTTGTAGAAGATACAGCATTTTTACTTTCAGTTATGACCCTTATGGAAGATTCATAGCTATAGTAAAAAGTAGTGGTAACTGTGGACAAGAGAGGGCAGTTTTTACACTTACACGCTCATGACAGAGCTGGGAAATTTCTTGGCTCCATAGGCAGAGTGATGCAGAGTGTGTGCACAACTGTCCTCATCATCTCCACAACACCAACACCTGCAGGGGTAAAACCCGACCTGAGGATGGAAAACAAAACCACAGTGCACTAAAAGACAGGCATGCAGTATAAACAGGCTTGGTTCAACGAAGATTTGAGCATTTATATCACATGAGATTTTGGCCTGGAGCCTTGAGGCCATCCTTAGGTAGTTCAGCATGATACACGGCTCAAAGGGAAGAGTACCAAAGTCGTTAAAAGGGTGATTAGAGTTCCAGTGGGTCAAAAATAATGAATCAATCAGCATCTGCAACGCATTACAGCCAGAACGTAGAAAAGCTTTATCAACTGATACACTGTGGAACCCTGGATAAAACCTGCTCTCTCTGTCTGCTTATAATCTTCTTCAGATTTGTTCCTTTTCACTTAATAGAGGCTTAAAAATTAGATCTCTCATTTTTAGCTTTCTGTAATAATCTCTGAAGAAGTGGTTAAGTTTTAAGGTAAATTGCTACATAAATGATAAATAGCTGAGTGCAGAAGACCTTCAATATTAACAAAAGCTGTACAGGAAGCTGGAAAAGTACTGTAAATTGAATATTTACAACCTACCCTTGCTTGAATAAAGTCATTTTCAAAAACAGGATAACTTTGATAAGGACTTATGAAGATACTGCAAGTCAGTACTGCAGAGCTGTGCGTTGAACACAACCCGTCCTATTAAGGAACATTTTATGGATTTACGAGGAATGTTTGTTTACATCTACCTTTCTCAAAAGCATCAAAAGTGTGCCAGCATAGACAATCTAAGCAACTGCACAAACCATCAGGCTTTCAAATAAGTTTCAAGAGAAAGCTTCAGCAAATACTGCACTCTGCCTGAATGATATATTCTAAGGCATATCTACATACAGGACAGTGCAGAGCAAATCCGAAGGACATTTTGGAGCACAGAAACTGGTCCCACTGTGGATGTTCTTATTTCATACTACTCTCAATAGTTCATAGATATCTTAAGGTCTCTTTTAGCTCAGAGTAAAGATAGATTAACAGGGACTATGATGGCTTCTCATTTTTTAAATTTTAACCCCAACTTACACCATATTAACTTTACCATCTACAAGCCCTACATTAGATAAAAATACAAATTTGAGCCTAATGTAACTGAAAGATCAAATGCTGAAAGTCTCCTTTCTTTTAACCTCCTCTTTGGTAAAACTTCTAATTAGGACAAGTCCTGAGAAGCAATGAACATCTGGCACTCAGTGATTTATCAGGTGTATGTGCTCAGCACCCCTCTGGATATGACTCACTGGGAGCTTTGCCAGAACAACAGCCCTGAAAGGTGTTAGCGCCTAGAAATTACAGTGGTATTTCTAACTAACCCTGCAATCCATACCTGTTGCATTTGCGGGTATGCATGGTTTGGATAAATAATAATTTATGCCAGACTTTTTCCTCTTGTGACTTTAGTTTTGATATCACATCATGATTCAAAGCCTGGTGCACCATAAATTTTCTCCAAATGTGTAGTAATTCCTTGGCGCAGTCCAAAGTTATGATTCATTTATACTGGAGTGACAGCATAATACCTAGGTGTCAAAATCCATTAAAACTGTTCAATGTCTTCTGTTTATTTTTAGAACCAATTGAGACTTAACTGATGGTGAAAAATATACAGTCAAGTGTGTTTACTTCACCTTTACAAAGAATCCGTTATAGTCCCAATTAATTTGTTATTCCTGTCACAACAGGTACTGGATACTTCAAAACTGTCATTACAATTTCTCCCTTTTTCTTTTGCCTTTTTTATATGAAGGTTTCTGTTTGTTTTTAACCCATTAGTAGGTAATGGTTTATTGTTTTGTAAAATAAGGTCTTTTTACATCATTTTCCATTTTAATTAAATGTGATGAATAAATACATAACTGACTGAAATTGATTGTGCTCAAATTTCTCTCTTCCTGTCACAATCAGGTATTTTAGTGCTGAATTTAATGACCATCCACAGGACAATACATCTTGTACATTGGTGTGATTGGCCAGATGGAAGACATTTAAATTAAAAATATGCTACAAGAGACAGATATAAGCAGCAAAGTTTCTTAGTAGAAATCCAGAGCTGTCTTTTCCATGGGAACTGTTAACAGTACATTTGCTTGTAGAAAACTCAGAATGGGTTTTGGAAGGGGGAAAAAAAAAAAAGGTTCTAAATCTCAGATCCAGACATCACCTAAAAAGACAACCTATCTAATCAGCACAAAATAAGGCCATTTCTCTGCAAACAACTGTAAACATAACTCCTAAGTAGTGTTTGTACCTGAGAGCGGGCAAGAGGAAACAGAGGTGTGACTTCCTTACTCTTTACCCATCCTGAAACCCAGCATTGGGCCAGAGAGCAGGTGTCGCCCACCAGGTAAGGCTTCCTGAGGTTAAGCAGCAAATGAGGCCACCTGCAGCAGCCACCCATGCCCCTTGGGAGGATGGGCCAAAAAGCAAGCCAAAAATCAGGGAATCCTCTGTCTATTAAATAACAACTGAATGGCATACAGCTCTGGAGTATATATTGTAGTTAATTGTTCTACAGCATTCAGAGAATGATCTAGTTTGTTTTTTGCTTCTGGACAAACAAGATATGGGAACGTAATTGGGTACAGTACTTGACATTACTTAAATGCATCATTGGTGACCCTGCCACTGCCAAAGCAACATGGATTGTCATTCATTTTTGAGGTAGGTTAGCTCATTTGAAGTGAAATGAGGCATCACAGGTTTTTTTTTATTATAAGGATTTTATTACAATTTGGATGATTATACTCTGTAGTCATAACTATGTAAAATTAAGCATAAATAGCTTAACTGACTCATAGGAATTAGAAATGAAATAGGCCTATTAGAGTAAATCTATCCTCCTGTCATTATATTATGCTATCTACAGTATATTTTCCAGAGTCTTGACTCGTTCCATTTTAAAAGTCTCAAGAAATGGGGCTTTCACTATTTCTGTTGTACAATTGTTCCCTAATAGACCTTACACTAAGGTAAATTCTTGTGATACTCCATTTCATTCCAACTGGTTCTCAGTGATTCAACCTAAAGACTGTATCTGTTTCCTAGCGCCTTAAACATTTAAAAAAAAACCTGAAAGGGTATAAAAGTTGCAAACAAACCCTGTACTGCTGACCCTGTCTCCCGCGTTTGCCTATGGTTTAGCTTTCGGGTAAGGAACACGCCTTCTCCTAAGCAGAGCACTGTATGAGGCCACCCTGTGCAGAGTTCCTGCTTCAACGCAGCCCTTGCATCCTTTTGCCCACAGACAAGTCCTGACACACAGACCAGAGGCAGCGAGGCCTGCGTTAACTCAGCTTCACCAGCAGCTTTTATTTTTTGCTTCTCAGTGGACTGGGTTCTCCTTTGCCATACAACAGCCACCAGGCTGTGCACGGAGCTGCTTATGGAAAAGGTGCATGTGCCTCCCACAAGAAAATTACAGGACAGTAAAATTACTGAGGACTCAATAGCACACCTAAAGGAACCGGTCAAGATCTTCCAGTTTAATGCAATCTGAGGGACCTTGGGCACTTCACCTTCTGTTGGCCCATGCTCATGAATAAAGTGATCCTTGTGCCTGAGCGCTGCAAGGGCTAGAGTCTTTGAATATAATTTAGAGCTTTCCAGTGCAATATCTTATCTAAAACCTGCAGCTACTGCTGTTAGACACTGCGTTCACTAAGCACAGTGGGAAGGAGTGTGTCCAGTGACGGTGCTTGATATTGACTAAAAATAGGCACCAGTTATCACCCAGACTTCTCCTCTTAGCCGTATTTAAAGTTCCCTGACCAAAAAATTGTCTAAACTCCAAACTGCATCCCTGGGACCATTCACAGGTATGCATGTTTGCCTTGCACTATTCTCTCCTGCCTTAGTTAAAACTGGGGAAAAAGATTGTATTTCAATAAGAAAGAAAATGGTTTCTCCTTTACAAGATCATCCACACTAGCAGGATTTTTTTTTTTTTTTTTTTTTTTTTTTGGTCAGAGAACAAAACTTTTGCAAGAGCTCATTTTCAGACATTTCAGAACGACTATGCTACGCAAGTGGGAGTGCAGGGCTGCACCATGAGGAACGGGCAACAGGAAACTACAAGGGGCTGTAGACAGTGCACCTTCCTCCACGCTACTGTGTATAGGCGAGTTCTTTCCTAGTCCACACTCCTTTTTGATTCCCACCCTTGTAAGTCACATCAGTTTATCATCACACTTTACACAAGTGAAACTTGTGCCTCTAAGCCTGGGTCAAGTTACCTAACCGTAGTTTAGCCTCTCACATTCTGCATTACCTTTGTATATGAAAATAGAACCAATATCCCAAAATTGAGTCAAAAACCCACAGTGCATCTAATTTCTCTTCAAAGTCAAAAGCAGTAGTTGGAAGCTGCCTGCAGATATGAAAAAAGGTGTTATTGCAAAGCTTTTACAAAACTCCATCAACATGCAACACAGCAAAACCAACCAACCGAGCACCGCAGGCACCAGTATGATCGTCATCACATTGAGCCGCTCTAGAGAATTATGCCAGAAACTCACAGCTTTAAGTCCAGGAATGACCAGGAATAATTTGTGGCCTATGTCCAGTTAAAGCCAACTGGCTTTGTCTAGTTTTGGCTTTCCAATATCAGTTCTTGCCAGTGAGCTCTGCCTTCTAACCCTTACACTTTCATAAATCTTTATTTGTATAAAGGCAGTTATTCCTCTGATAATGGGTAGCTGTCTAGGGAAAATCTCAACACTCTGTATTAAGGATGAGGAAAAGAAAGGAAAATGAAACATTTTGGGGGAAATTGCATTAAATACTACAAAGCAATCAATGTAGCACTGCCAGAAAAAATAGGAACATCATACAAGTATTATTTTAGTAATATAGTACTGAATCTGTTTTTAGAAAGAGCACTGGGGCCTGTAGAGCTACTCATCAAGTTATTGGACTGAAATGGGAAACATGCAAGTGTTTGGAGCCAAACTCTTCCCTCCTACAGAACAGCTTTCAAACACATGAAGTACCAGAAGTGAAAAATAACAGGAATCAAACAGACTTTTCATCATACAGCTGGATTTTCAGCTGTAAAACATTAACTTGTAAGACTAGAAATGCTAAGCTAGAACACATACTTTTCTCAACAGAGATATTTGTGTGTAGTCTTAGTTTCTGAAAACTAAGAGTTAGTACCCAGAGCGTGATTATTTTACTACTTTAGCTCTTTCTTTGCAAGGTATGAACCTTTTGGAAAGCTCTCTCCAGCATTAAGGTAAGCTTCTCCACAGTTCGTTACATTCAGATATTCCCTCTTGCTGTAGGGGATAAACTTAATTTTTGCAAGATATAACTAAAGTACCCACTCTTAGCCCATATCACCGATTTCAAGCAAAATACAGTATTTGGCAGCTGGACATATAGTTTGAATAAAATAAACTCCTGTAGAGATAACTTGCTTTCATTTTAATTTATTCGTCTTTGAAATCACTTCTTATCTTTTTAAATTTGCAAGGTGATTTTTTATCTGGTTTTTAGGGTGTGAGAAAAAGAAGATCCAATGCAAGCAGAATGACAGGAAAATACATTTGTAGCGGTTCTATTGCTACATTTTTGTAATGAACGGAAAGATTTCTTTAGCTTTTAATGGACCTTGCTTTCTTCATTAATTTCTTTCTCAGACTTGTTCCGAACTAACACGTTGACTCCTCCAGCTTTCACTATAGAAGCTCACAAACAAGCTACAAGGTTTTTTGTGTGCACAGTTATGGTCCATCATTATTAAATGTCTCTTGTTGGGCGGAAGAGGTGCTTCATCACAAACAGCCATTCATCAGCGCTTGCCAAGCCAGCTCACATCTGACCTCTGCAGCAATAATGCCGCATCAAGTAGGCCAACTACCCAGTTTAGCAGCAGAGCAGGGAGCAGAAGCTGGCTCCAAGATTAAGTGCACTGCTGCAGGTTTCCATTCCCAGGAGCTACGGGAGCTGATGTTGTATTGATTGCAAAAGTTTACCAGTAAGTATCACAAACAACAATAGCCAGGTCAACGATCGGTGATGCCTGAGTACGAATCCCTCGGGGCGCCGGCGCGCTCTGGGCTAAGGCACTGCTATCATGATGTCTGAGTGCAGGTTGAATAAGGTTTACAAGGAAGAAAGAGTGAGAGCCTGCAGTCTGAAGTGACATTTAAACAAGTTACATGTGGGAGCAGAATGAGAGACAATGATGCAATTATATATTCCCTAGTTTCCCGCTGCAGCAAAACCTTGTCATCTCTCGATGTTTATGCGTTCAGCAGGCCTTACATTCACAGCAGTAAATAGCTCCAAGTACCCAGGAACAGAAGAATATGAAAATATAGGTGCTAGTTAGTATAAGCTTTAGATGGAACAGAGCAACATTTTTTTGAAGCTTCTCCTTACCAACCATGCAGGTTTGGCTTTGTGATCCGAAGTAGAATCTATTTACAAAATCTCTGTGGTTTTTTTTTTTTTTTTTGAAAAAATAAAACCCTACGGACTTTTCAAAAACCCAGCTAAATTTGAGAAATAAAATATTTCTTCTGATGCTGTGAAATTCAGTAGTCAGGATTAAATGGAAAGACTGTGTTTAAACCATACCGTGGCTTAGTTGATCAAAATTAAAATCCAGATTCTTTGGCCATCCTCTAGTGTGGAATCATATCCCACAGTCATACTGAAAACCTACTTTAAAAATTTTACTGCATTTAATAGTATTACATTTAATGCCTACCTAATAGCTCATATTTAAAACTGGAAATTAGACTGAGATGTTATTTGATATGACCACTGCTGCATTAATAAGACATTTTGGAATAGCTTTTAGTCAGAATAATAAAAACACACAAACTTACAGTGAGTTTACATTTTTTCTGATCTACAAACTTAACATGAAATATCCTTTATAAAGTATAAAACTTCATAAGCTACCTAGAACCTTGCACTTTACCTCTTCAAACTGGCTGAACCATTCCCTACCATTCCAAAAGACTTTAAAATTATAATAGTAGCAAAACATAGCTAACAGTTCACTAATCACCAGGCTCCAAAGACATCAAAGACAGGTAAAAGCTACCTTGAAAAACCTTCTGTTACTAAGATATCAGTAGCACTCCTCTCTCCCCTTAGTATTAGTGTTACACACAAGAACCTTCCTCTTGTATCAGCACACATCAAAAAACATGGCTATTTAAACTAAATGTGCCTTCTGTGAAAATGAAGACTCTTGCAACACCTGAAATCTGCAAATATTTTGCAATATTTTGCAAAAAATATTGCAAATATTACTTGCAAACCTGTGCAGTTTTTGTCTGTTGGCTTTTTATTATGCTCACAAAATCCTGATGAGCAAATTGATCTAATGTGGGTTATAAATGATAAGCAATTAGTACTACATAGCTCTTACCTACTGACCTGGTGAACGCACATTTATTCATCTGAACACAATCATGCATGCGTTGCTACCTCTTTCTATGGCAGTTTCCAAGATGAGTTCAAACTCGCACAGTCCAAAAGCATTCTATTGGGCCTTCTATGAAAACACATATTCTTAGATAATGAGGTAACTTCTTGTTTCATCAACACGACAACCTTATAAGAATCTACAGAAATGCCAAAATCTACTTAGAATTCTAAGAGTTCAAAACCCAGCTTTTAAATATCCTGCTTTGAGTTTCATTTGTAATTACGTGTTTTGCCTAGATGGGAACTAAGTATTAAAAATAAATGACAGTGGGACTAAGCAAAATTGTTGAATTTAACATAGTTTAACTATAATTTCCAATTCATCTTTTAATTTATGGAAATTCTAAGACTACATGGTATAGAGGTTAAATTATCATCTTCTGCCTGAAGATGAAGACAAAATAATTGTCCATTGTGTAACTACAGGAAGAAATGAATAAAACCTGAGCAAAGTGACAAGCTTGTTACATAAACAGAAAAAAGAGCATGTCCAAAAGATTTTAGTAGCATGGAGACAAATGTCACTTACCAGATTATAGCTCAGATTACTCTATATTATCCTTGCTTATGCTTTCATCATTCATCAGAGAAATAATAGTGTCATTGAAAGTCTGTCTGATTATTATAAAAGTCTGTGTATTTAATACAACTTTTTTCCCCCACTTACTTACTTTAATTGGAGTCCTCAAACATCAGTTCCAAGTTTTGTATTGGAGACCATATATTTTCCACTATATTAGCTCAATGCAGAATAAAAATAATTGAATGAAACAAAATTGTATGATATTGTTTTCTTCCACAAGTATTCTGAGGATTTTTATAAGAAGTAAGAGTTAGGTTGGTGAAATAAAGAAGAAAATGTATAATAATGTCTTGCCGATATAAGAAACATTTTTAAAGTTTGGGAGCTTTAAAAGGTAAAGGTATGTACTGTAACATAACATATAGTATAGGAACATCCATGATAGTTCAATACATTCTAGATAATGCAGAAATTTGGTTGCAAGCTTGTCAATTAATTACATTATTTGACATTTAGGACCAGCTGAAGTTTTGCTGATCTGATTAAAGACTGTTTTTCTGCTCTATAGAAGCATTTCTACCAAAGTACTTACAGTGCTCTCAGCTGAAAAGTGATTTTTACCTAAATGTGGCAACAAGAAAACATAAAGCAAAAATGTGAAAGCAACTGCTAGACTTTAGACATCCAAAATGTAAATGCCACAATACACAGCCCATCTCATCTACTTCCTTGCAATTAATGGGAAACAGTTAGGAAGCATCACTTCATAATTAGCAGAACATTTTTCCAATTCCATTGGTAAAAATGTTTAGTAAGCATATTATAAGCCACAGGTTTATGTTGTTTAAGGCAGTACACAACACCTGTAGTTATTCATAGCACAAATCCTGTGGCAATGGGTGATAACATGGGATTCAGCCTGGGAAAATCTTGCAGAAACAGTTCTTAAAGACCCATTGCGTATGGATTTTTGCTCAAGAATATCCCTATCAAAACTGTACTGTAGCAACAGAACAGGACTGGAACTATAAATCTCTGTTCTCTCATGGACTTTCCTCATATCTGAGATAATACGGGTTTTAGGATGTGCTTTTCTTTTGTTAGACATTATAAAGCCTTCATATCATTGCTGCTGACTGAAGGTAGGAGGATGCTAAAGTGTAGAAGTGTTATTTTCTTGTTATTTGTCTGCTTATTGGTAACAACCACAAAAGCTCCTTCCTCTGAGTGTTCATAGTTATTTGACAAAAGTAATTAAAACAAATGAAAGGGAAGAAAGAATTTGTGTCCCGCTGCAGCAGCTAACTAGCTTTGACATGACTTGCATGTGACCACACCAAAGCAACCCTTGGTGCCACTGGACTAGGCAGAATGTAAAAGCCATTTGAGGAAAAACCACCACAGGAATTTTGCATTTTAGCCATTCATGAATAAAATAAAATTTCTTTGTCATAGTCAGTTTATCACATTAAGTCTGCATTAATATTTTCTAATCATAGTGACCTCATCCTGCCAGAATGTACCAGCCCCTAATCCTTGCTGTAATGTTTTCTCATTAGCTGCTCAGCATTGGCCACACTGGTTGTAGCAACTAAGCATTGCCTCAGGCACCACTGGAATTAATTACCAGAAGAAACACTGCTGTTTTGAATTGTCATCTTGAATTTATCACTTGCCACTTAATGTAACTCATCTGACCTAATACCTCCTCTGTGTCACCAGGGGCTTTGGCACCAGCTCTGCCAGGGTAATAGCAGGGGCGTTGTGTGCGCCTAATGCGCCTCTGCAGCCACGCACACATCTGCTGGAGGCCTGGATCAAATCCTACCCCGGAGGCAAAGCCCGCTAACAATGCCCCAAGCAAATTGCAGATTACCCATACGTCACGTTACATCTGAACCCGAGGCAGGCTCAGGGGTGGACCCGGCACACCTAATCGTTGCTGGTTGGAGATGATAATCTTACATTGCATCCGATGCAGCAACACTAGCTACTTGTTTCGCTCATGTTGCATTTTTTTTTAAATAATGAAACTGACTATTCATGTAGGGACGAATAAATGGCGCTAGGGGACCTGGCAGAGTTAGGCCTATGGCATTTTCTAATAAATTGTGAAGAAATTGCTCATTAAATTATTCTCAAAACAGAATGCATGTCAGTAATGTAATCCACATATGAGCTACCCCTGGATCCCTCCTCCCACATATACTTTTCATTTGTTTGAGGAAAAAAGATCTTTTTAGGGTTTGTTTCCTTAAAGTCCATAATAAATATATCTTTTTGTTTAAGGAAAAAATGCTTATTCAGTATCAAATACAAATTTTGCTATGTACATGCTCACATCCCGAAGCCTAAGAGCTGTGAAGAGCTTATAATTGCAGTTGACTCATTCCACGTTTTCCTAACACAAAAGGAATAGCTGGGATATGCGCATTTCTATTGAAAGCTTAGTATTTGCAAGTTCTATTCAAGTGCTTAACTCCATAAGAGATGTAATTTTACTACTATTGGAAACAGGGCTGACTCAGTGTAATAAGCCAAAAATACCCTACAGATGAAAAGATAAATATAACAAACTTGCCTTTCAGTAGCCTTTTAACAATGACAATTCTGAACACGTTTCTTAGACAAAAAGATTTCCTCCTGCTACCACCCTGTATACTCAGCACAGTAAACTTAGAGAGATGTATAATGTGATATAAACATTAATAGTTTCACAATTGTGTTTCAGAAAGACTATTTATAGAGAAAATACAAAATGCCTCCCAAAAGTGTACTTAGACGTAAGCCACCATAATCTTCTTGCTCATGCAGCAGGAAATCTAATACACCAGCTCAATAAACCTGTAGGAAACAAAGGTTTTATGTAGCATTAAGAGTCACAATATTAAAATACCACATATTACATTCAACTACTCTTACAACACTCATTTTAAGAGCCAAGAAAATTAAGTGCCAGTTTGAGAGTGATAATATTGTAACATGCAGAAAGAGACTAAAGAGGTAACAAAAATACACGGAACATCACTGCTGTTGCTTGGGTCCGTTCCAAGCCCTCGATGCTCGGGGTTATCCCCCCAAAACGTTGCCCCCGCAGCAGCAGTCTCCAGAACGTCCTGCAAAATGCAAGTTCTGACTGGTTGGTTCAGTTACGTTATTTCGTAACACATGTTTCACCTTTTATTAGTAACAAGAACAAAGTGATCATTATCATTGATATGTCAGTCAAACTTCAAGTCTGAGTACCGGTGTGTAAGTGAGAAAAAGATACAGCCAAGGCTCCAGGAATAAAGACAGGAACAAAAACTGGGAATCTGAAGTTTCCCATTCCCAAATCCAAAGCCTTCACTCTGCTTCTGGCTAGCAGTGAAAGGTGTCATTAGCTGACACCGATTTCAACACCCCACTCACCAAAAAAGATATAGCTTTTGAATTCATTTCCAAGTTCATGACTGGAGAGTTAGGAGGGCAATGACTGGGGAAAAAAGGTTGGGTGAAGAAGGAAAGCAGGAACATTTTCCAGCTGCAAGTGTTTGCTGGATGAACCTATACAGAGCTTTGGACTGTTTTGGTGAAATGAATTAATAGATGGAGGACAAGTATGGCAATCAAGATGTATAGCAAATGCACTTATATTATTTCCACTTGTGTATAACACTTGCGCATCTGGTTATCTAGCCGTAACAATTTCTTCCATCCCTGCAACTGGATGGAAAGCAACGTTATTTTTAAATGCTAAGAGGAAGACTATAAAACGCTTCAGAGCAGGAAACAGATTTTTTTAAATAGCATATCCACTTGTAACTATCAATGAAATTTAGATAAACACAATGTAAACTACTCTGCCATCCAGAATTCTTGAGTTGGCATTAAACATTGAATAATACAGGCTGCAAAAATATGAAGGTGCAAGTATTCTCTTCCTGTGTTTCTATCACACATCTGAAAATCAGTCTTAATGCATTTGTAGAAGCAAAGTGTTTATTTCATAGTGTTCTTTTAATTTAAAAAGCCCACATTTTAAACTAGAAGAAATACTGGCTGACATACAAAAATTCGTTGCAACAATAAAATACATCTAAAAGCAAATTGTGTGTATTTGTTATTGGGAGACTGAGTTTATGCAAGCAATTGTCATGCAAGCAGAGTTGTAAGTAATAATGTGGCCTTTAATGACGGAATGATGGACCTGCCAAACACTAGCTCCTGCCATACACTACTTGTATTTCCCTGCACAAAGATGCCCATCTGGGAGTTATTAACATATCCTCGTCAATTCAGAACCTACTTTAACATAATCCATATTTGTTGGAGAAAGTCCAACATCAGCTAGAGAACAGCAGTCACGTGACTCAATGACACATTTCAAGCAGCATACATAAAGCATGCTTGGGCAGCTAAGCAATTCAGAAATGCAAATAACAAAAGTATTCTTCTGACTAGATAAAAAGGACAAATCCCTTTTGGCACAGCATCTTATATACTTTTAATACTGAACAAAAACAACAGAAATAGGAATAGGACAGAGCTACTTTTCTGGAAGGGCTTTTTCATTTTATTCCAAGCATGTTGATCCACTCAATCTTACACTGAACCTGGTACGTTTCCTAGGCCCAAGTAATGCTCTGTTGCATGGGGTCCATGGGAGAGAATACAAATTCTCTTAAATCAGCAGTATCATATGCTTACTTGTATGACATCTTAAGAAGCGTGCATCATTTTTTAAAGGGACTTGAGCTTAGTATAAGGAAGTTTTTCATTACAAAATGGCTTGGTCCTATAGCATAGTCTACTCCTAGAAGCTCACATTTTCATAGAATTATATTTTTATTGTTCATTATAATTTTGAGTAATTCTTTATGGATAGCATTATGATTGTTAAATGCATACTTCATTATGAATCACACTCCTGTTGCACTAGAAAACTTTTATACTTCCTCAGCTTAAAATATAACTCAAAGTAGTTGAAATCAAATTTAATTTGAGTTCTCGTAGTATTGCCATTATTACTTTCAGGGTCAGAAATACAGAAAGAGTTTTGCTAAACTATCAGATACAAGAAACCCATGATAAACTTCAGTGTAGGCTACATTAATACATTTTTCAGGACATTTACTTGAATGAATCATTGAGGTCAATAGAAGATTTAAAAAAAAGTATTCAGAACGAATTTGAAGGCAAGGGAACTTGTCTCAAGTTACTTTCTACCCCCTTTTTAAACAGCATTTATTAATGCTTCATTTATTAATACTTCCTTTTCTTTAGAGACTGTAGCAACATTATTTAGAGCCATAAAGAGACTTCTGTTTGAAGAGAAAGAAATGGAACATTTAGTTTACCTAAATCAAATAATATGACATAGGAAAAGAAACTGGGTACTTTTTGCTTAGCAAGAAAGAACAGTTAAGGAAATTCCAGAGCAAAGTACGTATATGTGATGAGAGAGACACTTTCCATTTGTTCTGTATCATCCTATTGGTCCTTTTGTATTCATTGCCATAGCTATCAGACATGGAAGGATTTAAACATATTCCTATTGATAATAGGAACATCCTTCCCTGTATTTAATAAGATATTCCCCTAGATTTTGTAATAAGGAAACAAGTATAAAACCCCTACATCATGCCCCAACCACTAATTAACAGAGGAAGAAGTCCTCTACATTCAGGCTATTCTTTAAATATATACTATGAGTTTCATACATATTCCCTTGAGACATCACTACTCCAAAAAGGCTGTGTCCTCTATTAGAGAGAGGACACAGCTCAGCAACACAACCCTGACCAAGTACTCCTTGCAGTTTTGCCTACGTATTCTGCCATTCCCTCCATGAGAGCTGGAATCCAGTTTAGTTCACAGCAAGGAACAGTACCGACAGCAACGCTAGCACCTGAACACTTTCCAAGCTATGCTGGAAGCATAGCCATCATGAAGGAGCTTTGTGCTTGAAAAGCCACTTCATTCTGGCTTTTAGCTAGCATTATTTCCCTAGGTAAGAACAGGGGCATTGCTGTTAGCATGGGAGCATTGAGAATAATCTACAACCCACCTCCAAGGCCAAGCATGAATCTAGAGGTTACAGGGAGAAAAACTGTCCTGAACTCTCCATTCTGTTAGAGGAAGGAAGAAAACTTTCTCCACACTAGTCCAATGGAAGATCAGGCCCTATTTATTTTGACCGATGTGCTATGCTAGCCTATAGATGTCACCTGTGAACCCAGATGGTCGTGATGAGGAGTATGATTCAAATTCACTGAGGTTCACAGCAAAGCCCTCATGAACTTCGTCAGGAGCAGAAGCAACCCCATATTCTCCATCAGGCAAGCAAAGCAATTGCTTACAAGTAATTGAAGTGCTACCATGGGTTATTTGGATAGGCATACGTGTTTGTTATGATAAGTTAAACTTTTAGATATAATAAAAGGGAATATAATCCAAGCACATCAAATAAATAACAAAGCCTTTTCTTAAAAATTCTCCATTAACCTCAACACAAGCAGGCAGAAGCAGTTAGCTCCAAGCAGCCTGTCATGCCTTAGCCACCTGTGGACTTCAACACAAGTGCAATGGATCTTAAACCACTGAAAACATTTGTTCCTCTTTTTAATGTAGGAATCAAAACAAAGGGTGCTATTCTATACAATGAGCAAATCCCAGTGTGTACTGTCAGTGAAAGTAATAAGGGAAGCAAACATTCACAGTAATAGTCATTTGTGCAGATTAGTCATGAAATAAAAAGGAAAGATTATGGTAAAACAGGACTGAAGCCTTTAATCTATCTAGTGTAAGTTTTCTTGAACATTTACTTTTAAGTGTGACGCAAACTCAAGTGACTTAGCAACTGATTCTGAATCCTTTTTTTCCTAATACTATACAACAAATAAAACCAACAGTTGTAGAGAATCCCACACTTAAAAACATGCTAAAACTCTGGTGCAGTAGAAAACTAAAAATTTTTTTGAACACTTCCACTTCTGGAACGGAAGTTTTCTGAACCCGATTTTTTTTTTTTAAGTCTGTATAGGTATTTTCAGAAGCCTCATTACATTATCAGCAAAAACCTGAAACTTCAAAGTAGATTAAGCACTCAGGTAGGGCTTGGCACAGCACTTTGATGTACAGTATGCCAGGATGTTGACAGCTAAAAACTAAGCCCCTTTTTAACCCTCAACTCAACAGAATGTAATATTTACTAACTTCAGTTTCTGACTGGATAAAACTCCAGAAACCCCTTTTCCTCCAGGCTTACTTGATTTTGTGATTTTTGATGTTCAAACTAATATTGTTTATGACCTTTAAAGACCTGCAGGGAGATGCTGCTTTTCCCATCACAGCCGCTATGGATAGATTCTAACATATGTCTGTGAGCTACAAAAGGATAGTGTAAACAATAGCTTCCCATTAAACTTCAGTTTAACATTAGGACTGCTGTCCAAAGATCATACTTAAAGATAACTGAAGTGTTACTATATTCCTTTGTGTAGCTCAGTCATGACCCTAATTAATGTGTCTAGGTTAGACATGTATTTCTTTAAGTAATGGGTGGTTTTGTTTAGACAATTAGGCAGAGTTGACAAGGAAATTTTCTGTCAAACTAGCTCATAAAAAGTACATTATTCAGCATTATTATGAGTAAAACACTATTTATTACCTGAACTTTACAATACACCATTATCAATCATTACCTGTCATTAAAGTATGTTAACATGAGATCAAAGAGACAAAGTAAACTTAAACAGAGGTGCAGAGAAGGCTTTTTAGATTTATTTAAATTGAAACAAGTGTAGCTGACTCTATTGACTAGTGAGAATATCCTTTCAACTGAAAATGCAAATCAACTAATCACTGCAATCTCAGAGTATTACTTTTCTTTTACACAGATCACATATGGGTTCTCTGAGGAAAAAGTAGCTACAGACACCTACAGGATAGGAAAACACTACAGGGCTTTCTGCCTGCAAGTTTGGATTCACTACCGTGTCAGTTCTCACTTAAAATATTACTTCCTAATTCACTGAAAATAATTAGTAGAAAGGATTTAAGCAGGTAGATTTTTCTTGTTTTAAGAGATTAAGTCCTAGAAAAGCTACAGATTCAGCAAAATATTCCAGGCTCAAAAGTTTCTTAGGTATCTATTTTCATAGCTGCAACAACCAAGAATTTGAGTCATGGAACAGGATCCCCTTATCCTAGGAACTACACACACTTTCTGAGACAAACCTAGGTCCTTTCACTTTTCTCTATGCCACTTAACTGAGCAGCCGCATTGCAAATCAGGAGATGAACCCTGAAAGTGCATCCCCATTGCAGCACTGAACAATGAGCAACATTACAATGAAATATTTCTAGTATTTCCTTCATGGACCTTGCACAAGATGTAGGCTGTTGGGAAAGATTTTGACCCAGAGTAAGATCATACATCTAAAATCATTTACTTTGCTCTTTGCAGCTACACTATTTCACATACTTGGTGCAGTCTGCAATTATATTCTCCCCTGTCAGATTCAATGGATGCTCCAGAGAGCTAAGAAAAATAGAACCCTCAAACTATTTCTGACCAAATCTGTGCCAAATCTTCCAACAGTTTACAAACCATTTGGGTTACTCCTTTTCCCAGTACATGCCTAGTTAGTCAGAATCCCTTTCCCTTTCCAGATAATATTATGTAAATCATACATTAATCTTCACTTTCATAGAAATGTTTCCCTCAGAAGGAAGTTCTGTATCAAATGCATCCATAATATCTTCTCATTTCTTCCCTTGACCAAATCCTTATATTTTGACAGTTAACCATTTCCTTCAGTACAGAAGCAGGCCAGTCTGTAGACTCAAAATTGTTAACCATAATTTTCTTGTTTATTGTATAAATGCAATGAATAAACAGTGGGAAGCCTATTTAGAGGGTAGAAGTCTTCAAGGTTTCAAAAATAATTATCATTATCATGCATGCATTAGAAGCTAATACATCACTCAGGAGTGTTCCCTTATCAGAGATCTTTTAAGATTGATTAGAATATTAGAACCAAACCAGACCATTTTGTTTGGTATCTTGTTACTCCTCCTCTCTTTTTAATCTTGTTTTAACACTCAGTAAGCTCATTTACACAAAATAACCATCAGCTTCAAACAAATATCTCCTGAAAAATGTTGGGTAAGAGGAGAAAACCACACTCTGTGTATACTTGCACCTTTTTGCATATCTACAGACTCATCCCAGACCTTTTTTTTTTCTTCAAGTTTTAAAAATGAAAGGGCAAGCCATTAAAGGTTAGTTCAGAGCCACCAAATAGATTTCATTCTAATGCTCTTCAAGGCTCTTTCATCTTCAGCTCCAAGCCATAAGAGCTGTTTATCACTGCTTTGATAGCAACCTCTCAGATAAATATAAGCTTCAAAAGTTCATAGCTGCACGTCGCTGTCTAGAAGTACAATGCTTCCTTCAAACGTAGCTGAATAGTGCCACTCCTACAAAGTGTATGTGTCCAAGGGTAGGACAGAAACTCTAGCTGTACTATGATCTTTGACTAATTGGTGCTTAAAGTGACACAGAACTCTGACAAATCTAGAAAGAATATTGCATAATGCTAATGATTTATGTATAAAAAAGGTCAAGAACGTCACTATGGACCCAGGCACACCTTATAGATTGAAAAGATAAGGGCTATTCTGCATTTGTTAATATATTATGTACTATATTTTGAAATACACAGCCTATATGTTTACCTTTGAATCTTTCTCCAGCTATTGAAATAAAGCTACCTAGCTATTGAAATAAAGCTACCTGTAAAGCGTAACACAATATCCATTTGACACTACAGTCAATAGCGCACAATGGTTGACAGAAATGATAGAACACTATGTAAAATTGAATCTGTAGAAAGAATTTACTTTGGCAGGATATAATTATTCCAGAAATATCTAAAATCTATTTTTTGTGAAGATTGGGATTAAAATTCCTTTTGTGAGGAATGTCTGGGGATCTTTAATAACCTCAGTGATCAAGATCTCTGTATTATATCATCTGATAGACAGATTAGATGGTGCCAGCATGTAGCGTAGCCTACCTCATTCCAAAGATTTAAAGCTGTACTGTAAATATGCAATACTCAAAATAGTGTGAAGTCATTCTGATTTATTCGAAATATTTGATAAGTATCTTCATGTTTTCTCTAACACAATGTAACTGGCAGCTTTTTGTGACTTTCTTCTATGCTGAACAACGGTGATTTCTTCTCCCAGGGTCATAAGGCTGTCATCAGTATTTTTCCTCAGTAAAATACCAACTTCTTCCTAAGACTTTGGCTTACTTCTTTGCCAAAGCACACTGAAAATAGTTAAATGGCACAATATAGACATCCCCATTTCCCTAAATGTACCCATTCAGCAAAAAAGTAAGAGAGATGACTGACCAAAAGTAAAATGAAATGGCATTCTGTAAGAACTCTGAGCTCCAAAAGGGAAACATCATTGAAAGTAGGTTTTTAGAAAGGTAGTAGGTTTTTAAAACTTACTATTCGCATTACACAGGAAGTGTTCTGATAATGGTTTTCAGAAGCAGTAGATAGATGTTTGCGGTTTCTGAGCCTTCCCCATGATTTGCCAGAGGGGCGGTGCTCTTGCTAAGAAGTCTGCATTCGGTTGGAACTGTTATTACAGTTTCTTGGACATGGATCCATGTCAAGCAGTTTCCCTCGCTTAGTCACAGAACAGACTTATTTCCAGGACAGTATACCTGTTCCTGCAGAATCAGCAATATTTACTAATTGTTGAAGTGGGATAAGGTACTTGTGCACTTGTAATAACAAAGTCTTAATAAACTGTTTTTATTCTTCCTAATAAGCTCTTTCACAGACAAGCATTGCATGCTTCTCCCTATATCTTTTCATTTTCCTAGAAGAGCTCAAAGTTTCGGAGTAGCACACATGTAGACAACAAGCGTGCATTCACAAGGGATAAGTTCATAAACAATTCTATTTTCCCTTCACCATCTTCCCTTTGTTTATAACCATACGCAGACCACAACGGAAAGTTAAAGCCATACTGCAATGCACGCATGTAATGCCAAGGCCATCTAAGAGGGAGAAATGTATCTTTACATTGCAGTGAAGTGACTTCCTGACACACCAGGCCAAGCTGAACATGGCTGAGATACATCAGTCCATTCCTTGAACTTGCCACCCAAGATAACTTCCTTGAGTGCTTCAAAACATTTGTTTCTGAGCTTCCTTTCCACAGATTGCTGACATTCCTTTTCTTTCGACCGTCTCAGTGTGAGCACATCTCTACACATGAGGTCCAAGCAGAATTCACCAAGTGTTGCTCTGCCCTGAGGGATGTTCCTTCAGCCCTCCCTCCAGGGCCTCCTGTGACCGAGGCCCCGCTCAAGATACATCACGCCCTGAGAAGTTTGGAATGTATGCTCACTGAATTATTTTGACAAGGCTTTTCAGAACATGCAGTTTGCACGCTCTTTCAACTTTTAGTTCACTATTTTTTCGCCTTTATTTTGTGCATGTTTAGCCACCTGCTTTTTTGTGTGTGCTGTGTGTTTATCATTTAGAACCAGAAGCATAAGGAAAGTGTTAGGCAAATGCTATGAACTTCTTGTAAATACATTTGGACAAAAAATCCCACCAAAATTAAATTAGAAAGTTTTACAAATGGGGAACAATTCTAAAAATACTTGCAATTTTCTAATCATTCAAATAATGTCACCTTGTAGACAATTAAGATCACGCCAAAGCACAGAAGTGAATTACAGAGAGACTGAGCAGTTTTTACTGACATAGTTTATGCACTAAGACTTTCACCATACTAAATGGTATGGTTTTGTCAAACAGACATCTTGAACTGTTACTTTATGATTATTAGAGCATCATTTCTGCATGTGATTTTTATGATTAAGCTATTTGGCCGACAGTTTTGCATTCCTTTGCCTTCATTTGATGATCTTTGTGATTGAACACAGGTTTTGATCCTTTTGCATCAAAGAATCTTCTTCTGTCATGCCCTACAATACTAACTAGCTCTTGTATCCCAGTAAAAAAAGTCAAAGACGCTTGCCAAGGAAAATGGTATGATGCCAGAAATTTAGTTCCATTGTCAAAGCAAGTAAGGAGGAGCAGATGGGCAAAGGCAACATAGCCTAGATTTGTTGAAACATAATTCTAGGGCTGGCCTGAAACCTTCCCAAAGAACACAGGAGGCAGGGCAAGCACTTCAGAAGTTATCAAAAAAATAAGTAAAGTGGAATTGTAAGAGGGCAAAATATTAATTCATTACATTCTTTCCTGGTTAATGATATTTGACATTTTTTCCATACTATCAAGATACTGCATGCACACAGCTTTAACATCTCATAAATGTGCTAGGAGAACAAATCCTGTGAGCCTCTGGGCACCGAGCTATGTGATGGAGTTAGCCCTGTTTTGCAGAGGAGCCAAAGATTCTCTCCCATTCTACCTTTAGAAATGATTTAACTACAAAGAACACTCATAAAAGATAGAATATTCTGCTTTCATCCTCTCCCTGCTTTTTTTTTTTTTTTTTTTTTTTGTAACCGTTATGTTGCTTTATGCGACCTGGTCTATTGCATTCCATATATCTACATGATTTTACCTTTTACAGCTCGTTTTTAATTGCATATCATTGCTAACCTCCTTGTAAAGAGACAGGGCTCTGCCATTCCTATTAATTATCCAAATCACCAGTCACTGTTTGCCTGTGTGTGGCCTTGCCTAAAGCTTTTAACCACAACTTATGTCACTAAATCAAAGCGAGTTGGAGGGGCCTCTGTTGTAGTGACGAACTAATAAAGGTTGCATAACATTCCTTTCAAGACATTTGAACGTATTCTTTCTAGGATTACAGTACTCAAATACAAAGAGTAACTTTGCAGAAGGGTGGGAAACAGGGATAGCAGGAAGGTTATCTTGTGCTTAGAGTTAATACATTGCTAGCTCATTGAATTACAGCCAAATTTTTTTTTTTTTGAGGTTTCTGCTTTTCTCCTATTCTTCCCCAAACAAATCTAAGACCTTCAAGAGTTTTTTCACAGCAAAGTGAGAGAAGGAGAAAGGAAGAGAAAATCTCCCACTAGACTGGGCAATAAGCTGATACGTGAGGGATACTTGTACCCATCTCCAACTCTCCTCTTACAGTTCTCATAAATCAGTCACTGGAGTAGGACCATCTACCTCAGTGGGCTCTACTCCAGCTGATAGGCATTGCCCCTCTGGGGCTGTAACAGCAGACCCTCACCCAATCTCTGCTCCCTCAAGTCGGTAATACAAAATGGATCATCTGTAGCATGACAGGCAGAGACACTCCTTCAGGAAAAGGCACTTCGTCCAGCTGCTTCCCATCAATGAGGCGTGCTGCAAGAGGGTGCTTTAGAAGCGGAGCAGAATGCTTGGGATATGTGATAACAGTTTCACTGACAAAAAAAGCCAAAGTGGGGATGTGGAATTTGGAAGTAAACTACAGCAGAGCTAGTACTTTTCACATCAGGGCTCTGCGCCACTCAAGTGTTTAGACATGGTCTGTCTGGGTGTGTCTGAGTCCACTTTGACAACTCTCTCCATCCTTGACCCTAAAAACCTTGCCCACAAAATATTTTGGGGGAAAAGAGATTCATAAAAGCCAAAAAGTATTTATTACAAAGAATCTTTGACTAGCTTTAAATGGAACAATGAGTGGAATTCAGTTAAAAAACAGAATAGGTTTGTTTGAATGACTTCCCTCCCCCTTTTCTTCTGACATCTTGATTAGCAATTTTACATCTTGGTAATAAAACATAAAATACTTCTAATACCACTGTAGTAGTGAAAATACTTAAATTTTATGATGGATCTTCAGAGATGGATATTTAGTACTCTATGGAGAGGTTAATTTAGCATAAAATAGTATAATACCTTCCTTATTTTTGTTCATTCACTTAGAAATTATGGGATCAGGCCAAGAACAAGTCACACATCACACACTGGTCACCATACAGATTTCCCAATGCACTATAAGAAATGTTTAAACTTAAAGAGCTCCAACAGCTATAGTTCATAGTACAGGAAAACCTAACTCTTGTTAACATCAGTTTGTCAGCTCTGCATTTTATCTCAAAAAGTAAAAGATATCTGTACAGCAAAAACCGGAACGCCCAGTTAGTGTGCTCTAGGTCGCCAATTACTTGGAACTCATTCAGGTGGTCACAACTTCATGGTCAAGTACCTAATCTCTGTTCCTCAATTTTGCTGGCACTGCAGAATGCTTGTATAGATGTCTTCAGTTTTTCCAAAATCGACAACAGAAGTCTGAGGAAATTGGCCTTCGATCAATAAGGATGATTTTTCAGAGCAGTTTGCCTTCTACTTTGTAGTCCAAAGTGTCAGCAGAAAACACGCTGGGAGCCTCTCAGAGCAGGGAGGTGTTCTCCAAATGCTTCACCACCACCAGCCTGCAGCCAGGACAGGAGGCCCGGGCTGGGGGGAGCTGGGGCACAGCCCCGGCTCCCTCTCACAAATGCTCCCACAGACATCGCAGAACCAGCCTTGCTGCCTGGCACAGGGGCAGCTGTTTCTGAGGGCAGAAGCTTCCTGAACACAATAAAAGGGAAGACTTGCTTTGATAGTTCTTTTTAAGTAGACCCAGAGTTTCAGGAAGCATGATCTTCAGTCACCACGAACAGCAACCAGCTTCATGCTACCACATATTCCTCTCAAAAAGAGAAGAAACAGGGGAACTTCCCTGCTCTTTGGATAAAAAGCAGTCTGCAATATCTCCAAAGTTAATAGGAACTGCATGCCTCGCCCTCCACAGCAGGTCACCCGCAAGACTGAGGAGGACTAAATCCTAATCTATTTTGCAATGAAAGTACTGTGCAAGGCAAGCAGGATTTGGCCTCAGGGTGTCCTGGTAAAAAGACAAAGAAAAACAGGTCGCTACCCCATTAATCCTTATTACAGATGTTACCGAGGAGAAAACTATTCCCTTAAATTTACATTTTCACGTTATCCTTTGCCCTTGGGTCAACTCAGTCTTGAATTTGCAGCAACTGGTGTGTTCACTGAGAAATAAAAAATTACACAGTTGACCCTATCTTCTGTTAGAGTAATGAGAAAATCATGTTGTGTTGTTGTTGTTGTTTTCCCGTTAAATTCTGGCCCTTGCTATTCATTAACATTCAAGTGCTGAAAAGCCAATAAATTATTAGCAAAAGGAAATGTAAACAACTTTCTCTGAGCAAGGACTGCATACAGTAGGCTGGAACCTCCTTCAAGTTAATTGCAACACAGTTCACTAATGAAACTTTCCATCTATTAAATCTTAACAGGCATAACTATAAAAATGGCGCCAAGTTCTCTCTCCTGCCCAGGAATGTCGCAGACAGCATCTGTAGAGACTTTCACACTTATTGTCTTTGCAGGGATTTATAATTATCCCTAAGTAGCAATGGCAACATATAACTTAATTTCACCTTGGTTATGGAGTTTTAGAATTAATTTGCGTACTCCAACTGCTGGCTGCAGCAGCCGTACTTGCTTCCTCCCCAACTCTTTATGGAGTCTGATCCAAAGCACGCATCCAGCAAGAGGAATCATCTTCCTTTGCTTTCAGTGGGCTCTGGATTAGGGCCAAGAGGGGTGAGGACATCATCAGCACTTCAGCCAAGATCTGTGTTTGCCATTGAGGCAAAAATTAAAATTCCACCTCTCGCATCAGTTCAAAGAGCCAGCGTGGTGCTGCTCAAGGATAACATCTCTCCGGGCACACAGCACATTGCAGGCACTACGCATTTACCTCACTATGGCTCTGTAGACCATCTGATCTACTGTTGCTCTTATGATCTGGATCTTAATTTCCTCCCCTCACAAGTGTTACTAGCTATTCAGACTCGCAGCTGACATCGATGTTTCTCATCTGCAAGATTTGCCCAAGGTCTTCTGCTGGCTTACATCAAGACATTAAGCCTTACTTTTCTTGCCATTTCTTCCATGTTTTTAGCAGCCCTTTGTTCCATACCATCTCTTTTAACTAGAAAATAACCTTAAAGGTGATACCGAACATTTGAAATAATTAACTCCTGAATATCTTAGTGACTATACTTTTTTAAAATATGTTAAAGACTAAAAAAAAATTCTGTGTGTCTGTCCTATTCAGACTTGCTGTCCAAAGAGGAAAAACTTCCTGTCACTTTTTCCTCTGTTCTGCCAGACTACTGAAATACAAGCAGTAATTATATTACAAGGTAGGCAGGATGCTCTTTCAAGGAGAAAGTACAAGCATTTTTGGAGGCCTGGGACTGGGCATAAGCACATGAATGGAATAACCATAGCTCTGTGTACCAATCATCTTCACAGGTGGTGTTTTTAGTAAACTGGAATGCTTGCATTAGGATACCAAATGCACATTCTCATTTATGATCTGAGCTCAGCAAGCTGAAACCAAGAAGAAAATTTTGCTCCAGTATGTGCAAGTTTGACTCCTTGAAACTGAAGTGTTAATTGGCTGAACAAAAGAAAATACAGATTCTTTGCCATTTTTATGACTTTACCTTTTCTCCTTGGCACTTGTGTGCACAGTACATGATTTCTGAATGACCCTATCAGCTTTAGTCTTTGAACATTAGCAATCAGGCATACATCTTTTCGTATTTTACATATCCTGTTCACAGGTCTATCTTTGTAACAACTTTAAAATGTCTTTGGTTTCAGTATGGCTTAAAAAATGCATAGAGAAAACTGAAGCATTCCTGTCTCCCCTTTAATTCGCCTTCCGTATTCAAGTTACAAAGCTCTATTGTATTGCACTAAGGAAGAAAATATTCAATGATACTGTATTAGCTGTAGTAATACTAAGTTAATTACACGTAACCCACACATAAACAAGCTGTAAACAGAACCTCTAAATAAAAACTACAAGTATAGTTTTATTATCCCGAAGATTAGAATCAGCAAGTGCTGACAGTGTGTGGTGCTACAAAGTATACTAATGAGACCAGCTGAAAGAATACAGCCTGACACAAAAATGTTTTGGCAGTTTAAGGCACAAATATTTAATATTTCTGCAAAGCTTATGCAAACTTTTTAGATCTTAACTGGCAAGGTATGTTCTCAATGTATTTTAGCAGGCTCCAAAATTTAGAGTGATGCCATAGTACATAAAGTAAAGGATTCCCCTCCTCTCCCCTCACAAAAGAGAAAAAATCTACTTTATTAAAGCATTTATAAAAGTTTCTTTTAAGCAATTGCTAAACATTTAATTTCCTATTTAGAATATGAAGTTACAACTCAAATTCATATTAGGAGGAGTCACAAATAACTAGGTTTACAGCAACTATATTATATTAATAAAAATACTATGTAGCAGCTAGCTTAGCTAAATTTTTCCTTTGTATGAAATAATCCTAGAGTAACTTCATGGCTGCTAGGTGCCACAGCTATAAAGCTGAGCTGTTTTGGGAAAGGAAGTGATGCCAGAAAGGGGGGCTCTTGTGTTGGCTGGGACTGCAGAGTGGAAAAAAAAATCCTGTAGTGCTTTATTTTTAGTTTTGTAACAGAGTCTAACATTAGATGCATTGACACGGCTTTTATATTTTTACTGAAACAAAAGGAGGGAGTCAGGGTGCACAAATCTCATACTCCTGAGAATTTCCCCAAGAGCATTTTGCTAAACAAGTCTTGGCAACCCATCAGGATCTCAGTTCAGGGGCAAACACTGGGATGAACTACTAAAAGTTCACTAATGAGTTCTGGATCTAGAAAACAAAATTTATGAGGAATTATAGTGCTATCTCTACACAAGAGACAAACCACCTCTTAAACCTCAAGGAGAGCTGTTAACTAACTTGCATATACAAGTAAATGTCCTGGAGTGGTTTTCAAGATGTTCCACCTCTCAGATTGCTCCAGGCAAGTACTTAAACATCCTATACTAGCATGACACAGAACTACTCATGTCATTACAGAACTCCCTTGGCAGGGCAGCATCAGCTGGGCACCACGTGTTCCTGCGAGCTGCACAGGAGCCTTGTGCTGCTGAGGCTCCCAGCAGTACCTCCAAACCGCTTCATTCAAAGGGTGTGTGGCCAGGCGACTGCAAAGTGGAGGTTTTTTCTCTTTAAAGGTCAGCAGCTTCTTTATGTTTCTCCACCTGAAATTACCTGATGCTAAATATCACAGCTCAGTGGAACATTGGAGATACCTGGTTCTGCAAAGGGCTATGTTGCCTTGACAAGCACAGCAATTCCCAGGCCATACCAAAGCAGTTGCCTCCTGCCGTGAGGCTTTCATAGGAGAAACTAGGATGTAAACACAAAAAAAGCCAAACAAAAAAACACCACACACCACTTTTTTTTAATTGCCTATCCCCTGGTTTTCAACTGCTTCCTTATCTTCATTTTTCTTTTTTAGACTAAGCTTTTTTGCATTGGAGCTGCCTTCATTCTGGGTATTTGTAATAAAGCACTAAGTGTATTGTTGGCAGTAAGCAATAAATAAGAATAAAAGCTTCTGGTTATTCTTTACTTATCCATAGGATACTCTCAAGACATTTCAGGTTGTATTTGGAATAGAGATACTAAATGGGAGCATAGACCCATTCATATTACCCCATTAACTGATTTTGAAATACGAGGTTGAGGTCATAAAGCTAATTCAGATGCAAGATGAACATCTAAATATCTATGGCCATGCTCTTCCTCCCACCACACAAATGCAAACACACCATTGCAGCCCCTCCAGAAACCTACAGGTACCCAGGTTGCAATCAACTATCAGGTTCACTTCACTTGTCCTTGGCACTTTTCTCTTTGTTTAGCACTTGTGCGTACTTTTGTACACTGTTTTATTTCTGTATTCCGTTGAACTCCCTATTATAATTCCATCAACTAGAATGACACGTGATGGTTAAGGCAGAGATAATCAATGCCAACACTGAGACCACAAGCTGTTCAGAGCTCCTGCAGCTGTACCACCTTTTAATTCACCAGGGAATTGAGGTGCCATAACAGCTACCAACTACTAAAGCAGGAGGTGGGGGTGAAGGAGGAGGAATGGACCCTGCCTTGTCTGTCACAGGCCTGGTAACATTCATCCTTCCTCCCTCAAAGCACCACTCTGCAATATCACCTCCGTCTCCCTGTCACACGGTGTCCTTTGACAGTGCTGGCGCACATGCTAGCCTATGCATAGGGATCGTGGGCCTTTGGCTGTAAGGGGAATACCGTAAACCGGGAGCTGGCTAATGGCCAGGACCTTCCTAACTTGTATGCTGCAAGACGAACTTGTTTGCTCCCTGACGGAAGTCCATCTCCTCCTAGGATGCCTCTGTGTTTTCTAAAGAGTGGGGCAATTCTCTGGAGAAAGGAAAAATCACTAATTATTAAAAAATTATATAAAGAATAAGTGACTAATCCTGAACCATCACAAATACATACTGTACCCTTTGTGCAAACTCTCCATCCCAGTCTCATCTTCTGCTTATTACAATCTCTTGTAAAGACTTAGATTGCGGCTTATTAGGATATCCTGTAGAATACCTATCACAACAAGAAGAAATATGATCCGAACACATACTGCAAGACAACTGGTAATGGGAAACACCACCGTGACTATGCAGAGCCAACAACTGGACATTTGTTACGTCTAGGCTTAAATGCCAACAAAGACCAAAGAGAAAAGAGAAACAATTTCACCATCCAAAGCTTGAAGAAATACTTGGAACTGCAACTTCTTGTTATCTTGGTTAGCAAAGTCTCTACAATTATATGTATGCATTTTTCCTCTGCATTTCATGACAGCCTCCCAGAATCTATGAATACTGCTGGGTATGATTTGAGAAAGTATGTGCATATGCTTAAGGAAAATGAAAAATAGGATAAGACCGTGGTGTTCAACCTTTACTATACTGCATGATGGATGTAGAGCTGCTCTGCAAGAATTTATGAATACTCTATGTTGACCTGGTTATTGAAATTTTTATTGTATGACTATACCGAGTTAAATCAACAAGACTCTTGGAGAAAACAAGGAAGAATCACTCAAAATAAGCCACCCAACGGTAACTTGTTAGAGCTAGTTAAGAAAAAACATGTGAACTATTTCCTGAGAAGATTCTGCCTCCAGGATGCACAAAAGTTACAAGTCTTTCTTGCTGCATTAAGCACAGCTAGGAAGCAGAATAAGAGACATTTTCTCCATGGATAGGAAGACAACTCAGAGCTGTTCCCACCTCAGGCATCTCCTGGAGCATTCAAGTTTGTTCTGCTTGGTCTGAGCCTAGAGATTGACAGACTTATATGCAAGGTAGACAGGTACATTTTCATTGTGCATTTTTCTCTGAATGTTCAATTTCTATGATAAAAATTAAAAAACACTTAGGTGTTGCTAGAATATTGTTAGAATGCATCCCAAATTAGGGTGGTAGGATTCTGTGTCTGGGCATGTGTCCCAGCTTACTGAGCTGTACTCACTCAGGTACTTGCAGGTACTGAATTTTTCCCTCTGTGGACGAAAAGTCTTGGAGCTCTGCATTTACATTTTTATTTTCTAGTTTAACCTCCTCCTTGCTCCCAGAGCACACCAGGACCACAGCTGGCTTTGGTTCCCTCTGAGACGCTGAAGGGAATCTTTAGAGGGTTTTAGACAGTTTTAAAATAGGCTGACCAACCCCCCCCCCCCCCCCGACCCAAAATCCCCACCACACTACAAGAAATGGCCCATTCCAGATATTGCAGATCCAGCTGTGGGGTAGGACAACACACAAGACAGTCTCTTGCGATCCCTTAAATCCCTTCAAACTATGAATCCATAATTTTTGTAGATTTTTAGCTAAGAAACCTAAGCATCAGCCCTGCAGCAGCCTCTCCTGAAAACATGAAGAACTCATCCCCCTTTACTGAGTGCCATCACCAGACACACCTTTAGAGGGGTACCAGCAGACTTTCTATCACTCTTGGATCTCCTCTTAGGAGATTTTTCCCCATTTCCTTCATGACTTATTCACTGATTTGATCCCAAGTTCTATTTGAAAGGTCTTTTTCTCACCTTTTTTATGTCAAAGAGAGCATTCCCAGATTCTCACAGAAATTGATTTTTTCTTCTCACTTTCACTAGACAGGAGACTTAATCAATGGAGAAGTATCCTTTTCCCTTGTCCCCACCCACCATCTCAAAAGAGAGGAGGATTTGGGAAAGCAGGCTGTTTTCCTCCTCGCCAGCTAACAGTAGAGAAGGACCATCTCCATCCACATTAAAGTCATGTGATGGTGAGGGCAAACACTCCTGGTGACAACAAAGAGGGACACAAAACTCACTAGCTACAGCCCTCTGCAAGTGACCCAGACAAACAGCAGTTTGTGAGTTGATAAAATTGCAAAATAACTCATATTGTGGTCATTGGAACAACAGATCTCTTTCTATATCATAAATCACTGCCACAGGTGGCATACCTGGTTTTTCTTCTCACCCAACACAAAAGATTAGATGGACATTCGGCTTGGCCTATCAATCCTTTAATAGACTCTGTAAGTTGGGGTTGACACATGTGAGTCAGGTTCGAAGGAACAGTTCTTACAGCAGCTGTGCTAACTTTGCAGATAAACAGGGGTCATCAGAGTCTCTTACCATCAGTCTGGCACTTTTCACATGCACTATATTCTCTGAAATGCTTCAACCTGATCTTTCCACATTCTCCTCATATTATTTTAAAAGGCATCCCAGATATTGGTTTCATAGGAAATCATCCTCACTGATGAAAAGATCAAGAGCTTCAGTGATGTTATTTTAGAAATTCTGACTTGTGCAAATTCTGTCTTCCTGCAGACTAACTTGGCTTTGCCAGCCCATTTCTCAGCTCAACCTTGCCTTCTGATACTGCAGCATCCAGTTCAGTTGCACTGCAGATCAGTTCCCACATGTAATATTTTTATGGCTCCTCCTCTATTTATAATTGCTTATTGAGATCTAGGAAATTGTGGCTGTGCCCTACTTCTCCCCCACACACACACTCCAATCTACACTGCCCTCTGACTGCAGTAATACCTGTCGTGCTTAAACAATTCACATAATGCAGAGGAGGGGTAGGCACACTGTTAGTGCAACACCAAACAGGGCTTCAGGAGACCAAAAAAGGTGCTTTTCTACAAGGCAAGTCTCTGTTAGTCAATTCTCTTAGCACAGAGATTTTAGAAATAGAATAGTCAAGCTTTTAAATATTTTCTACTTTTCTGATCCCAGCAAGCTACTGGTTTTTATGCTAATTAATCTTTGTGTAAGCTCTTAGTTTTAACTAAGAAGCTGTATTTTAACTCAACAACATTGAGTTGTATGTTTAGAGTTGTATAACTGCAACTTTTAATTAAATTAGGTGTACAATCTTAAAAGAGTAGGGAACTGACACAAGGAGGAGTAAGTATGCGCGTCTGTAGTCAGAGAAGTTCACCAGCAAACCACCTCATTGCAACTCCACTAACAATGAAACTGCTGTCATTTACTTCAATTGATTTTTCCATCTTTCCCAGGAATTTTACTTGCTCTAAGATTTTTGTTCAATTTAGTTAGTGAATTCTGTGGTAAGGTAAGCAAACTTGGCTCAATTATTTCTAAGCTTTTGATTTGATTACCCCAGTTAAAAGTTAAAATTAAACGTTCAAAAAGGCCTGTTAGTTCTATGGCCTTTAAAAAAGCCCCATAATCTGTGCCACACTGCACAGTTTAAATATGCTCCATTTCTCAAATGCAGTTGGCAAGAATATTTGGAAGTTGGTATACACTACTAGGTAGAGGTAATCCTGAGTTCTTATTGCCAATTGATGTATGATCAAAAAGCCTCAGACACACAAGTGCCAAGTTTTTGCCATGACCTAGACATGTTCTCTCTCCATTCAGAAAGACCTAGCAACCTCGCCTTCTCCACCACGTAACTGTCAGACCTGATGGTAGATCTCCATGCAATTGGAAAGTATTTTACTGAAGGCACTAAAGATTCTAAAAATACTATAATTAAAAGAAAGCAAAATAACTATATAGCTCTAATTCATGTAATTAAAATATAGAAGTTATTCCCTACGTGAACAGAAAGGTGACTTTTAGGTCTGAGATTTTGTCATGAAGCATTTAAATGTTAAATGAAAACCAAACATCTACATTAAACCATTAAAAAGTTATAACAGGATTTAAATTAAAAATTAACAGTTGAAATTACTGGTCATTTTACTTCACAGGAAGACTGGTTGTTTTAATCAAAAATGTTCAACATCAGTATTGGGGTTAAATGAAAGCTTGGATGGAAATTTCTGTAATATGTGTCATAGGAAATGAAAAATATGTATCTGAAATTATAGCTGCTTGATTAGAAAAACATAAAATATGGGAGTCTACTGTTGAAAAGATTGTTGTAAATTTTGTATTCAGAAAATTATTTTAAAGGTATATTGAATTCTTCTATTTCAGAAGATTATCCTTTTCATCAAATCTTCACCCTGTGTGCTGATTTCTTGAAAGCTTTGCTTCATCATGTCATTGGAATAATTTGTATGTATCCCTGCATACATAATAAGCAAATTTCCTTTCAAAGAAAACCTCCATATTCAGCTACTCATGTGGGTCATATCAGACCAAGCCAATCTCACATCCACTGAGCACTTGCTCCTTGCTTTGACCTCCTGCGTAACACATTGCGGTTGGGCACTTCTTGAACACTTTCTAGGGTAAGATACCAGAGAACAGGCCACTGCTATTCAGTGGCCTGCAAGGAGCTGAATGAGGTGGAATTGCCTTTTTTTAAATAACCTCATGATACATTTCTATGTGCTATCATACTCAAGAAATATAATTAATCCAATTGCACTGCATCAGTCTCAGGGCTGAAAGAATGAATCTGTATTTGTTGTTTGCCTTTTTACTGCCTGGATTGAACAGGGAGTCCTTTGGATGAGGATTTGCTCACAGTTATCCACAAGTCACCTTCACTATCTCATCCCTTTGGACAACTGGGAACGTGCCCTCTGCACAGGGCTGTGCCTTAAAACCACCCTGGGGCTGGAGCTGGTGCCAAACACGATTTACACACCGAACAAGGCATTTTGTTGTGAGCATATAGCATGGCAGAAACTGTGAGGTGGAGTTTATAGGAGCTGGGGGTGAAGGCAAAGCCTGGCAGCTGGCTCAGCAAGGGGCTGCCCACCCCCGCGCGATACCCCCACTGCCCGGGGAGGCCCTTCCCACGGCCATTTGCAAGGTGTTGTTTGCGAGGCCTGTGCGAGTCTGGTACTTGTTCCTTCACACTCACTCCAAAGCAGCCTCAACCTCCTGCTTTCCCAGACGTTCTGCAAAAAGCTGTACATTTAATAGGGCTTGCAAAAGGACTAAGGGTATGCTTTGCAAATAAAGAAGGGATGAAAGGAACTTTCCTGGGGTTGTGCTGGCTCAATTCCTGTTTGATTGACTGCTCATGCTGTTGCGTTGGTGGTTATTAGAGCTGGTAAAAAACACAATTTCTGTCCCACAGGAATTTCCTATACTTCAACATTTGTTTCCATTCTGAAACAGCATTAACAATTTCAAAATAAAAAATAGTTTCATGAAATCAGTCCTAAAAATAAATTAAGAAATGTCATTCTCTGTGTGCATGCATGCATTTTCAATCCCAAAGAATAATCTTTCACTCCCCCAAACCATCGCAGGGGTTTAAAAGGGTTGTATTTCTGGTTTTATTATATCACTATTCTATCTGATTGATCCAGCTCCTTGGAAAGATGACAAAGATGCAATGAAGAGCTGCCACCATGATGCTTTCCCTCTGCCTCTTTGGGCTCTCCAGAGTGCTCAAGTCCTAAACACATAGGGAACAGGAAGTATTTAAAGATTTCTTGAGAAACTTCTGTAAACTCTAAACTAGCAACAGCTGGCTCCTGCAGCCTCCTTTCCTTGTGCGAGATGCACTGAAATAAGGAGAGCACATGACAAAGTTGTGTGCCTCAGCATCCTCAGTTCTCAAATGGCCCTTGGGGGCTGTAGACAGCACCCCAGGCAGGGCAGAGCAGTGTTTATAGTCTAATCCCACTTTTCACTTAATCCCAGAGCAAAGCTAGAGACAAAATCTGTCTCCCTTTACCCCAGCTTGACTCTCATTTGAGAGAGTAAGCAAAGAGTAAGCTAGAACCAGCAGCTGGCAGACACAGGGATGCTGCTAACTGCCATGATTAGCAATCCTCAGCTACCGGCTGTCCAACACAGCAACCACTGCTCATGTGAACACAGACCTGGCTTTTTCTTTTCTCCTCCTTTCATAATAAAAAACAAATAGTTGAAAATGGACGTGTCATTCTGCTAGTCTCCAAAGCCCCAAAACAAAGGGAACCGACTGCCCAGCCGTCCCTTCACACTTTTCAAGGTTGCAACAAGACCCTCGTCATTTTGCAGTGACCATGCCTAGGTCATGGATACTCACATCCTCAACTGAACCATCTGGCTCTAAGGTTAATATTACTGCATCACAATGTACTATGTGGAATATGACTGCGTGAGTGTCTTTTGACTTAGTCTTCATGAAGTGTTATGCTTTAGGGAAATAACGTTAGCAAGAAATGTCAGATTTTGCTCTAGTTGTTGAAGAACAAAATCTAACAAGGGTGGTTGTCAGCTATTATGCTTCTGTACTGAAAAATTGTACAAGCCTTTTAAGTTACATATAATGATTTTATAGCCTTTTAACAAGAGGAACACCACTGGGTAGGATTTTAACAGGGGAAGCAGGATTGGTGGCGATTTTTTCTCTCCTTTAAACAAGCTAAATTCCCTAACTACTTCTTTGATTTAAACCAAGTGTATTACAAACAGAAGATAAGCATCTAAAGCAGCCAGTTTTGATAAAACACTCTTAAGTAATGATGATCCTACAGTACTCAGACAAGTCAGGGGTCAATATGACCTTATTTGCCTGTGCTTTTCATTAGGAGCACTCTTTCTGCAGTACCATACTTCTAGGACCTCTTTGAATACACAGAGGATTCATGCTTCAGTTCTGCATGTATTAAGAATGCAGCCATAGCAACTACTAGCATTAATGAACTATTTGCTTATGCAGTAATAATTAACTTCCATTACATTACTTTGTGTGATTACTTTCTTAATTGCCTGAATTATGCATCCATTTAATATTTAATAACCATTCTCAGAAATCAGACACTGGTAAAAAAACAAATTGCTCACAGTTTCCTTGCAATAATTAAGCTCACAAGAATAAATGAAACCTTTTAAAAATGAATGCCTTGTGATTATATCCTTGCATATAGAACAAGATCCTAAATTAGCTATTTATTAAGTCTAAATTTAAGACCAAATAGTACATTTTTCACTTACGCCTTGGGAAATCAACCTATACAGTACCTGACATCACCAGCATAATTAAGTGCCATCTATTTGCTTTGAGAGTCACGATTTCTGCATTAGTATTTAGAGCATTCAGAAGCATGTGGGGCGGGGGAGAGAATCTTTTAAAATGCTTCCTTGAAAAAATAAGGTCTTATTTACCTGAGATAGCAGCTTAGTTGTGCTTAAAGTACTGGAAAGATCTGTGAAGCGTAAATAGCCTTCAGATAGGGAGGGCTGGGGAGGATTTTTGTCTTGTTTTAATTTACATACAATGAAAGTACACTTAAACAGTCTAGGGTCAGGCTTACCAAACAGAATGAAATTCATTGTTGTATATGAAAATAATGTTTACAATCAAAAACAAGCAGTCTGATCTACTTGTTTTTTTCATGTTGTCATCTGTCTCTCCGAGCCCCAGTGCCCTGCCAGCACCCAAGCAAAGCCACATGCTGATTTGCAAAGTGATAATGCCATTATGTTGTTGCACATCAGCTTTGCTTCCCAGTGGTTTGCAATGAAGTCACTGGCTTAAATAAAATGTGCAACTGTTTTATTGTAGGTTGCTTTGGTGAATAGTCTATTGAGCTGGACAAGACAGATAACTGTTGTGGGGTTTTTTGTTTTGTTTTTTTCTGAGTTGCATCTGCAAAATTGCTCTGCCATTCCACATTGATTATGGCAGCCATGTACAGATGTGTTTATCTGAACCATAACATTGCTCGGCTGAAGCTACAGGGACACTGGGATGTTACTTACTCTGTGCATACATAGTGCAAGTGAAATATATATAAAGAAATATATATATATATTCCAGACATCCTGCACCCAAATAAGGCCAATGAATAAAGGAACTAATCAAAGGGCTTATCTACTGAGATGCAGGTGAAAAAGCAGAGACATTGCTCTCCCCCTTGCCCATACAGGTGAATCATTTTCCCCAAGACACACAGGAGCTGTGGGGAGCCGGGAGGGGAGGCACAGGAGTGTTTCCAGTGTCAGGAGCCCACAAGGGCTGCTAGGCTGAGTTTCTAAACTGAGCTAAATTGATGCCAGTCTCGCTGGCTGTTGTTACAGTGGGCAGCATCATTAGGATTTGCTTTTTAAATGATCTCTCAGCCTGTAAGTCTGAGAGCTGCTAGCAAGGCAAGGTTAGAAAGAAAATGATGGCAGCATGTTGATGCTTCACAGACCTCATGATAGTTTCCGTCTGTCATTATTTACGTCTGACTAGATGCGTCATGTCAGCTACCTAGAAGGCGCTTTAATATGAAGCTCATGTTTTCCTCTGCTTTTGCACATCCAAACTGGGTACTATTTTTTTTGCATCACTACACTTAGGTGAAGCTTGCTTCAATCTCTCTATAATGACACACAAAGAAATAAAAATTGTTTAGCTCATGTTATTATACATGCTTCTATTCTAACAGACCTCTTCAACATTGTTCACGAAATGGTGAATTTAAATCAATAAACAGACATCTATCAAAAGGTCAACTTAATTTTATTCTTTCCGCTTCTTTACCAATATTTTAAGTAAAGCCATTTTTTCTTTAGCTTTCAAGTAAACATTGTATTAGTGGACTGAAGCACCAGCCTGCACTTTCAGTGTTTGATGGGATTTAGTAGTTCAATTAACATGTTATTAATACTGCTTTATGATGTGATGAGTTCTGTCAGAGTCAATGTAAATAAGGTTACAGCTATCAAGCGGGTGTCAGTTTTGCCATTACGCTACTGCTTGGCAATTCAGATGCAGCGGATGCACTGGCACTGGTTGGGAACGAAACGTGCAATTCGCCCTCAGTAGCACAGCCAGCCCCGAATCCGCCCTGGCAGCTCCACATCCAGACCAGCTCGTGAGATGCAGCAGGGCCCCATCCTTCAAGCCTTGCTGCAGGCAAAGCTCTCCTTCACTGCATGCAGCTCCCCAGTGCAGGCTGCCCCCCCTCCCAGACTAGTTTGAGGGGCATGACCTGCCCTTTCAAACCCATCCCTCCTGCCCCATCTCCAAGAGTGAGCCAGCCCCAGCCTTTTATACAATCACGCACACATGCCCCAAAATAGCTGTTCAATCATTGTGGCCTGGCTTTGCTGAATAATCATGAGAGCTTGTTAATACAACCTCTTCTCATCCTTTGGCTTCCCAAGCCCCCTGTTTCATCTTCTCATTTTGTCATATGTGAAATTAAATTGTGAGCTTTTTGCAAGCTTTCATTTATCTGCAACAGGAGGGGCCTAGCACAGCTTTGGGTGCAATAAAACAATCAACAGCTCAATACTGCCAAAAATTATTCAATACAATTTGATCTGCTGTATTTTTTTCAGTTATGCTTGAGTTTCATAAGATAAAAACATAGGGTAAGTTTAAAATACCTTTAACCATTTAACTGGTATACTTCTGTTGGGTACATCCCATACATTTTCTTAAAAGTACTAACATTCAAGTTAATCATCACCTAGCAGGGTAAAATATTTTTCAGCTTTATAGATGTTTTATATCATCTTCAAAATGTAGTAAGACAGGAAATCTTCTGCAAGTGTTATTTGTCCAAATTAAATTTTAAAGATCACCAAGTTTCCTTACTAACCCTATCAGAGGGATGAAGTTATCAGGTATTTTTTAATGGGTAAATTGATGTTATCTAACCAAAAAGCATTTTCCCTTAAATTTTAAAAGGACATTTACTAGACTCAAAGACAATGCTTTCCTGAAGTTATGGATACAGCTGGCCAAGTTACTCATTGAGCTAAATTCAGCAGATGTTATTTGCATTTTTTTGGTTCCTGAAAAGCCCACAGATGGATCATAATTACTACAAAGGTGCTGCATATTTGACATTTTTTCCTGTGAGAAATCTATTTAAAGGAAGTTTAAGCTCAGAATAAGTTATAAATGGCTCACTCTGCATATCCGTTTGTTATTATTTGCTTAATTCAATTGGTCTCCTAAATCATTGGATTTTTCCGTTACCTGGCTGGATGATGCAAGTGCTACAAAGAGAATGCTGTTGTCTCTTCTTAGGTGGCACACTAACAGTTAATTCTTCTGGATGTGTTAAATAGGTTTTTCTTTTTCTGGAATAGCCTGTAGTGCTCAGATTGAACTTTGTGAGTAGTAGCTTAACATCCCTTTGCTTTTCACCAGCACTGTAAAAGTTCACCTACTAAAACAGGGAGGATGAGCTTTGCATTTTTTTTGGACAGGGCAAAAGGCTTTCATAGGAATTAAATCCCTCTCTCAACTCTCACACTTCAAGTGGAAAGCATTGTTGTAAATGAAATCCCAGAGATAGCTATGCTTATTATCAGAAAAAATATTACACAAAGAGCTCCCCTTACACAGTTTGTAGTGACCATATTTAAAATATTAGGGTATATTTCAAGTGAAAACTTTGTCTCGTATTTTGATATCATTAGTAAATGTTAATACAGCAATACAGTTCTCATGTGTCATGTCGCACTGTTTTCCCAGTGTTTTTCTGCAGTATCCATTATAATTACTATACAGCATGAGACAAGTGACAGCAACAGCTCTGGAGAGTCCATAAGAAAATGGCACAAGGCTGAAGACTTGGTTATTGCTATTAAAATGGGGGGTTTTTTTCAGAAAAAAGCCTGAGCTGCACTGCCAGGTTCTCAAGATTTCAGGTTGTTCAGATACCACATGAGACTGATGGTGAACAGCAGCCATTCCCGAGGCCCACTGGTCCAGAAGGTAACTCCGGGCTGTGCAGGATGGGGCCTTTCGTGAAGCAGAAAACAGAGGGCATTTGGTAGGCAGCTCCTCTGTACTCCCCTTCACCAGGAACTAATGCTTGGCTGGAATGAGAGCTAACTGACAGCACCCTCTAGAAAATTATTACATACTAAAAAGTGATGGAAAACCATATTTGTCATTTTAAACTCCAAAAGTCTCCTAAATCAAGTATTCTCCTTTGTTTAAATTTGTGGATTTTGCAATTCAAATGTGAAACTTCTCCAACTTTTTATTTACCAGCTCTGGACAGAACGCTCAGCACATCTCTCAAGTCCTTCAGCATCTGTTATGCCGGAAATTTATAGATTATAAACCACTATGAACGTTTAATATTCGGAAATTCAGTTGTAGCCTCCACCTAGCTTAAAAAATGCATGTGATAAACAGTTTTTCTTCAAATTTGACAAAAAAAGCTATCCTTACTAGTGCAGAAGCTAAAACATATCTTGTGTGATAAATAGTGAGCAGTAGGTGGCAGTCAAACCACTGAACTATTTCCGTGGTTCTCTAACACTGAATCATTGCTAAGAGTAATGTGAAAATAGTGTCTTTTTCGGTTTTAAAGGTATCATTTTCAAAACGATCTTTTCAGAGGCCTCAGGCTGTAGAACCAGTAATGGATAGTAATAAGTTTCAGAAGAGCAGAGAGAAGCACTTAAGTTCAGCCACCTGAGTTTGAGTTCTGAGCTTTTCTTTGCAGTTTGGAGGATTTCTTTAAAAAAACTTATGGGAAGATTCTTCTAAAGAGGTAATATGATTTTCCAGGAGTGACCCGATGCTGGCTATGATGGGTAGCATGATGATACACCAGAATACACAGGTGCAATTTGTCCACATGCAAAAAGGGAGACTGCCCTCCCAGGTGCTAGGTCAGCAGCTCTGCCCACACAAGCACTAATGGGCTAAAGCCGGAGTCCTCATTTTACAGGCACATATAAAAACACATTAATTCAATGTTTCATATCCCTTTCCACAGCACTCACACACAAGCATCATCTCAATCTTTAGCTCTTCTTTTTCCTCCTATAGAAGTGGCAAATATCATTAAATATAAGCATCTAGCACCCAGAAAAAGTTACACAACAACACAGATATGTCTCAGTCACAGCAGGACTATTAATCAGAGACGATGTCTCCACACATGCACAGGCCATACAGTACATGTCCTAATGGGCCAGCATAAGCAAGTGTTGGTATCTCCTACACCAGTATTCCACAATACTGAAGTGACAAGCGAGATCAAATTTTGGTTTATACTTCATAAAATATTGGCAGTTTCATAAATCCATTTTCTAAGATTGTCACCTTACTCATGAGCCCATGCATGGAGAAAGTAAACCAAAATGAACCTAAAAACAGCAAGAGGTATTTTCTAATTCCTAGAGGTAGAAAACACTGGGTATCCAGTTACTATTTTTTCAGTTACAGAAGCTATGCCACTTAGACCTTCCTGTCCTACTTCCAAATCTTGAAGTATTTGTTTGCACAGGACTTTCTTGTTAGCTGTTCCCTACTTAAGGGATTGTAGAATACAAAGGTAAGGAAGAGATTTGGTAAATTAATATTTCACTTTCAGAGCATTTAATTTGGGATCTTTCAGTATGGCATCACTGTCATACATTTAATTTCATTGCTACAGGAATGTAGAATAATTCTGGGAATGATTAAGGATTTCTTGTTTCTTAGCTTTCCTAAAGCTGGAGTAAAAACTTTGACCTTTATGATTCTGAAGAAAGCATAGGCTTTGCAAGCAAAGAGGGGAATGGCCCAAAACCCCTCCATGTCTGTTAGTATATGTGCATTGTTTGACAGAATCATCTAAAGAACATAACAAATCTTAACTTTTTGCAGTGATTAAGACTATCTTGAGTTTGAACTGTGATTTGTGTCTGAACACACAGTTCAAAACATGATTACACAAAGCAAACAACTAAAAATGTCAGATCTGTACACAGACATCAGTAACAGATGCATAAAATTATATTTAATTTGGAGGTGTCTTTCTAGTAGACTCACACAGAGGTAACAAGCTTAAAATTTCAGAGCTTTAACTGGTTAAACAGCTGACTGAGGACACCCTCCACATTTTAGAAATACTTCAAAGGTCAAGAGTGTACATATCCATCATCTTGTTCTTGTTCACCAGGCAGAACAAAACAATGAGAAATTAAAGTGCTGTTGCACAAGTTTGTGTGGTGAAACACAACGATAACACAAGGCAGAAACTGGGTAAACTACTACTATTTCCCTATGAGAAAATTTAAGAACAAGTTTTGTCACATTTCTACAAACAACTTATGATAGTGATATTTCTATGAAATAGAAATGAATGAAAAATTCAGAATGAAAAATCTGAAACGTGAATAAAATTAGATTTATAACAAACTTAGCCACAAAAAAATTGTTTTGGACAGATGCAACTATAACAGTGCCACACAACACAAAGCGCTTTGCATTTCAGAGCTCAATCTGTTCATGCCGGTCGCAATTACCCTGCCTCACAAAAAGGTAGCAAAGTCTCAGATGGGAATGAGGACTGTAACTTCCGCTTGAGTGAAAAACCAGTGCTCAGACTGATATTTGGTCTTGATCTGAAATTTGTATCTACCTACCATATTTCCTGAGAAGCTGCTTCAAAAACCTATTGTACTTGAACATCTGCATCTTTTTCTAAAGGGAAATGGAAAGATAGGAGAAGAAAGGGAAGGAAAAGTCTAATAATTCATCTTCATTACCTTCAGTAGCAGAAAAGTTCTCGAAGTTGCTCAGTATCACAATGACTATTCCTGAGACTGGCTTAGACTTGAGGACCTGACAAACCTGTCATTTAAGGAGCACACAAAGACCTAAAGAGCTGTTGTATCCACATAAAATAATGCAGAATCACACAGAAGTGCTAAGTTAGCTCCAAAGGGGTATCAGTGTGATAGACTAGCCCTGCAGACCCAGGCCCCCAGCTTCTGGGGTCAGTCCCAGGTTTAGCCTGCTTAAAGACCTCTGCACGATGCTCTTCATCCTTAGTAACCTCCTACAGCTAACTGCTGCTTACACCTATCAAGTGTCCTTACTAGGAAGTGCTAGATCAGGCAGACTCCTTTTACAGCTGCAGATTTTTCATTACTTATCACACCTTTCTTTACTGTCCCACTATATGTTATCCTCCACTTGGAAGAAAAAAGTGTAAAACCAAAATATGAAGCATTCAAAAACTTTGCTTTGTGAACTGTGCTAAGTATAAGACATCTGTGTAAAAAGGGCTCGATTTTTTCAGTTGTGCAAGACTAGACTGATTCATGTCATCAAGAACCCAGTAGAAATATTAGATGAAAGTATCCACAGAGGATTCCCTACAGTAGCAAGTACAACAAATAAACAGAAACATCTTTGATAAACACTGTGCAATAGAAGGGTTAGGACTCCCAGAAACCCCCCAGCCCAGCTGGCAGGCAACAGAAACAAGTTTTACAGCTTATCAGAGATTAGAGCACTGCAATACTTCCAGCAGCTCTGACAGCACCAAACACTTCTGAAAAGCAAGGTAGCTGTAACCACGCCAGCGCAGTTCACCAGGACACAAGGGCTTACACCTGCGTGATTGCATGAACATTATCCCAGTCATGTTACCCAGGGCAAGTGATCACACAACACAGAACACCAACATAAGCTTGCCACTAGTCTACAAAGGCAGCACTGACAAAACATACCTAAAATTAGAAAAATATACAAATTCCTGCAGATAGAAAGTTTCTACTCCCTCAATATTATTATGCCAGGTATGAAGCATAGCAATGGGTGAGGGAATAGGACAACAGATTGGTCACATGCAGCAACAGGCTGCTGGAACAAGTGTATTTTAACAAGGCTTTTATAGATACACTAATGCAAAATGGATGTTGGAGCAGGCCACTTTTTAGAGCTAGGGTCATCAGCTATCAAAACAAACATGATCCATTGCTTGAATGCAATTGCTGCAATTAAAGCATTGCCATTCTAACAATTTATTTTTAAATGCACATTCATGATACATTTTAAGATATTGTTGAATTATATAATATTAACCAGTACTCTAGATGAATATTTAAATAGGTGCTAATACTTACAGCTCCATAATGCAGGCCTGTGCGTGTAACATGATAAATGAACATCCTGAGCTGAAAATACATATTTGGTCAACTTTCTCTGCAACACATACTTGGTTATTGCTTACCCTTTTGGGTTTTTTTTCCCCTGCATTTTTTGAAAAAATAGTAAGAAAATTTCCCTGTGCTAATGAGAATTCCCTACAAGGCACAAACCAAATGTGTCAGACTGGCATTTTGCTTTTCTTGTTCTTCATTCCCCACTGGTTGCTCTGCTTCTCACATCAGTTTTCTTTGCAGAAAGAGATACTATACTAATCAAGGAAAATACATATAAAAGAACAGAAAAAAATAGGTTCACTGATACCCAAAGAAAAGCTAAGACCTTCCTGATCTTTAAGAGATTTTTCCTTTTTAAAGGGGGATCACCAGTACAGGGGGAAAGGCATGGATAGCATTGACCAAACTTGGGAGCAACCTAGTAAGGAAGTTGTTCTTGCCACGTTAGCCTACAAAGTGGCTGGGAGTTTTCAGGCATTCATGAAAGTCATCACCTCCTCATTCCTCACAGACTAGGTGATTTAGTTCATAAAATAGGACACATCGTCAAAATTACCAATTGTAATTCATAGTGCAACACAGGTCTTTCACATATTTGTCACTGCATCACAACAGCTTGTGGTACACACCTGCAAGCAGCAAGTTAGCCTCAGTCACTAAGGCAGCCACTTAAACAACAGTTCAGAGCAAGAAGGACACTACAAGGGTGAGTATAGCCCAGAGAGGACCTAACCTACTAGGTGAAAGAGATTATCTATTGTTACCAGCCAGTTTCAAAGTACATGCTATGGGTGTACTACTGCATAGGCAGACCTTTATGAAGTTTAAGCAAGGCATTCTTTTGCAGCTTTAAGTCTTTTCATCACTAAAGCAATAGGGGGAATTTGTCTATCACAGCAAGTAGGAATGCCCACTCACAATACTTTTCACAGCGTTTTCTACACAACTGTCCATCCTCTGCAGGCAACAGTCACAAGTTGCAACAAATAAATTCCAGGTGGACATACAGGAAAAATTCTTCACAATGAGAGCAAAGCACAGGAACTGGTACCCCAGAGGCTGTAGAATCACACCCTTGCTTGTATTTCTATCAAAGTCAGACTTAGGAGCTCTTAAATCAGCATATGTTCCCAAGACCTCTTCACTCCAGTGGCTGACAGTTATATTTTTACTTCAGATGTCAACTTATGCTCTCTTAGAACAGAAGGAATCAATGACAGCAGTAGCTAGTGGTTTATTTGAGAGACTTTCAGCAAATAACTGGACCATTTTTGCCTCTTGCCTCAGCTCTTTCACCTCTCCATGCATGTCTAACATCCATTCCCCACACTGGGGATGAACAGCACAGTTTTGCTCTTTCATAATTTTGACACCAAGCTCAAGTCTAACAGGTATCACACCACAAAGCTTTCAGATGAGGGGTCAGTGGGATTTTGGGGGTTATGCATGATATCACTCAATTCTTACCAACACTCTATACCCCAGCTTTTGCCAGTTGGGACATCCATGGGCAGATATTTCTCCATGGTGATACACAACCTAATGGAAAGGGTCACCACCTCATCCCTGGCCTAGAGGACTCCTTTATGTGGCATAGGACCCATCACCGGTTTTTCTCTGGGACCATTTCTCTGAGATCATTTGTTTTTGTGTGCTTTATACACTTATTATGCATGTTTCCTTTCCTCTGTTTAGACTTTCCTGGAGTTTTCACATTGTCCTATTTGCAATGCCTACTTTGTTTTCCTCATTCACATTAGATCTTTCTTCAGTCCCAAGCAAGAAATGTTCAAGTGAATCATGTGCTCCTTAAAAGGCATATGAGTACCTGATCCATTACAATCATTCCATTTTATTCCATTTATTCATTTGTGAGCAACACTTCATTTCTCTAACCAAATAAATGTATTGGGAAATGCATGCCTCTATCCAAAAGATGTAGTAAATGCAAATAGAGGTGACTAGGAAAAGCTTAAACATAGAAAGCCAAATGTATTTATTATTTTTCCAAAGTATGTACTGGGGAACAGAAGAAGCTCCAAAACAAAATCTTCAATTCCCTGTGAATAACTTCATGCATAACTTCAAAAACTATTTGATACCTATGAATACTACCCAAATTGGTAAAGTACACAGTTCCTGCTACTGACATATGCTTAGAATATATTCCAGCATCAATTACATTTGAGTTTGCACTATAAGAGTTTTCAGACACATTAACATGATCTGTGCATTTAAGACTCAAAAACTGATTTGCTATATTATCTAGGACTGCTTTTTTGATAATAAACTTTGCACTCACCAGTGGACACAGAGATCCAAGTCTTAGTGATGTTCTACTGATGTATGAATTGCCTGGACGCATATCCTCTATGGACTGCTGACAGGGCTCAAATAGGCAGTCTGTGGACCCTGATCTACTCAAACCCATTGATCTGTTTCCTCCAGTGAACAAAAGTGGACACTCAGGGAAAAAGCACAGGGCAAACATGCATGGTATTTCAAACCTAAAACACTTCAAAGTTTTGTTTTTTGTGTTTTTTTTTAAACAACACTTGCAAAGGTAACTGGAAAGGTGAACTTGCTGAGCTGGTAACTTCTAGGACCTTTTACAAAGAGCAGATTGAATCACAGGTAATAACTAGGTCCATTCTCTCATGTATGACTGATATCAGGGGACAAATCATTCCAATTATATACAGACAGCTCTCTGGATTAGAAAACTACAACTTTTTGGTATTCTGTAGGCACAGAAAAAACTCAAATTTGAAAGGAAAGGCAAATACTTACCAAAATTGTGTAATCTCAAATTAAACGTTAAGAGAAAAATAAATTGTATAATAAACATATAAAGCAGTTTATGATTTTTTTTAATATTTTTAAAATTATATCTAGTATCAGAGATGCACAGTAATGGATCTATATATAGATAAGTTTTTTCTCTGTTGACTTTTTAGAATAGGGAAACAAACATTAAAAGTCCAATGTACTAGCATGGCTGAACCATAAAAATGCCACAGGGCTTACAGATAGAACATCATTTGAAACCTAAGTTGTAAAACAGAATAAAAATCGTATTTCCAGGAAAAAAAATCACAGAAGAGTGATTTGCTATAGCATCATTAACACCACACAGCGTTAAGGACAAGCAAAAGTTTAGCTTACTATAGCTAAGAATTATAGCTGCCTAAGACTACCTATTTTTGAGACATTTAAAAACTTTAAAGTCACTTAAAATGTAATATTTTAAACATCACAAATATTTCATCGCACACATTGATAAAGCATATTTCACTCTTCTCCCCATACTATTTTTTTTTAATGACAGGCAAGGAAAAGAGCTTTTTTATCTTGGTCTTGCCCTTTCAAAGTTGCATATTTCAATGTTTGCAAGGGAAGGAAGCACAAACACAACTTAACAGCCTGGCATATATCTTTTGCATCCTAACAACCTGTACATATCTGCCTCCTAGGACACATACCATTAGCAATTACCAATGCAGTTTACCACGCAAAGAAAAGAAGAAATTCATGGTGAGAAGGAACTGTAGTCCTTTCTCTGGAATCGAGATTGGTGGAAACACACCTAAGACTTCTTGTAGCAGAGTAACACAATAGTTAAAAATCCTTATGGGGTAAATACATTCCAGTTGATACAACTATGCAATATGTAGCAGCAGCTCATCAGAATGAAATTAACACTTATTTACTGTAACAGTCTCATTCCCCCCTTGTTCAATGGCAATATCTAGAGACCTGCAGGCAGGAATTGTGCTCAGTGCACCAACGGAAGTGGTGAGCTGTATCCCAAGGTCTGCCTTGGTTTTCACCCCACAGGGCCATAACTACCTTCAAACAGTGTAGTTTCATTGAAACATCAAAAGTTAGAGTCAAACAACAAGTGTCTGGTGTACAAATGATAGTTCTAGACTTTGAGGCAGGTAACTCACTGCTGCAAGAGCCAGGTGAGCAGCTCAGCTTAATTGCATTTGCCATAAAACAAAAAGCTGGTTTTGCCAATTTGGTGTTCATGCAGTAAGGTCCCTATCTCCCTCACTTCCATGCAAGCACATGCTAACCTAAAGATACGACTTTTCTACAGTTTTGGAACAGGGGTGAAGGGAGAAGCAGAGAGAAGATTAAATAGAACAAGTTTTTAATACAAAAAGAGAAACTCTAAGGCTAGAGAAGCATACATCAAGTCAGACCAGCTTTGTTTAGCAACAGAGCTGGTAGCAGTAACACAGTAACAGAAGTTGGCTAGGTTCCACCAAAACAGAATAAGCCCTTTGTCTCATGAGATAAGCCTATCAGCACTGGATGCACAGAAAAAGGCATGAGTGCACCTAACCTACAACACTGCATGCTGGTCAAGTACAATAGCCAACACTTAACAAGTTACTCCTAACTTGAAAATTTTTCCTTTCTTCACTGTCTGTAGTGATAGTCACAAATCACATCATCCATGGATGCAGCCATCTTGCCCATCTCAAGCAACAAACCACCACCTCTTCCCTGAAGGGTCAGAGATCAATACCACAGGGACTAAAACCAGCAACAGATGAACCAAAAACTTTTCTTCCACCTTATGACTCAGGCAAATCTTCCGAAGTTGCATGTGCCATGAAAAATGCAAAGAATCTGTACAGACTACCAAAGAGCAGGAATTACAATTGTTAGAAATACATGTATGAGCCGAAAAAGCATCTTCACTCAGCTGCAGTCATAGGATGACGCAGCAGCTACAAGCCTAGTACTAAATATGGATTGCTCCTTTACAAAAAAATTTGCAGACAAATGCTTTTTTGTGCTAGGATTCAAATCTAATATTTTTGTGTGTGCTGGAGCTATTAGAAGAGGATCAACATATTATCCACTACCAGAATAACATCACTTTCAGATTATTTCATAAACCCTTCTTTAAGATGGGTTACAACCTAATTAAAGAATCTGAATTTTCCCAAGTTTAATGAGTATTCATAACTTGGATCAAACTTCTCTGCATCCTGAGGCCAGGTGTGGTTGTCACTAATGCATACACACCCATACTCTTGTTTCTTGGAAGAAGAAAGGTGTTTTGGTTTTCACTTTTCAATACTGAAATTAAGACAGCAGCCAACAGAATAATAATTGGAAGTGCTGCAAAAAAATCTTCAGTCAGCCTGAAAAGGAAGTTGCAAGAGCTCTCCACCAGTAACAAACCTTAGATTCCTAAATTTCAGTTATCTGTAGATTATACTACAGTGATCCTGAAGCTCAGATTACTCTGATGCCAATCACAATTTGTTCTACTAAGAGAGCCCAATCCAGATTTTTAGTTAGGCTATGTTTAGAAAGGTTCTGTAGTTAATACTAGTGGTTCTTTTTTGGTTCACATTCCTTAGAGGGATCAGAGATGGCTAGGGCTGTCTAAGCACTAAGGAACTTTCATAGGGGAGCATTTAATCCTCATTGTGCAGAAAGACCACTCTGCAAATTAGACCTAAAGGAAAAGATCATAGGTTATGGTCCAGGTTGCAGAATCATAAAAGGCTGTATCTCCTTTGAACCCTATGTATCAATTGTATTAAATAGATTTGTATGTTAAAAGATTAAAAAGAAGAAACAGAACACAATGAAGTATATAGAAACATTAAAGCAGAGCTGGGCTTGGCTGTAAATACCACTGTCATGCATACTCCATTATGAGCCACAGGAGGAGGAAAAAAGAAAAAAGGGAAAAAAGACTTTTGCCAAATATGTATCTGCAGTCTTTTTCCTGGCAGTATTTATTTTATCAAAAAAAAAACAAGGGAAAAAGAGGCTTTTCATAAGTATTTGAAACATGTTTAAACCATTGAAAGTTTTAATCCCTTTAGAGATAGTTTTTTGAGATAGCAGTCTCAAACATCTAGAACTGATTTGCAACTGCAATGAGCACCCAGATCCAACACTAGCAGCTACCTGAGCAATTTCTCCATATAGAACTAGTTTGTCTGGATATATAACAAATGACAATTGCATATTTTATGAAGGCTCCCACTTAAAAGGAAATACATAGAGGCTGTGTTAGAAAAAGTTTAAAGTCCATATTACATCAGTTGATTTTGTGCTGTAACAGCCAATACTTTAGCACTGTTACATATACTCTTAATGGATATAGATATATTCTTAATGGATCCATGAAAAAAATATTAATTCTATTGGATACTAAAAGCAGTGGGGAAATTAAAGTTCAGGTCAGCCCACAACTTTGAGCTGTGAAATCAAATCAAATTAATGCTTCTCTCTCCTCTGACTTTATTAATTAAAAAATTGTGATATTAATTTAAAAATGTGAAGACCTAGACTTTTTGGAACATTAAGGCACAAGGTATGTCTTCAAGAGCAGAAAGTTCACATCCTTTATTGAAACAGCATAACGATCTGAGTGAGGAAGAAATTTTAATCCATTTTGGCTGATTCAGGAAAATCCTACACTCTTCCTAGGTGCTCCCTGAAAAAATGTTTCCAAAGGACAGCATTTTCATAAAACAGGTTCTCTTCAGGGGATCCTCAGTTCAGAGGTACTTAATCCGGATGAGCTTTTCACTCTGTGCAGAAGTTTGAAGGTATCCTCTGCTGAAAAGCTCAAATTCAGAAGTCATAAAAATAAATACAAAGTAAAAATGTAAATATGGAAGAGGTGTCTGATTAGACATGGTAAAGGAGGTTTGTAAGACAAGAAAAATAAATCTATAGGTCTGGTCTTCATAGTCTCAGGGCTAAAATTTTCAGACTGCAATAGTCAGTCAGAAAAGGATGTTAAAACTATTTTCACTCTTTTCCTCATCTCTTAACTCATACAGTTCTTTCCTTCTGTCTCCTAAATTGCTCAGAAACAGAACTGAGCTTCTAAAATTGTATAGAAGCCACTAAAAAAGTTTGTTGTTTTAGGCTCTGCTCAAAGGCCTCTTGTTTGCAGAAGTATCTATTTCTACTTTTATTCTGGCCTCTACCCTGGCAAAACAGCTCCTTCCATCCCAAACTCAGGCGACTAAGCTCATTTCTCCTACCATGTTTTTCTTCCATCTCAGGAACACATCCAAGTTCCTCTCCCATCTGCAGCAATTCTCAGGGACAACGCTCCCCAAATCCTCTCCTTGTGCCTCTGCAGTCTAACATGCACTTTTATATGAAGCTGATAGAAGAGGCCACATATGACAGCAATGTTGGCTTGCAGTGCTCTGAGCCTCCCCCTCTGTCCACAGCCTCAAGGGCTTGAAAATCCTCACTGCATCCACTGCACTGTGCCACATTTGGTACAAGCCCTGCAGCCTCACCAGGTCACCCGGGGGAACCCTTGCACTGACCCACACCAGCCCTGAAGACTGGCTCATGCTAGCAGCTAAAGCACTGCTTTACTGGACAACTCAACCACCCATATGAAGTTTACAGCAAAACATTGCACCATCATAAATGAATCTTCATCTTTGTTATGTCTGTTTACACAACTGGAGCTACATTTTTAAGAAGTCATTCTTTATTCCTGCACACACCACCAGGAACTACAAAACTGGATTATACAATATGTAAGGCTCAGAGGGCATTATTTCACCATGTATAAGCAACAGCCTAAACTAATGGCTTTAAACAAAGCAAACTTTAAAGGAGGGGAGAAGCTGGAAAGAGACAGGCAACATGACACATGGTTTAGGAAAGTCTGCATGATCCAAACTGAAGAAAGACTTCTGCCCTCCATAAGTGCCACAGGCAACTGTCCTGACCAAGCCCTACTCCATCCTTCAGCCATGAGGAGATGCTGAGGTAGCTAAGAAAAATATAAAAAAGGCAGAAATTGTCTAATTAACTTTGTGTCCAGGTTGAGAAGATGCACTTACATTTACAACTATGGGCCTCCAGTCCTCTATAGTTCTTGGGATAATACCACCTGCTCTGGCCCTTTATGCCCTATCTGGGAAGCAATTGAAGGCAAGTTTAGTAGTAGTGTAGTTATTACAGGTGGATAAAAAATAAGAACCCATAATTCACCACTTGATAATGAGCTATCTAGTGATCAGGGAACAGAAGTTTAGAGAAAAGATCCTGTTGAAGACCTGCTTGTAGTATTTTCAAAGCTCCTGATAAAGGAGGCAAAAAAAATAAATCCACAGAGAGCATGGATGAGACCTCCCATGTTTGACTTTGTACAATTAACTCTAAATTTATTGCTGTGCAATTTTGGCTGGAACTTGTTTTTCTTTGGTCATCCTCTCTTTAGGACCACGGCACAATAACTCCAGTGATTAGAGAAATTTTTAAAGTTCTTTGTGGCTTTTAGCCAAATGTTTGCCATTGAAGTTAACAGGAATATCACCACAAAACCTAGCAAGCTGCTTTGAAAATTCCAAGATCAACACTGAATGATTACAGGAATAAGAAGCTTTTCAGCATCATCTGCCTTGTAACCTACCTCCTTTCAGCTAACGCAGAGGAAAGATTCTAGGGTGGCTTCATCAGGAACTTCAGCAAATACTGGCTCTTTGTTAAAAGGTACCTCGCACTTACAGTAGAAACCAGCTTTTGTTTCTGAACAATACATTTTAAAAGTTCTTTGATTCTGAGCTTTCGCATTCGCATTTTTGGAGGAACAGTTTTAAGTGTACTTAAAATATGCCTCAAACACACAAATACAAACCTTGCTATTGAAATACAGAGAGATAGCTCATTATGTTGCAATGTAACTACATACTTTATATCTTCCAGTTAGGTTGCTCCTGAAATGCTACTCAGCATGGCTTCACAAAGAATCTAAACTAAATAGACAGTCAAATTCTACTAGTGCTGTTACTAATGTACATTTTTATTAGACTTGTTTGCTTGCAGTGGAATGGATTTTTAATACTTATTTCCCCTCAATTGATTGGCTAGGTAATATTTTCTTTATATATTTATACTATTTTATCTCTACATTTTTAATGAGACATTTGAAGAATGAAATACAAGAGACTTGGATACACAGAAGATGGCTACAGACATTTTCTGGTGCCAAAGTCTTGAATTGGCTCAGCTACCCTGCTGGTTGCTATTATGCAGTGTTTCCAGTATTCTGAATATTTTACAGATGAAGTACATGAGGGTTGCTCTATTCAGGGTGACATGTAGTTATTCACTCAGGGCCTCATTTAGAGCCAGTGGCTCTAAACCAAAACAGCAACAGCATTCAGCTGCATGCAAGAATAAAAAGAATAGCCATAAATACCTGGTTTTGGCAAATTCATAGATAAATCTGGACTAGAAGGTATAATCTGGCCCTGGTGCACTCCTGTGCATGCATACTATGTGGCTTCTGTGAGACAAGGAAAACAGACATAAAAGGGAGACAGAGGTGGTATAAGGAAACACAGCACACAGCCAAACCAGGGGATCACAGAATGAAGGACTTACCAGGAGCAGATGTAAAGATGAAGAATGTTAAGAAACACTCATACGTGAAAAAGTGTGGGCTGAAGAGATTACTGCAAACTCAGAAAAAGAATTTTGCAAACAAAACAACATTGGCAATGAAGTATTTCAGAGACACCCACGGAGACAAAAGCAACAGTATTCTTCCTCTAGAGATAATATTCACTTAAAAACAACTTTAACTTCCAGATATCTAAAGTTAGAAGTAAAATTACAGTATAGCAGCTGGTCATTGTCTTTCATCCCCTTCACTTATAAAACTCAGTTTAGCAAAATCTGGTCTGCCTGGCTCACAGTTCATCTATCCATGATAGGAAAGTTTCAGTCATACTAATACAAAAAGCATTTCTATGCCAGTGAGTTAAACTAGGACAGTATAAATATGCTTGTATCTCTGCAAAGCTGTCCTAGTGTAGGCAGACTTAGTAGCTGTATCTGAAGAAGGATTCACATTTTCCACAAGTTGAATTAAAAGTGAATTCATTTCAGAACATGAACATATACTTGTGGAAATAATTACAGTATTTGTTCAGATCTGTTAGGTACCTGTCCCTCAATTCCTCCACAACAGGTCCAGCAGCTTCTGCAAGTGCATTTTCTCTGCAAGGGGTAGGAACCACCATGCAAGACATGGCAGCTTAGTATTTCACTATTGTTCTGTTAATGTTGTTGAAATTTAAAACATTTTAGATGCATTAGGTCACTGTTTAGGCTATCAGGCTATATAACAGTCTCACAGGCTGCACAGTCCCTCCCTGCACATCCGGCTCCAGTCAGAGGGAACTCAGCAGCACAACTTACATCAGCAACATGGGAGCCTGAGCAAGCACTCAGCACACAGATCTGCAGGACACAGTTGTCACTAACTGTACTTTTAATACTCGATACTATAAATAAGCCAGTACTAATTTTACATATGTATTTTTGAAAATATTTTCCTGTGTCAAGGCAATGCTACAGTTATACACTCAACATCAGAACCATGAAAACAGGTTGCATCAAGATGCTGAACCTGTCATTAACACTTTCATACTGCCCCTGTATTTGTTGAACCCAGCGCTTCTCCCAGTGTATGAGCCCAGAACAGACAAATGATGCTTTCATTGCAAAAGTTTTCAGCATTTCTTTTAAAAATACCAAGTGTAGCAGATTGATTTATAAGAAAGTGACTTTTATTTTGAAACAAAACCTTAAGGCTCCCATTGACCAGATATTAGCAGTGCATCAGAAGACAGAATTTGTCCCTTAGGTTTTCTTTAGGCTGCTCTAATACATATTTGTATACTGCACATATATAGAAAGGAAAAGATAATAGTCACAATAAAAAGCTGCAGCAGCTAACAGTAAACTGAAAAGCTGTGCTCTGCAGGAAGGCTTAAGAGTTTTCTCCATTTCAAAGTGCTGCACAGACCATTTACTAGATACAGACTTTGAGTTCCAGTGCATAAATGATAGGAAGTACTGAACAACAATTCCACATTTTAAGTGCAATGTTTTCTCAGCTCCCTAATTTCTATTTTCACTCAAATTGACAAAGAGAAGATATTCTGGAAGAAATTAAAACTAAAAGGAAGAATAAAAGAACTTCAGTCAGCCTTTTCCAGAACGCAATTTTAGCATCTTTTCTGATCATACTTCTTTAAATAACCCTAATTTGTTCAGCACAGAGTAAAGACCTTGCAGCTGATTTATACCATATTTTCATCCCTTAGTCTTTACTATAGTGCTCTGTTTCCACCTCACTTACAGGATACATGTGTAAGGACTGTAACACCCTTGGCTTTTGAAGAACAGCTATACTTACGCAGTCACATAAAACCTAGCTTCTCTTTTCACCTATCACACAGAAGCTACCTGATTTCTTTGCTTTATTTACATTCTCACTGAGCCTAGGGCAATTAAAAGTTGTGTATCCTCTCAGCATTTTTTTTGCCAGGTAGACAGTTATAAACCCTCACAGAATTTCTAGTTTGCACTAATAAAAGATCTGAATGTGATCATACCTAGCACTTTACCACATTATTTTAAATGCTGACTGTGTACTGCTTTCCTTCATCATCGCACCTTTATCAGAAGCCCTTATGAGGATTCAATGCGTCTTCAAGAAACCAACATTAGCAATATCTTCAGATTATTCTGGATTTTTGCGTTGATGCTGTTTCTATGTGTTCTTCCAGTAGACTCCAGAAGTGAACAGTCCCAGTACAACAGCTGTTGGTGCAACCTATTCAAAATATACCCACTTCCATTAGCCTAATGTTCTTCAGCCCCCCGTGAATTCCTGCAGTGGCTGTTGTTGGTTAGATTAACTCCCACTGCTGAAGGAGAACACCATAAGAAGGTGCGCTTCTCAAGCTTTGCACACAAGTCCTTTCTCAAACTCAGACTTAAGCAAGTGTTCAACTCCCACAACCATCTCGATATCTCCCTTGGCACAAACAGGCAACTTCACCAGCCTGTCCATACTTCCTCACCATATAGAAACATACAGCTTCATTAGAGTCAGGTACACCAGTACAAACACTCCCGGCTGCTCCCTATTACACAAGGTAGAAAATCTGCATTACAATACATGAACAACACTGATATTCTAGTAAATAGTATCCACACTAGACTGTACATCTGACACATGCTGAACTGCTTGAGGCATTCATATCCATTTTTTGTTTTCTTTCATTTATTTTCCTTGATTCTTTTTCTCTGTAGCTCTCCTCCAAAATCCTTTGCATGTTTAAATGCATGCTACCATTCCATCAACTTTAGTCATTATCTCAACCACCTCCACTTCTATTACTTTTTATTGTGATTCAAGCAATACAGTCATAGCAGCTGCATTTGTAAATTCTCTAAGCTGTCATTTCAAACAGCTGGAACCCCCTGATTGCTCCTCCTCCTCCATTCTCAACCCTTCTCCAACAAGTTTGTCTGAAGTGCTGTTAATCTGTAGAATAAATTCTCCTTTTAAACATACAGAATTTCTCATACTTTCCAGCCCCGCACAATTTTAACAAGCAGATTTAGAAAAAAGTGAAATTAGCATATGCTAGCTCCCCCTGCCAAGCATTTGTATCACTTTTCTGTCATCATTTTTCTCTCTCAAAGCCAAGAAACATACCACATACATTAGCATTCTAGCTCACATTTGCAACGTGCCTTTTGAGTGGATCTCCAAATGACCCCCTCAAAGCATTTTGGTTCACACTACAGTTTGGTGCATCAGGAGCCAGGTCAGAACTTCTGGTGCTAAAGCAATTGCAATAGCTAATAATAATTGCTTATGTAATGCATACTGCAGTTTAGCTTGGACTGCCCTTTCCCCTCCACTGGCGGGGGATTCTGGTACCTGTCCTGAGCTTGAGACCTCTCTGCTGCCATGCCAGGAAGCAGCAAGTCCTCCCCAGAATCACCCCCACACACACAGGAGTGCAAATATTGTGTCTAGTGACCTTGACCAAAAAAGGTACACTGACTCCTGACTTAAGCCCCCATCCAAACTTCAGCCACTCTCTAAAGAGCAACTTCAGAGTGCAGAGTCGCTGTCTCAGAAAAGCTGTGTCCTCTTTCCTGAAGTCCTGGTGCTGGGCTGCAGATAAGGGTGAAGAGCTGGAGTCTGCAGCAGTGACAGCAAGCTCAGGGCAACAGCAGCGTAACAGAGCAGCCCAGATCAGCATCAGGATTTCAGAAAACTGCCTAGCTGTAATTGCTACTGGCTGTGGAAGTTACACAGTCTCCCTGTCCTTATTTCACAGAAACAGGATTAGGCCACTCCAGTAAGTCCAGAACTAAGAGAAGGCCCAACTTATTTTTCCCTCCTCAAGGGAGAAGCAGAGGTAGACAGGCAGCCCAACAGATGGTTCTCTGGAGCAACTGAAGACAACAAAGACATGACTGCAGCAAAGGCAGCACTGGGGGAAAGCGACAGATTCAGGATGCTCTCAATGTACTGATACAAAACATTGATATTTTCTGGCTTCAGGGCAGAATATTTTGCAAATATCATCCTTTTGGAACCAAATTACTATTGCCTGCATAGGCCCAGGTCTGATCAAGGTGGAACAGAATTTAAATTTCTTGCATATGAGCAAGCATCAGCAGTATTTTAAGAAACTTATAAATACATAAAAGCATCTTGGAGAACTATAAAACAATGTTTGTAGGCTTATAACAATTTTTAATCACAAGGGGCTAAGGGCAACTGGTTATCCATTTCTATTTAGGGTTTTTGTGGGTTTCTTTTTGTAGCTCTGACAGTACTGGCAAAAACCACTGTTAGAAACAGATTAGTGAATATTGATACGGTTTACGACAATTTATCACCCCAATGCAACTCCCTGAAATCAGAATAGCATGACTAGAAATTCTGGATGATCAACCAGAAACTTGCTGTCAATAAAATCAAAGATGAGAAATAGACAGTTGCCAATACAGGAGTTATCTTTTCATAATATTCCCTGGAGTGGCAGCTGGACCCTAAGCAAATCCTAAAATATATCCTCTCAAGATACTTGGCTTCCTTTTCTCATTATTTGCATACACTGGAGTTCTTCAGGCACTCCGTGCTAATTTGTGTGTCCTGCTCCTCCATCTTACAGTTCTCAACTAACACCAAGTGTTTTGTGGTTTCTATATAGACTTCACCATTTCTTAAGCATTTCTCATCTGCTAGCACCATTTTGTGTTTTGGAACTTCTTTATTAGGAATGAATGGCATTTCTTAAAGTTCATTGTACTTTACCTTCAGGTTTAGAGAAAAAATTGGAAGATTTTTGCTGGCATTCAGGGACAATTTAAATTGCAAGAGGAAATCCCATTTGTTTCAATAAAATCATAAGTTATCTCCCACGGGAGTTTCACTCTACAGGCATATAATCTGGTTAGATATCATAGGATGCAGAAGTCCAAAAAGCCAGTATTAATTCACAATTTTTAACATCCTTCACTGGAAGATGTAGCATGAATATAGAACACAAATTATTATAATGTAGGTAAGTGTTAACTGTCTAGTGGAAGAAAGTTATCAATGAAATTCATGACAGTGGGGGGGGTACCATTAAAGTTTCTTCCTATTATATAGTAATCTTAAGTCAGCTGAATATAAAGTTTAATTATTTTAATGTTAACATTAAAAATTTGGTATCATCCACTAGCAATATATCTAAATCACTTGCCTTTTTCAACAAGCAGTTCCTACTTTCAAGACTATATGAAGAGTTTAAAAATGGTATCAGGACTTATTTTGCTGAAGACTATTTTGGCAAGTATGATAAATGTCCTTGAATGTGCCACAGTGGAATACTGCCAAACATTTAAGTTTATTCCAGAATATTTTTTAGATTCTGTTTTAGGAAGAACATAAGTGCCATGTCCATGGTATTGGTCTGAATAGTTTGGATGTTTATTATTTCATTTCTCTGCTTATTATGAAGGCAACACAATGAATATAATGAAGACGACCATAATTTTTGTTGGAAAAGGAAACACTGATTTTCTCATAGGAGAAACTGGAGACACCAAAATACTTCTAACTGATTGTCTTGTATAATTTAGAAATTTGAATAGGGCCACTTCTTTATTTTAACTTTGAAACTCAGTGGTAGAGCCTTTTGGGGTCAAATGATTAATCAATATTTGGAAAATAAGCTTCGCAGGATTGCTTTCATTTGGAGGAATAACACCAGGAGGTGGGTCTCAGTAACATCCTGCTTGTTCCCAGATATCAAACACAATCTTGTTCCTCCAAAAACAGAACAGAGAAGCATCAGTGCTCACAATTCAAAACCAAAATCACCCCTCTAATGGATTTCATGCACAGGAAATCATTCTCCTTGCTGCATCCCAGTTTTTGCTCCAGCTCTGCCCATGGCTTTTCTCTGACCAGGTCTGCCCAAGTGGCCAGCTTTTAACATCCACTGTTTCCAATTGTATCACTATACCAAAAATTTTTTTGTTTTAACCTGGAGTCTAATATGGCTTCAATTTTAATCAGATGACTGTTTTTGGATCAAAGACCTTACTGATGTCAGACATTTGCACTTGAGCATAATATTAAACACCAAGTGCACAGATAGGTTTTTTTGCTGAACATAAAGAGTTTCCTTGTATATTTTAATTTTTAGGCTGAATTAAATAGGTCCTTCATTTAAATTTAACCTCTTCCCCAAGAAAATGGGTAATAATTAGCTGCAGCATCAGTAACATTTAAGTATTTGCAGAATTTAAAATTTGTGCACTGCTCTCACCAAAAGCAAAAAGTTCTCGTATTATATAGATCTTTAAAAAATTCTAGGCAGATCATCTTTGCAGGAGACACTCATCTATATATGCTATTTAGAAAGCATTAAGTGATATTCTCTCAGATCCCTTTGCTAAGTCTATGCAGTCTTTAGAAAAAAATAAAAAGTACCTTACAAAAAATAAATTGTGACAATAAATCAGAGTTTAAGGGCTTTATTGCCTAACAATAGATCAGCTTAACTTGCTTTAGGCATTAACAACAGTACATTAGTAGGCCAATTATAACACTCTAAAAGTTTAATTTGTAAACTAGTACAAATCATTACTGTTTCACAAAATGAGGTTTCCATCCTATTACTAACATATTAGCAATGCCAATTTTAGTCTAATTGTAGGTTTGATTTAAGATGCTTAAGTCAATTTTATTGATAGGCAATGTCATCTACAATACATTACAGATGACCTGAAAGTTTACAGACAGAAAGCTAAAAACACAGCAGTAGAATAATACTTTTTGCTGTTCCCTCCATCTTCTTTACTTTTAGAATCCAGCATAAACGATGCCAAGGGCAAGCCCAGGAAAAAAAATTACTGTACAGAGTGACACTATTTATCATTTATTTTAATGATCTACAAAAGCTTTCTCCTCCCAGTGGAAGAGACCATAAACAGTTGCTATCGTATTCAGTCTCCCAATAAAACCAGCGGAATTTCGTCATACTTTAAACCAGTTTAACTCAACTGACTGCAGGTTTTGCTTTCTTATATTAACACCAAGTGACTATGACAGCCTTAAAATAGCAGACTTTTCCTCACTGTATTTAACAGTCTGGGTCATGGTTAGAGACCTGCAGAAGCCCTGGTCCTATCAAGTCAGTGGTAAAATTCTGATTTTATGATCATAATTTTACTCCTAGAGTTTAAAAAGTGGATCCACTTTACAAGAGGCCTTGAAAATGTATGAAATTTGATTACTTATCTCTGATTACAGTTGCAAGGCATGCAACCAGGCTTTTTGTTTTGTGACAGCAGAACAGTAAGATGAGATCCTGAGAAACTGCAAAGAGACACTAGAGAAAAACACCACCCCTAACATGCTCCTCAGCTTCATTGGTGGCTAAAGACCTAGATCAGGCAATATGCAAGTTGCTTAGTATCTTAGTCTTTGATAAGAGAGCCATTATAGATGACAGAGGCTTACAAGCCAGTATCAGAAAAAGTAGCATAATGCCTGCCATTAACAATGTTGCAGACACTTAAATATCTGTCAGTACAAACCCTCATACTTTTCACTGACTACTAGTTCTTTTAGCATGCGTCCTTTCAAAAAAATCGGAAACGCAATAATGCAAGATGGGCCAAAAGACAGTAGCAAGCACATGCAAACTGTAGTTATAGCTGCTTCTTTAAAGGAGACAGTGTCATCATGAGGAGCTGGCATCTGAACTTGGGAGGAGGAAACTAGTTTTGCCTGACTTCAAGTGCTATTCCTATGCTATATTTAAGTATTACATTTGCATCCCTGGCTCCCACCTAGGGAAGCTTCTCCTAAGCATGCCCAGGATACAGTTAAGGCAAACATCACATCCCCTATCTCAAGCCCCATGCTAGCAGGCTTCAGCTTGAGCCAGCAGCACCTGCAGGCTAATTAAGTTGAGCTATGATTGGGTGGGTTTGCAAACTCTTTGCAGCATGTTGAAAGTGTTGACAGCATCATGATAGCATATGTAAATACCTAGAGGAAGTCAAAGATTTTAAATTCTAAGGATTATGGCTGACCAGTCCTATATAGTAGGAGTGAACAACACCCAAAAAGCAATTGGAGCACACCACAGCCTAGAGACAGACAGAAATCAGGGATCATACATTAACTCAGTAGCTTGAACTGAATCAAGAAGGGCATTGGCTTGAATACCTCCTCCATTCATGCCTCTCTAGGGCTTTGGGAAGCCAATTGTCAGGAAAATCTGTAATTTATGCCTTTCTGCAAGCTCTGAGTCCAATTCCTTTAATGTTTTTTTCCCCTTTCTTTTTAAAGAATGCCAATAAGTTTAGGTTTTAATTAGGAGTTAAAGAAACATGTTGTGACTAGAGTGGAGACCTCTTTAAAGCAAGCAGTTTATTAGTCTAAACACCACTCAGCGACAAGAAACAATTTTTTCTTGTTTTGGTTTTATACTGCCAAAACTGCAAGTGTGCATAGAAACTTTCTTACCAAAGTTATCACAAAAAATAGAGAGCAATGCAAAAGGAGTTTGCATTTTGTTTTGCTTATTAAGCAGCCTTGCTTTAAGCAGTAGTAGTCAATTAATCATCAAAAATGTTGTCTTAAGTGTAATAACTATAGATGCAAAAAGCCAAGATAGATCTCAAGAAAAGCTAACATCTCCAAAAATAGATTTCTGTTCTCTCTGCTGCTACTGAAGCTCACAGACTACTCCAAAGAACCTGTGGCTGACATACTCAAAGGAAATGGTCAGGGAAAGAAAACAGTCCTGTTACAGCACAGTCACTTTCAAACCTTCACAGGCAGGAAAAGAAAACAATTACTGATCAGACAAGAAGGATTAGACAGTAATACTCCAAGTAATAACAGATACCTAGAATATAAATGCAAGTCTTCCATCCTTCATACAGAAACTTATTAAAACACACAAACTGATACAGCTATGGAGAGGTCTACAAATCTGAATGCCAAGCATTGCGTGGAAGAGCACTGATTTCATAACAGCTTTTCACAAACAGGTAATCCATAACTACACTGAAGTTGGAGGGGACATAGCAGGAACAAGGAGGAAATACTTGAAACTTGAAGTTCCTCAGCAATATGGGCTGTCCTAGCTACTCTTAAGCTGCAGCATCAATGACAGTGAGGCTGATCTAATAGACCCTTGACACAAAAGGCAGGGAGAAGCACTGCCCCTCTCCCTTCTGCGGCTGCTCCCTCCCCCCTGTGCACCACCCCAAATTCAACAGGTCCACCTTGCTGCTGCTGGCTTTGCAGCTGGACTGGCTCACATGAGGGGAAGCACTGCTAGAGCTGCAGCAAGATGACAACACCTGCACCAGCACCAGGCCATAGGGGAGGGGAAGGAGCAGGCTGGACCTTCCACTGCAGCAGTGGGGAGGCACAGGTTGGGTTAGTTTGCTTTATCTCATGAGTTGCCACCTAAGCCACTAGAACAGGGACTGTTTGCACCAGCTGGGCTGCTCCTAGAGATCCATAATCCAGTGACCCATAATGCAGTAAGTCTTCACTGAACACCACATTTCAAAAACCTGGTCTATACCTAAGTTACAATATAGTATAATACAGTGTATTGACAATGCTCTTCTGGTTTAATCAAAAGCTTATATTGTTCGATAATGCCTTTTTCAATGTAGTTTGAGAGTTTGTTCTGCAAAAGAAAATACAAAGAAGTACACACTCCTTTAGTACTATCTGTACCAGCAGAAGTCCTAGTGTAAATAAATTGCATTTAGAATATATCACCAGCCAATACTGCTAAGCCAGCAAAACTTTCTAATACAGACCTTACAAATGGAATTTTACGTAAGGAAGGATGACAGGCTTACATGTGAAAAACTGTTCTTCAAAGTCATTGGGGGACAGCTCCACTACCTTCAGTTAAATCCAAGATGGACTTGGTCTTTGAGGTCAAATTGAATGTTTCATTTTTAGTCAATATTTCCCACTGAGAATAGGCACTCTACATATGAGGTGATGCAGAAATATTTATGCTTTTCATTCTATATATGAGAACATATACATCATGATTTAATATATTCATTCCTAGCCCATGTATGTACTAAGTAAATATAAAGACTAGGAATGTATGCATTATTCCTTGCTAATTTTGTCCTAAGAGCTATAGATTTACTTGTAACCCAATCTCCATTCTTTTCCATGCAACATATTTCATATCTTAAATTACAAATATGCAACACAGGATGTCATTTGGATGTCAAAGAAGCAATCAGCTGAAGATGACTATCATTCAGAAGCCATTTAAAGGCAAACTGAAAAGAACAATTTTTTAACCTTTAAAAATTCTGCAGTATATTAGGAATGCAGGAATTGCTTCTATTATTGCCTGGAGTGCTGAATTTTTATTCATACTTAGGATTATTGCCTTTACAAAGTACTAAATCCAGCAAGCACACAGCATAAATTATGACAGTGATTTCTATGTAAAAAGATGAGCAGCTGAACTCTGGAAGTACAAAACAAAATACATGAAGAGAAATAAAATTCTTGTACACCAGAGTCAATAGAGAGTCATCAATGCATCTTGAAGGCCAAGGTCGACTAGCCAAGCCTAGTTTACATCCCAGACTAGCTCTGTAAGTGGCTAGCTTTCCACTGACCCCATTTGCCACAACTCCAACAGTAAGCTACAGGCTGCAGCATGCCTGCACAGGAGTGCAAGGTGATGGGGCCTGGGGAGCTACCAAGCATCAGGAGGGGAGCAGGGAGAGCCTCAGCCTTCTGAGAACTTGTCCAAGCCACAGACATGGTGAGAGCCTTGCTCCAGGAGAAGAAAAATACTCAGAGGTCCTAAATGGACAGATACACCAATTTCTGATTCTCAAGACAGATTAACATTATATTTTCAGAGATGTTTTGTAGATGCTGGACATCTTGCATATGAAGATCCCAGTAAGCCTCACAGACACTTAGTGTGAGGTAGGTAAAACTGATGTAGAGGCAAGGATACCAAGGCAGAAGGTAGTTAAACAATTCAGTGAGTCCTTCAAAGGCAGTACTAGAAAAGGAGAACCCATGCCTTTACTCTGTCCCTTCTCCTTGCCTAAACCCTTTAGCTCAAAAAAGGCAAGGTTTTTTATTCACTGTTGCCACTCCACTATTGCCCATTTCCATGGGTTTCCTACATTTGCTGTTGAATCTTGATCTGTACATCCTCTTTCCCTAGAGAAGCTTCAAGCAAACCTATTTCTTTAGGCACTGCTTTTCAGACCTTCAGATTCACTTATGAGCGGGTACATTTAATAATCCCCTCTACAGACCCCACAGAGGGAGGAAGACTCAAAGCATTTGGACATTACACTTCAACTATTCCTCAGATTTTGAGGTCACCATTCAAATGGTTCAGAGACACTTACAAAAAGTATGTTTATTTTGTTAGAACATTTTCTAGACCAATTCTGCAATCTTAGGAATAATTCTAGGCCTGAGAAAAATAAAGCCCAGAATAGGTCTAGCATCCCTTAGCAAGTCATCCAAAAATTTTATGAAGGGGCTCTACTGAATTTTTAATGAAAACAGCCATATAACAGTATAAGCAAGCATAGAGCAGAACTGTCCAAAGTCAAAGAGCACACACACCTAATCAAGTAATGGTCATTTTAAAATAAGTGTAAGTGGAAAATTCTGTGGTTAACAAGCTTATCTTACAGCACAGTTGCAACAAAAGATGCAAAAAACAAGTGGCTTTCCAAATGAACTACAGAGTAATTTTAAAATAACATGAGCAGATTCAAATACAAGATTTGGCACTAAGCACCTTAATGCCACTCTCACAATTAGTGTCTGGTAAGGCACTAAGTATTTCCAACATCCAGCATCAGCCACTCATCAGCCACTAAGGCAGATCCAGGTGTGACTGGTAGGTGGCATACAATGGAACAAGCTGCTCTAGAGCAAGGAAATTGACCCTTAAAAGGCTTCTAAGGTTCATTTTGTTTTTATTTCTTAAATAACTATACATTTGTTTTGGTTAGAATATTGTTGATACCTTTTTGCATCACTGTGGCATTCAAATGGACAGTGTTGGATTGTTAGCCCAAATGTTTTCCAAGACACTGACAACTTAAGAGTAAACACTTGCTTCGTACACGCTGCCTGCACACTATGCGCCACCCCAGCTCTCCTCCCTGTTCCCCTCCCATTAAGGGCAGCAAACCTGGTTTCTCCAACATGCTTATCTTGCTTTGACAGAGCAACTTCTGACTCCATTTACACAGACTAATTGCTCCCATACAAAACCAGCTGCATCTCTCCTGCTAATCTCACCTGATGTGCTTATATTGCTTTCAGATTAGAAGGATAATGCTAGAGGATAAGACTGAAATAATAATGAAGATATTTTTGAAAATACAAATTCATGGAAAAATCTAGACAAACTTGTATTATGATGCCAGTCAAGAGTTATGGTTACTAAAAGCTTTGCCATTTGTACTTGCCAAGAATTTAATCGCCTATCACATTATGCCCTTTTTCAGTGGTACTTTGTCTATATTTACTACTGACATCTATGAGAACAGGCAGTACCTTTGAGAAGAGCCATATAAGCAGAATGTTTTACAAGCCTAAGCTTCTCCATGTCATGGATAGAGAAAGCATTCAGAAAGAGTACATTAGGCACAGGCAGAAGGGCCCGAGTTATCTGACCCAACAGGACATGACAGCTGCTGTCCAGTTCAGGGAATCATGAGCAGAAGAGAAAACCCTGGGAGCTCACCAAGCCCTCAGCCACCAACCGCCTCCTGGCAGCAGCAACACAGCCTGCAACCAAGTGCTACATGAATAACTGGCAGAGTCTCAGAGAGGTCTGTGTTAAAGCCATTATTACTGCAAGATAATTGCGATACAGCACAGAAACAGGTTCAAGAGAAAGAGATAGCTGCAAAAGTCCTCATGACCTCAGTGGGGAACAGCTGCATAGCAGAGGATACTACCAAAAATTTGGACCTTGCAGCCAAATTAATAGTTGCAATGTATAACACAAACTAGTTGGTGCAGTTTCTGGGACAATTAAGTAACTGCAGATGACATCCAAGAGCATATATACATAGGAATTTCTGATACAAATTCATAGATTTTGGATCTATACTGAAGCAGTGAACCTCTGGGGGAACAGAGTTCAGATTATTCTCCAAGTAATAGTACAGGTAAATAAAAACTGTTTCAGAAGAATGGGCTTGAATCAACTGTGACAGTGAATTAACCAGCAGGAACCAACTCCTGTCTTTCAGAAAGTATTTTCAGAGGGATGAAGGGAAATTTCCACATTTAGAAAAGTAGAAAGTCTCTTCACAGCCATTTTCCAATCTTTGGTTGCAGCACCTGAAACCAATAGCAGCTACCATACGCTACTACATGGGCTTAATGGGTTGGGAGACAATTTTATTTTATTTTACAGGGGCTTGCAGGAGTACCCCTTGATTTCATTTTCTTTCTAGTAACTATAAATATGAACAGAAGGGTAACTTTGAAACATTTGGAAGTGTTTCATTTGGGAGAACACCTTTTCCCAACTTGCAGGTGCATGTGTACACAAACTTCTCTCCAGCCATGAATTTCAGCCTCAGCACCTCAGGCAGACACCACAGGCAGGCAAAACAGCAAGCAGCTCCCCTCCCCAGTGCAAGCAATTAGAAGAATCTCATTTATTCCAAAAGTAACATTTCCAACATTGGATTGTGTGAGTAGTCCAGTGGCTTTCATAAAGGCTCAGTAAGAAAAAATTGAGTGTTTTGGAATTAAAACAGGAAAACAGCTAAATGAAGGTTTTCAACTTGGTTGAAAGGTCAAAAAAACAGCCCAAGTAAGAAACACTCGTAAGAGACCAACATAAAGAAATTTAAATACATCAGTTCTTAATCTCTTGATTTAGGGAGAACATTTTGATCTTTCAGTTTCAGATTGGCAACATTATTTAGGGATTCTATTCAATTTTGCATCTCAACTCTACAAAAGAATTTGGGGGAACTCTTGAAGAGTTCTTTCAAAGAAAAAAGCACACAACTAGACAAATCAAAAATTCCATAAGTTTATGCTGATATCACAAAATTACACTGAAAAAATACTTTTACATAACTGAATTTTGACATTTTTAAATGCACTATTTACCCTTGGGAATAATTTGGAATAGTTTTCTTTAAAATCACCTTCAATATTTAAAAAGATGGAAATAAGTCATGTTCCTCCTCAACCCCCAAAAAATAATTTAGATTTACTGAAGAGATTGAACATTATTACCAGTCTAACCTGAGTGCTCTCTTTTCAAAACTCCCCTAAGAATTCATTGTTTACCTTGTTGTCATAAAAGCATTTTAATGACATTTATTTTTAATCAAATTTGGTTATGACTACATATATTTGGTACAGTAATATCTTGCATGACCAAGTGTGGATTGGACAGCAAGGTCACATACTTCAAGTTTAAACCATAAACTGTTCTTTGCCCACTGTGACATTAGATCACTCAGAGTTTGAAAAATAAGCATGCTGTTTTGTAAACACTTTGCGGTACCAAAGCTTGCAACATTTCATATTTAGCAAATCATTTGACTCACTCAACTTTTAATAGCCCACAGGCATATTGGTCTAAACTAATGCCTTGAAGGCTTATGAGGTTAGCAAAATATCTCAAAAATATGCTTTTGACAATTAACACAGAGAAATCAGGACTCCTGATGAGTTGAATGACCTCTGGATCAGAGCACATGCTACAAGTAGCAAAACCATGCTTCACATACCAGAAGGTCTAGTCACAGGTACTTTCATTGCTGCCACTGAATTGGAACAAAAATACTGCTCAATTTTGTCAAGGCAGCACAAAATACTAAACTATCTTTTTTTGAAGTCATCACTAGATCATATCTGGACCTACACAAATGTGAGCTTTCCAAATGAGACTGGTGCACATTAGGGAAGGAGGAGTTCTCTTCAGCAAAGACAGCCTGCAGCTGTCTCACAGCAGCTCCTACCTACAGCCAAATACACAGAGGTGAGAAACTTTCCCTGCTCATAACATGTTACAGCTCTGTAACCTCAACCTGATTCTTCAGACTAAGCATTCACATATCAGCATGAGCAAAGCTCCCACTCATCAGCAGAAAACAGCTTTTGGCTGTGAAAATATTTGAGCCATATGGCTAGCAGACTGCTATTAATCAGTGAGCAACAGCTGAGTTCAACTGTAAGTGAAACACTATCAGTTAGCAAAACTTCTAGAGCAACATTGAAAGTCATCTAAACTTCTGTTAAAAATATTAGATGAGTTACTACAATATCAGAGAAATGCTGTTCACAAAGTCCTGTTACTCTAATCTTTCTCAATGTACAGAGCTGAGATAACATGAAAGTCAGGATCTGTCATGTAGAACTGAAAACAGAGTTTTGCCCTAAGTAGTCTATGTTCTATGTAGCATCATATTCCTTGAAAACAAACTGTATTGATAGGAGGCAAGAATAATTTTACCTAATCTAAATATGTAGGATTCCAGAAAAAGAAGGGCAGAGAGAAGGCCAAAAGCATGAATAATGCATACTATATCAAACTTCTACACCACTTTAGAGCTGCAGCAGGTTTTACATGGAAAAAAATTAGGATGAAAGATATTGAACAATTTTCTCCATAACTGGTTCTTACCTTAAATGTAAAATCTTATTTAGCTTATATCACAGGAAGACATCCTTATCCAGGTAGTACATTTACATGGGTCCCTTTGAAAGGATTTAATGCAAACAAGTCTGAAATAATTGAAGGAAAGACATTTTCTGACTGTTCTCAAAAGAGCTTAGTGAAGAAGCAGATAGCAGGAAAGAATTACTTTATGATATTGATTTTACTGAAAAAAATCAAAGTAAGGTAGGTCAAATAAACCAATTCTCTTTTGTAAAAATCAATAGAAGCATGCAGAACATCAGTGAATTTACATGTTGAAAGTGTAGCCATCCTGCAAAACAAGATCTGCACATTATTACTCTAATAAGGCAGCTAATATAACAGACTAGCCTGGCTCATTACTGCACACTGCTATTTTAAAATTGTTTAAAGTGTAATGTATATACTTTTTCCTAATCTAATCAAGCCATTAATCTGAAATATGGGAGATTATATAGTACATAACTCATTAAAGTATGTTGAATAGCAACATGACTGGCCTGCAGTTGCTTAAAATGCATCCATCTGAAAATGAAATAGTTCTACACAACATTGCCAAGAAAATTGTCTGCTTACATCCTGATCGTTATTTACCCAAATCATACATTCTTAATCTCCAAGACTTTTGCTCTGTGACTGAAGTTTATTATCCATCTTCTAAATACATCTGATTTCTACTGTACATTCCCTGCATTTCATTAGATGATCAACCATGAAATAAAAACAAACATCTAATAACGCTTCAATACTCAGTAAAGCCTAAAACTCTAATGGCATAGGTGAATTAAAATAGTTTCACTCTATCTGAAAATGAGTCCCCTTTTATCTGATTAATACCCCCTTGTGGATACTGATAATCCCAGACACTTGAAAGTAAGTGTTTTGGAGCATTAACCTCAGTTCAATGTTGGTCATTAATATTGTTAACATGAATCACATTAGTATTAGCTAGAGCACTGAGTCCCAGTTTCTCGGGATTTCAGGACCAAAGCTGAGGACATGGTTTCTCTATTTCATCAAACCCACACTACCATCAGGCTGTGAGACTCCAGAGATCCAAGTTTCCAGCTTCAATGATAGAGATAAGAACCTACAGGTGTGATCATAACATTTTGGATCCAGTATCAAGTTTCCACTGGCTTTGGCAGGAGTAGAATTAATGGTAAAGAAATGCAGAGTTTGAGTGATCTCTTGATGATAAACCTTTTCAAGAAAAAAACTGGGAACTGACACCATTCCAGGTCAGAAGCCTCTATCACTTTTCCAAATTGAACCTGAGGACTTCATCCTTTTTCTTCCGACTCCCTCTGCCCTAGTAATGAGTCCTAGACTCAACCCCATTTCTTGTTATATAAGCTTAGAAAATTATTCATTAGAGCAAGCATGTAAGAAAAACAAACAGCACCCTTAGATCTGTCCAGCTGCATCACACTACTGAATTCTTATTGGACAATCAAGGAATAGGTCAATTAAAAATAATTATTGATAAAGGCCATAAAAAGTATGTACTAGTTCTCATTTTCTCAAAGAAAGTCTGCTTTCCTACCATTAAATGAACTGAGTACTGCCAGAATAGTCAAAACTTGAGAGAAAAGGAAAAAAGAAAAAACTGAAAATGGTCCAAAACCAACATAAAGATTCTCCTCCCCAACCCTCAACAAAAGCATTCAAAAGCACTAAACAGTTACTTATTGCAATTTAGGAACCATGTATTTACTTCCTCAGAGTGTCCAAGAGGATTTTTGCATCTTTTCCCTAAACAAATAATTCTGCATTCCTCAAAAATAAACACAGGAAAGTTGCAATAACATAAAAATAAAGTGCCTAGACACAAGGCTGCACTCAGCCTTGCACAATGTCCATTACTTCCAATAAAAATCATCCAGTTTCTCCAGGTGTTCTCCAAGTATTGCTTTTTATTTTCTCATCTCTACTCTAACAAGCACCAATCAGTAGAGAAGAACATTTTTTGCTTGAGATATCCATCACACAACTCTCTCCAGTTTCAATTAAAAAAATAAAATCTCAGAGAGCAGACTGTTCCCATTAGCTGGGCAGTCCACACAACAGGTTCAAAAAAACAGTCTAAAACCAAACTTCAAATCTCCCCCCCAGTGAGAGAAGAACCAAGCTACAGCTTTTCCTTTCTAAAAGCTGGGTTTACTATGGGAAAAATCCAGCCTTTTGCAAACATATCATAATTCAGTGTTTGTTTATAGCAACAGTTAAAACATCTCTGGCTTTTGTCTCCTTTTTGACTTCTATTCATTTGTTATGACTTCTAACCCACAGAGGAAAGAAGGAGCCAAGGACACCTAACCAGGGGCAGCATGAAATCAGTGCTGCCAACTGCAGCCTCAGCTTCTTCTGCCACCACCATTGCCTGCTCCTGGCCACCTCCCCACCAGTGCCAGCACTGCCATCAGGACAGCATCAGGAGCAGCTGTCTCCAGTCTGGAGGGGACCACACAGGACATGACCATGCCAGAGAGCAGCAGAAACAGTGTCATCTGAGCAACATCACTCAGACCAAGTTCTGGTGTGCACAGGTTACCTTCTGCCTGCAGACCTCACAGAAATGTGTGTAGCCTGGAGCAGGGAACAAGCAATCACAACTTCTACCTCTTACTTCCTCTTTTTCACTCCTCTACTTTTGCTTTATTCTTTGGTGTTTTGACTTCCTGTGATTACCTTATAAACATACCTTTTCCTGGCTGCTTTTGTTCATTTCTCTTTCCTTCCTCATTTAGCTCATTTTTTTTTCCTGTCCAGTTCTCTATCTCCTGCATATTTTCCCCTCTTGCTAGTGTCCTCATTTTCTTCAATTTTTTTTTCTGGTTTGAAAAGGAGCAACTGAGGAAATCAGATGCCTCTGCAGGACTGCAGTTCAAACTATGCTTTTGTTTTTTAAAAAAATGTGAGCATAAACTTTTATGGTCACTGAATAATAAGAGCATCAAAAGAGTTGCCTTGAGACACTTTATTTTTAATTATGCATTCATGACTGTCAGATACAGTATATTTGACTTATTTTTGCCTATTTTACTGCAGAAAGTCTAAGAAAATATAAGGTAGAAGAATTCAGAATGTTACTCACCAGATTCGTTTATCCTGGTAACCAGACATGAGTTTTATGTCACCCCACAAGAGTCCTTCTCATTTTTTTTCATAACTCTGTCCACTAGGTATTTAAACAATGAAAAAAGAAAGAAAGAAAAAAGCATTAAAGATTCACAGAAACAACTGCATACAATACCAGGAAAAGAGGACACACAGGTCTTACTCCACATAAGATGAACTGCCTTCTTTGAAATATTCTTTTACACATTAAGTGACAAGATTTAGCCCTCATTTACTCAGGGGATTAACTTGATTGTAACCACTAGCAGTCAGTTACCAGCATAGTCAAGTCACATGAACTTGAGGCAAAGACTGAGGAAATAACCATGGCCATCAGTGGACTTTGCCTCCAGCTTGAAACCACTTCACCCACACAAGCTGCAGCTTCCCCAGGAGAGTGGCATGGAGTTCACCAGCAACCAGCCATCAAAGTGGCAGAAAACACAACATGGACATGCTACAAAGGGAGATTTTTACCTCAGTCCTGACTACATTAGAACTGAACACAAAGAAGGCAATGAACATGGCAGCAAAACAGATGGGATTTCTCTTATAAGAGCCACCATTTACACAGGCTGCATTTGCTCCTTCAGAGATAGTCTTATTTCATACTGCTGCTTCATAGATTCATTTACTGAGCTTTAATCAAGTCTTACCCTAACTTCTCTAGTACTTAAACAATGCTTTGAGAGCCAGTCCTACCCCCACCATGGGAGTACCGCAGTCATGATCACATTACACATACAGCAAAACAAAAATTTTGGTTTGATTCCACAGGTTTTCACTCTTTAGGCAGAGCATAGTTAGAAAATAGCCACCCCACAGGAGCACCCTGCCTGGTGCCTACCCAGCATTAAAAGCTGGAGCACAGAGTGGTACCTACAAGGTGCCCAAGACAGAAAGCAAAAACATCCACTGAGGGAAAAGGGATCCTTACTCTTCTCACAGCAGTTCCCAAAGAGACACAGCCTCTCAAGATCCTACAGGGATAAAAGCTCTACCACCATCCCCACACTAAAAAGAACAGAGAAGTTTCTAGAAAAGCCCCCTCTCCTCATCACTACTGGGGAGCTGTGAACACAGGAACAAACACAAAGCCTTAAAGCAAGCTAATACCTGGGAACTGCCACAGCAACACAGACCCCTGCACCCAGCCCAAGAGCAACACTGAGCCAAACCAGCCCACCAGAGCCCTTCCCAGCCACTTTATAGCTCCCAGTCAGGGTAACAAACTCCACCTGCTCCAGCAGCCCTGCCGGGCGCAGCTGCTCTCCGGTGCCCTGCTGGGGTGCCGGGCCTCCCTGCCGGCGCCCCGCGGCCCTCACAGCTCCTCCTCGGCCGCGGAGGCTCCGGTTAGCACGGCGCGTGTTAGCACCTGCGCCAGCGGCCTTCTCCCCTAGTCCGGACAGACGCACAGAAGTGTCTCCTGTCCCTTAGCATTTGGTGGAGATGGTATGGAGGCATGTTTCCCTCTAAAATAGCATCCAATGGAGTGTGGCCAATTTGACTTTGTTACACTGCAGCAGAGCTGTGTTAATATATCCGAGTTGGCCCAAAGCTTAAAGCAGCAGCTCTGGGGGAAGCAATTGTCCATATTGTGCAGCATCCTCTTTGAATAAGTCTTTTACTGAAGTGTTATTGCTTTAGAAATGCAATTATTGTTGATAATCATTTAAATCAAGGACTAAAACAATTTGCTGCAGACCCAGGGAGTACACTGAAGTATACTGAAAATAAGCCTCTTCGTTCCCACAGGAATGAAAATGCTGTAATAAATGCAAGTCCTGTTTCTCAGCTTGTATCTGAACTGTCTTCTTACACTGTTCTCTTAAAATGCATTTCAACACACAAATATTTGGCACGTTTGTGGTAAAAGGGTTTTATTGACAGACAGACCTGGCAGTTTATAATACAAAATTGGTGGCCTACCCAGTCAGGGATCGAATACAAATTCTACACCTACTTAACAGTTTGGTCCAAATGTATTTTGTATCTTTAAACTGGCATAGGCTGATGCAGAGGTAGGCGTGTTTTCCTATAGCACAAAATAAAAAGGAAAAGGAAAATTTTCTGTATGTCCAGTGTTTCTTTCCTTTTATGACTGAAAATGGAGATACTTGGCCTACCCTTAGGGAAAAAAAAAACAGGAGTAGTCTTCTGAACAGAAAGCAGATATTAAAAACTGTCTTTGCCCCAAACTGCTAATGATTTAATTCGCTTTGACAATGCAAAAAAGTCGGGAAAAACTATCTGGACTGACTATTACTTTGTCAGTGACGATGACCTGGTCGGCAGTTTCTGTTCTGCGACGTGCTTTTCTTCTGCGAACAGCAGGGGCCTGGTGCTCTCCTGGTGCCTCCTTTTAAACGATGGGACTCCGTCTTTAGAAAAATCTTAAAAAATCTTATCTCACTTCTGAGTTTACAGTACTGAATTCGGAATGATTGTTTCCTGTTTAGTAGACTGCCATAGACTGGATAGCACAGGGGCAATCAGACATTTTGCTCTCTTGACATGTTGTCCTCTGACCACAATGGGCATAAAATGTCTTTAATATCAGGACAGTTTTTGAATGAGACAGTTGCACTGAAAATGTGAAACTTGGTAGCACTGTAGCATTCCTTTCTGAAATAAACACAGCAAGAGTCTTCAAATCTTCTTGTTTTAATTTGTCATGATTTTGAATTTGCATGCTAAATTCCATATGCAGAAGTGGAGCAAAAGAGCAAAGAAAGAATCAGCACATGTTTTGCCCCTGATTGTTTTCACACCAGCACCAAAGACCACTGCTTTTGGGCTCCCGCCAGCTCTCATGCAATACCACAACGCAACCAGACGTTGCAGCACTGGCTGAGGCGACCTTTCTCTGCCAAACTCTTTCTGCAAGACCTTGAAAAATCTCATATCATAGAGAGATGTCTCTCAGTTCACAGCCATTACTGGCTTTGGCTACACTGCAGCCATTCACTGTAATAGCATGGTGCCTCTTATGCAAGAAAATAGTTTTCTTATTGGAAAAGTGTACTTTAGTATATCTATCAGAAATAAAGAAACGGAATGTGTAAGTGAACGCACTAGAGTGAACCCAAACAAACAAAAATGAAAATGCTTTTAACAGCTTTAAGTATTTTTAATAAATATGTTGTCAGCTATCTCATCTTCAAGTATCAATTACATAAAATGGAGGAAATGAATGTAAGCACATAATAAATTGTGTGTTTTGCTTCAATTCACATTTATTTTATAAAGGATGTATAACATCACGGCATAATCTTAATTCTGACCTTAAATAAATATTATTACAAGAGAACTCTTAGATTATAAACATAACAATAATAACTGCTTCCATAAAAAATTATTTATACACATTAATGACATCTACTGACCAGCATCAAATGCAAGTCTGCAGACACATATTTTCTTAGAATAAGTGGAAAAATACTGTAATAGACTATCTACTAGAAATAACAGGTCACGGCAATTTAAAATACTTTAAAATTCTACTGCATGTTAATATATTAGACTATTAAAAATGTCCATACAAGTATCCATTAACATGCTGATTTAAAGAATCCCCAGCAGGCTGGCCAGAGTCGAGACTGTAGCATTGTCACGAAGTATGTATTTCTCTGTACAGCGTGTGTTTATTAGGGGGGGGTGACAGCAGAGCTTTAATGTCCAGAAGTATTTATTTCTTTGGTTTTAAAAAGCTTGTTTTCTGGTGAGTTATTGCCATTTTCCCAATGAAATAGATTTTCAGTTTTTGTTTTTGTTTTTTTTTTTTCTAGGAACTTCTACTTAATAAAGTTAACAGTGTTATAAATCACAAGGGGAAATGTGCATACAGATCAGCCTAGCTGAGTTTTCTACAGCCAGAGCCGTAGCCAGATACCGCGGTACTGCCATGCTTGTCCTTTCACCCCTTCGTGGTCTCATTTCAGCAGCTGTTACGGACTTGCTATGAACTTCCTTCCAGATGGCAGCACCAAAAGAAGAGTTTGAATATATTTACCTCTATCTGGCACTCTTCTGCCCTTGCTACAATTCTCAGTATGGCTCACAAAGAACTTCAGAAAATTGAACCTAAATGAAATTACCTGGATAATACAGCATTCCTTTGGAGGCCACCTTCCAGAGCAAGGTACGATACTGCAAATCTCCAAGCTGAGCAGGTGTGATAATGAATTCAAGGGCTGAGAATATGTCACACTGAATTCAGCTGTTCTCAAAGCTTAATATGTGCATGTTGCAATTTGATGATGCTTTATGCAATCGCAGGGTTGTTACTGTCAGAAACAATCTGTTTACTTTGCATATTTTCACATTTTTGTGAGCTGCCTAGATTCCATCTTCTGCAATTGGAATGGAGATTTACCAATTTGTTTTATTTTTCAAGATGAGTAGCCTTGTGAAGGATCTGAAAAGGTCCCAGCATTCAGAATTTGGGGAAATTCTGGGACATAATGATATTCATGAGGATGCAGATTTCACATTCATCTGACCTTGACAGCTGAAACTAGGCCAGAGGATCTCAAAGATCAAGCCCCATGGGTCAGAAACGCCCCAGGAACAGAGCAGGAGGGAAACGGTACGCTCTCGGTTTGCTCTAAGATAATAGCGCAAGTCCAATACCCTGAGGGTGGATGGAGAGACTCCTAGTGATGAGTAACCAATATACGAACAAGTTTGTGGGGGATAATCAGTGTCACAAGCTGGGGACAGGAGCCTTTTAAAGGTTTGCGGTCTTTGCCTCAGAAATATTGGACTCAGCCAGAAGTGCTCTTTCACACCTGGTTACTTTCTGAAGTGGCTATTCTCTTCATCAGGTGTGAATCCAGACTCTTGCACGAGGCCCTTGCTTGTTCCCTTGCTACACAGGAGTCACAGCACACGCACAAAACGGCGGGCAGCGAGCGGCCGCTTGCCCTTGCACGCAGACACGCCGCGTTCACAGCGCCGACGGCTCTCTGGTGGCAAAGAGAGTCTAGGAGCTCAGGCCCAGAAGCCTTGCCTCGCCAGTTAGGTTAGCCGCGGGTTTGACGCAGCTCGGCAGGGCGCCGGCCAGCTTGCGGCCTTCGGGCGGGAAGCCCCCTCAGCGCCTCTCGCAGCCGATGGCTCTGGGGACCCCAGCGGTGACCGGCAGGACGCTCTCTAGGATCGCTGGGCGCGGGGCACGCGTAGGCAAGATGACTAAGCCTAGTTTCAGGCTGTGCTGCCGCTCGCCAGGCAGCAGGTCCTCTCCTCTGCACGCCCTCCCCATGAGCGCAGTAAGTTCACTTTGGACAGAAACATCTCCTCGGGGGAAGATGCGCCTTCCGTGAGGGGGAAGCCAGACGGCAAGGAACCGACACCAGCCCCGCAGAGCCCAGCCTGCCACCACCCTGGCATGGGGCAGCGGGCTCCTCGCGGGGACGAGGGTGGCTCCTGCTCGTCCGCATCGCCTGGAGGAGCCACCCTGAGCTTCGGGAAAGCAGGCAGCCATTTGGCTCTCCGCCTCCAAGACCTGCTCTCAGCTGCACTTGTCTGCTGAGATACATGATGCTCAGAGCCAGGACAATTGTGAGGCTGGTGTTTCCAGTGCTATTTTATAACATGGAAACACTCTCAAGCTGCTCTTTGGAGTTTTTCTGCCTTCTGTCTCACCTCTTCAAGGTCCTTCTTTGAGGAGGAGAAAAGAGGGTTTTCCCCTGCGTACGGGCATTATCGCTTCCCTGTTGGGAGAGGATTGGACTCCCCTGGCTTTGGGCAGTCGGGTTGCCCCCAGCGGGGCAGCCAGGCCCTTAGCAAAGCCTGGCTGCACCGCGGTGAACCGTCTGGCACCCAGCACGCTCTGTCCTAGAGCATCTCTCTGCAAGCCGTTACAGACTTCGCCTTTCTAACGTAGAATTTCATGTCTAACCCACTATAATCTTAGAAAAACTCTTCCTATGCAGCCTTTCTGTATAAAAAGATAAATAAAAGACTATGATAGTAAAATCTCTGATTTTTAAGTTGTTCAATTTTCGGTCATTAAAGATACCATATTTACTTTTACGTAAGGACTTGAGACTGACGAACGGACCAGCAGAGGGTAACTCTCCTAAACACCAGCACTGCTCTTAGGAACTTTTCCAAAAGACAAGTTCCTTTTAGATGGCCTAATGCATTGCTGATGCCATATTTGATGTATATTATATATCTACCATATATATATATATGCTGTTCGTTGGCAGATTCGTAAATCCCATTCATGTCGGTAGGAATTACGCAAGTGCCCTGTGGAAGGCTGGTCCTTTGGGCCCTCAGCGCTGGGAGTGCCGGTGCACAGTGTCTACTTTGTTTCAGTTAAAAATCATTTTCTTGAAGCTGTTAAAACTTTAATAGGGAGCTTTGGGAAGTAGCATTCTCCCATGGGATACTGCTTTATCACGCTACTGATACAATTTGTTTTATATCACATGCCATATCTGCAGAAAATACACGGCTTAATTATTTGTATCTAGATTGTGAATTTGGTAGAAGGTAGAGTATTGCTGTTCTTAAGGGCTGTCACACACCACCTCGTGCTCAGAAAGACCCATCAGTTTTTAGGTTCACAGACTAGATTTAATTGTACTCAGAGATTCAAAAAAAAAAAAAAAAAAAAAAGTAATAATATAAATTTGATCCTGAAAAAGGTGAGTTCCAGAAAATGAGTAAAGATAATGGTTTACAATACAATACAGTTTTGGAAACTTAACTCCAATGATTGCTATTGATGTGACTGCTATTGCAGCTCTTAATAATTTCCAAACACTGAATGTGCTCCCTCACTGACATTAATAAGTACCATATTTATGAAGTTAATTGATGTCATATAATACAGCAGGGGATTATATTATCTGAGTATCCTGACCACCATATGTACACTTTGCGCAGTGTTTGCTAAAAATGAATACATCCTGTCGTATGTTTTACCCCTCGTAGGAAAGCTCCAGCACATCTGGAAACATCTCTTTTACAGTTGCTGAGGCCTAGAGACTTTCTGAAACAGCATATTTTGTTTGCTTTCAGTCATAAGTTCATTTGGTAAATACCTTCATTGCATTCTGAAATCATGATGATTTCATAAACTTCAGTGTAAATTCAGCTAAACTTTGCAAGAAGCCAAGGTAGTGGGAATTCATGGCATGCTGCACTTCAGAAGCAGAAGGCTTTAATATTTAAAGAGGCCAGGTATGGATAAATATGAAAGATTTTATATTTTTTATATATATATATGACTTTATACTATACTTTATATTTATGTGAAATACAAATTGTATATTTAAAAGTTATTTGCAAACTACACTGAAAAGATTTTTTGAAAATGAATACATCCACAGTTTTCAAAAGTATAAGCTTTGAGTTTTTAAAACACCTAGAAAATTTAGCAAAAAATTTAGACATACATTTAAAATTTGTCTACAGTTTTTGAGACAATAAAAAACATTTTCCAGCCTTTTACAGTGATATATTAATTAGGCAAGCTGAATTGTTAGTGTTACAGAAAATATATTCACAACTTTAGAAAACATACGAGTTGTATTTAAAAGCAAGAAATCAGTACTATATTTTTCCTGAAAAAGAACATTTGTGTTCATGCTACATTTAACTAGGTTTGGTCTGTGTAAGTAGTACTTTTCTGGGGCAAAAATCTGAAGATTTGTAGTGGCAAGATTTAAATCACGTTTTCTTAAATCCAAGAATTGTGTATTCCTGACAACAAAGTCAGAGGAACATCTAGAAGAATCCCTGCTTTTAATAGTAGATAGACTATGCACCACATCTCAGAAGTGTGCAGGATTGGGCCCACAGGTCTTGGATCAGTGAAAAAACTATGAAAGCAAAGCACTCCTGAAATGTTAGGTTCTGCTTTCTCCGTTTCTTTCCCCTAAGGCTATCTGGGTTTTTAATCTAAATTTCTAAAGTTTATGTGATGTCTCTTGTGTTGTTTATTTCCAAGCTGTATTTTAGATTTGGGGGAGAAGTATATGAGGATTTGAGAAATTTCATAAATTCTAAGTTAGTATTTTCTATTCTTAGATGTTAAACTAAGTGCATTCCTCTTTTCAGAAGATAGCCTAATGAAAGTAAAATTAGTCCAAAAAGTCAATTTGGGACTTAGTTTCATACTTTTTTGACTGAAAATACATTTAAAATTAAGCTAACAACAATTAAAAAAAAACCTTGGTCCCTAGCAAGCTTACGAATTGTTCACCACTGTTTGCTTAATTTAATTTTTTTTCATGTGGTTAGCATGTAAATAACCCTTATCAAACATTTCTTGCTCCGCTGACAATTTTCTGACCTCCTAGTTGAAGATCTGAGCCCTCACTTGGTTCATGGATGAGTAATCACAGCAGGTCCGTGGCAGAACCTGTCCTAGAACTACAAATATATCATCTGCAGCATTGTAAATCAAAGCCTCAAAGAGCATCATTTAGCCTGAAGCTAAAATTGCTTGTTTATCAGATGGTGCCTAGCTTAGTATGGAGCAGTTCCTTGTAAATCTCAGGGACCTTTTACAGCGTACACTTAAGCAAGCATATTGGCTCCTGGGAGACTTTCTGAGAGCTTTAATGACTGCAGACAGCTAAAAGATCCAGGCCTTGGTTTAGTTAAGTGGTTACTTGTATAGCTTGGCTCCATTTTGTAAACTCCCAAAGATAAGGTGTCTGCTTTATCTGGGGAAAGAGCAAGCATTAGTTTCTTAGGAAATCTTTATATCCTAAGTGTTAATGTTCTTGTGGCTTTTGGTATTTTGACCTTTGTCTGTTCACTTTTGATTTACCGTGGGAGCAGAAACTTTTTCCCCTAAGCCCTTCCTATGTTTTATAGCTACTTTGAAAAGCACAGTGAAATACTTGCAGCGTAGCTTCTAAAAGTAGATGCAAGGCGGCACTATTTTTGATCCATAAATATACGTTGTGCAAATTAAGACCCTCTAATAATAAAGCAGGGAGAAGACCACCCATTTTATTATGAAATCTGAGATCACAACAGCTCCAGGGACTGCTAGACTACTTCTGGGAGCAACCCAGTTCAAATCCCAGCCTCCTTGCTGGCGTTTTGTTCCTCCGGGACAGACGGGTTTGCGGATCCTGGTCGTGCCGGTGTGGCCGCAATGGGAAATCAGCCACAACATTCCTATTGGTTTAAAAATACAAGCACTTGCTATAGTCGTGACTAACACATTGGCTGGATTTAGCACCAGGACGCTGGCGGCCAGTCAGCTACTTTCTGATAGATACTTGCACACCCTTGTTGTAATTTGCTAATTGTAGCGCTCGTTATCTGGGTCTCACTTTTTGATTTGAATTAATTAGAGTTCACCTCGATATAGGCACCTGCTGTGCTATCACGCGCAGCACAGAGTGGTACAACAAAAACAAGGAACTTCTTCACAGGCTCGCTCGAGCAGAATGCGCTCCCACTGAAATGTGTGAAACGGCATCGCTACAACGTCGTAGACGAAAACAGGGGAACATCATTTATTTCAGCTGGCATAGTAAGGATGGAAATGAGAGAAAAAAAATGATCCATTGCTTTTATAGGCAGAAGACCCAATGCGTTTAAAAATCTAATCTGATTCTACCAATTGTTCAGTATCTTTAAATCTTTCTCACCTTCCATATTTTTTCCTTACTCCAAATTAAGAGCAAAAAGGTATGATTTTTGCTATTGGTGGCAATATGTTAAAATTTCTTAAACCAAGAATTTTGGCTTGTCTTTTAAGTACAAACCTCTTCCAGCACCAGTCCAAGCACTCCTGAGGAAAAGCACACACTTCTTATCATAGAGCTAAAAATACACTCACTTGTTGCATGTTTTTCAGGAAGGAGCAAACCTGTTCCTGTGTAACAGGAATTAATTGTGAAACACACTATTGAGGAAAAGCTAAATAACTCTAAAGGTGCACAAAAGCAGCTATCTTTCAAAGCTACTACTTTCCAATTACACTGAAAAATGTATGAAATTCATTTTCACTAGTTATTCAGTGCTGGCAGTGTCAGATTTATTTGGTATGCAATTGTATTTGCTTGCTATTTTACAGTTTAAACACCATATTGAAAAACCAAATCCTTTTTTCTTATACACAGTCCAAGTAAGTAGGCTTTTGTACAAAAGATGTCATGACGTCTGGAGTACATCTGGAGTTATTTTTCCAGCATTGGATCAGTAATGGATGATATTTATTCTACTCCATTACAGTGCAGAGATCATGGAGCTGGCTTTATACTACCTGTTGCAGATTTGGTTGCCAGGAGCTCAGAGCAAAATGTCTCACTCCGGCTGCTGAGCTCTTTCCCCCTAAAACCCTGCTTTTCTTCACAGTTCAGTACCATTCACTGTTCTGCATGTGACCTGGATGTTCATTCTGGGATTTCTTAATGTCCAAACACAGAGAGACTTCTGCAAATTTGACATGTACTCTATTTTAAGTATAGCGTCAATACTGTTGGTAAGAAAATTTGTGATAGTTTCCGATTTTTATTGGAAAGCAAAGTAAAAATAAAACAGGAATTATAGAATGAAAATTATGTCCAGATAGTTGGATAGCTAGACATAATTTATGGTTCATATCAATTTTTCTTTTTGAAAATCGTTCTTATTGAACCATTGGGGGGGGTTAAGACTACCCATATTTTCACAGTAGCCCTTCTATGGGCTGATACAAAGTCTACCATTTGCAGAAAATTAATTTAAGCTTTGTAAGAATTTTTTTTTTTACAAAAAACTTCTCCTAATCTACTAAAACACATACTCCTGCTAATCAAGATATTTGGTATGGCTTGACAGTTTATATATTCAGAGCACTGTATCTCTTGAGTTTTTAAACTCCACTCCACCTCTGTGACAGTAGAGGCAGCATGTCAATATCCTCATCCGGCAAATGGAGAAATTGAAATAGGGCCTCAAATCTGGTTGCTCGGGATGACAGAGGCTATGGCTATGCTGGAGTTAAACACGTGGCTGCTGCTTGCCAGCAAGGCCAGTTACTGGTACTAGTGTATCAGGGCCATGGGAGCTGCAAAGCCCATCCAGGACCTTGGGCAAAAAATACTGCCTTAGCTAAGTATTTTGGGTATAATTTCTTGAGTTACAAGTACACCTTCGGCTGCATATGGCCACAGAGAATTAGTGGCAAAGTCAAGATTAAAAATTAGTATTTCTTTGTTCCAAAAGCAGTGTCATTTCTTCAACCTCACAAACAAGTGACAAGTATCAAAAATAGTGTGTACTGGAGTGGACATATTCATTTCAGTTTTCCCAGCCAGAACACACACGTCATGTGAAAACACAAGGAAAATATCCTAAAAGGAATAAGATCCCTCCTGAAAAAAGTCATGTCATAGCAAAAGCAGCCAAAATAAGAACAGAATAATCTCACACAAGAGACAATGTCTACTAGCATAAAAACAAAAAGAAAACCTATGTATACAAGAGCACACTGCAGAATGCAGTTAGCAGAAAGGTGAATAAAAATATTCTCTGTGATTTAGAATATATTGTGTTTTAAGTCTTGAAAACCAAGAACTGCAAGAAGAGGAGGCTTCATTTAGTAAAGATAGTTCAGTGGGCGATGTATAATATCCTCCTACTTCAGAGGCATCTTAAGGAAAAAAGTCAGTGCGAGAAAGAGGAGCTGTTTGAGCCTTCTAGTCACTGATCCACGGTAGGATTTAATGTTTGGTCACTGCCCTCTCATTTTTTCTTTTAATATTGTTGCCACCATGTCAGACTCCCAGATTTACCACCTCCTGATTCTGCCAGGTGGATTATATTTAGATTTCAGTTCTAGAGTCTGTACCTAAATCTTTACCGCATGCAACACAGAATATAAAATGTGCAAGGAAATTTGTAAAAAGTGAGTTTTCCAACTGACATATTCCTCGGGGGAGAATTGTAACTATCTCGCAAAGATTTAATCTCCTAATTTCCATACACAAAAGTGGCTCATCCTGGACCCACTGAAGCTGAGTGCAAAATCTCTGCTAACTCAGGTTGCCCAGAGCTGTTTGTTGCTGTGTGCAGCTGGATTCTAAAGAGCATCTATTACTTCAAAACACGTTAAAAATCAAAATTTTTTAACTACATGTAATTTATTGCATTGGTGTTATGAAGAGCTAGACAAAAGTTGGAACCTAAAGGCAGACAGTTCTAAAACAGACAACTGGTGCTAATTTTTAACACTGAGGATAGTGATTCAAGCCACCACATGAAGTAATGGATCCTCCAGAAATCTCCTGGGTAAAGTCTGAAGGCAGTTTGGCACAGTTCTCAGGTCAAACACAGGTATTCAACTCAGAGCTGCAACAGCAGGCTAAATTTATCAATACATTGATACTAAAATATAGGTGCTAAAAGTAGAAGGTCCAGTGATCTCCTCCTGCCCTGGCGCTGAGGAATCGCAGGAACAATTTCATCTTTAGAGAAAGCGGCAAAGTTACAATGTTTCAGTCTCGCCTAGCTACAGAAATGTTTGTAAATAGAAAAAATGGTTGAATTAATAGATACTTATTGGAGAAGAATATTTCTAATATAGCCCTGGTAGTTAGCTGGTAGCTATGCAACTTCAAAGCATTCCCACATCTAGACAGTCATTTTTTGTTCATGCAGGTTGTTGTCATTGACTTCACTGGGCAAAAATTTTAACCCAAATTTTCCAGAGAGTAATGTTTTTAACAGCCTTTACTGAAGTGTTTCGCAGATGTGAAATATCTCACAAGTATGAGTTTATACGTGATTGTTTTTAGAAGAGACATGGTTAACTTAGGACCAAAAACGAACTAGGGAACAGAGTGACAAACGAGTTCAGTCGGTTTGTTTTTAAGACAAGCTGGGGAATACCTGTGCTGTTTCTCCCCACCTAGAAGCTTTGAGGAGAACACTTTTATTTAGACTATGAGATCTTTCGGTACTAGACATATAGTGCCCACATCTGTTTACAGAGCATGTCATAATTACAGCTGTTAAAATAATGCCATTGAAAACTGTTTTACTGATTTTCCTTTTCCCATTTGATCAGCCTGAGGGGATAACAAACCTCCTCTAAACTATGAAACCTATAAACCTCTTTCCTTTGATAAACTGGTGCTCGCTCTTTGTCTGAGCCAAGTCCTGCCACCCTGCACAGCCTGGCGAAAGGCGGTGAGACGGGCTCTGACACTGAACCGTGCAGCCCCCCCAGGGCAGCAGCAGCACCCTGGCACCACCCCAGGCGCTGCTCGTCCCTCATTCCCTGGAAAACGGGCTGCCAGATTTCAGCAGAATCTTTGCAGCTGTGACCTGGGTGAAACCACTGGTGCTGCCATACAGGGAAATAAGAAGTCAAACATACTTTCGCCTTCTTCTTCCATCTTTTGAAAAATCAAGGAGAACTTTTTGCAGAGGAAATAAACAGTAAGTGACTCTCAGGAGTCATTCCCACAGGGTATGGAAAGACTGCACACCTCTCAACATCTCTGTACACATGGGGGATGGCAGAAAATCAGCTCCTACCTTATTCTGAGGTAGGTCTCCATCACTGAATCCACAGAGAAGGAAGTGACAATAATATTAACTAATACATTTAACTATCTTTGAATTTCTCTTGAAGAGTAAAATGTCTTAAGATATGAGGAGCACGACAGGCCATCTCTCATTTTACTTCCTTGTATTAGTACGGGTAAGTTTAAACAGTTTTTTCTTCCTCCACGTTTCCAGTCATGTCAGTGCCAGTAGTGCCAAGAAGGCACTGGCAGTAAGGTAAGTGGTTTGCCTTGGTTGTTGGTTATTTATTTACGTATTTATACATTGATCCGTAAATACATCCAGGAGCACTTGCACCATCTGCTGCACATTTGTCAGTCATTGAATGGAGGGTGGACATCTGGGGATGTCACTGTTTCTTGTTGATTTTCTCCCATTACAGCTACTGTTTTCCTTTTAACTGTGATGTGAGCAAAGAGCCTGGCTGACTGCAGTGGAAAGGAGGTCTGGGGGTGGCTGACACTGCCTTCAAATCCTCTGGGTCTAAGATTTCTCCCAAGCTTCCTTCCACTTTGTAGGGCTCAGAGTATGAAAACTGTGTGAAACCTGAAAAGGTCAATCCTACTGCCACCTTGCAGTATGAATGGCTATAGGACAATCGGCAATACAATGTTAAATGGTAATATGACAAACAAATTGAAGTACCTCCCCTGTGCACATGACATTACAAAATCACAGATTTGGGGAAAAAAATCACCCAAGTTAATAGGTGTTCCCCTAAATTTTGTTCTGACAGATATTGTATACCTACAGAACCAGAAAGAGAAAGCAGAGGATGCATGCCCAGGCCCAGATCCCACAGCCAGAATACTTATTAATACTCAAAAATTTTCCTTTTTTGCCACAAGTGATTCAGTCTTACCTCTCCTTTTTCCTGTTGTAAGGGTGAGGCGGAGGCACCGCCAGGGATCCCAGCAGGGACAGATACACAAAGACAAGGCACGCTGGTCGATATGGAGCATTTACTACCTCTGCGTCTGAGCAGAGGTTACCTGATTGAGGCAATAACAGAGCAGGAGATCCCTGGCATCGCTGAGCGTCAGTCCAGGGTGAGGAATGCCGAGGGGGGGCACTAGATGAAGTTTTTATGTACTATACACACAGGCAGTAAGCATACTGAGTTCATCGTTATTCTCGATCCAGAGCCCAGGTGCAGCGCCACACTGGCACGGGCTCAACCATGTGACTATGGGTCAACGTGCACTCTTGATGCTCCTTTTCCCGCAGAATGGTCTGGCTTGCTTCCATCGCCTATCTCCTCGACATTCTTCCACGTTTTCCCGTACACTTGTATATTTACTATGTACATATTCACAAACACAAGACTTCTCAGAGGTATGATATCATGACCCCCAGATTCATCAGTCCTGTATTACCAAACATTCATGCTTAAACTTTTGGGACTGGCTTTTGGGACTGACTTTTGGGACAACTAAGGATAATAATAGATTGATTTTAACATAGGAACTTCTAGGTTATTTGGAGGATTTATATTTGGGTTGTTTCCAGGAGAAGCCATTCAGGCTGAAAGCTTAAATTTGGAGATGATTATTTGACTCTAGCTACCAGGGTGTAAGACAAAAACACTGACATCATGAGAGCTGAAATAACCACTGCCAACTCCCACTATTTTCTGCTCCGAAGATATCCAGTTCTATGCCTACTGCTCAAGAGAAACAGCGAACGCTTCCCTAAAGCCATCGCTGGGTTGGGAGAGAAGGATGGACCCAAAAGCCAGCCTGTTTGAGGTGTGCTCTTGCCTACAGGCAACGCTGGTCGGAAGGGGAAAGCGCTCTGTGCCACTAAACTCGTTTGGTTCTGAAGGCACGTGTCTTTCACTCAACAAAAATGCCCTTTGTTGGGTTATGGTGAACTGATTGCTACTTCTAAACATAGCTATAAATGTGTCTGAACATAGAAATTCGAGTCTGTTGAAGCTGAAATGTTACTTAGGTATGCGTAGATTTGTATGTACGTACACACACATTTTTCACATTTTCCTAGAGATCTGCCAGATGGCACCCTGCTTAGAGCTTCTTTCATCAAGTTTTTAAAATCCTTCATTTCCTAGGGCAGATAGTTCACAATATACATAAGAAAAAGACATGTTCCTTTACCAGACACTTGTCATGCATTTCTCTGAACAGTGTCTATAAAATCAGGCCATGAAGAGCACGTATGGTTTAAAACACTGATGACAATCATTTCAGAGGATGGATGAATGATCAAACTGACCTATTCATAAACTTCTCAAGAAAGCAGAATAAAAAAATCTGCTTATTATACATTGCCTTAAGCTAAAACTTGGACAACATTAGACACTTAGGTGTCTCTTGTAGTATATGTTGCTCATAGCCACGCTGGATAATTGGACACTTTGCCTTTCCTGCACTATACCAAAACATGGTATCCAAGAAGGTTTGTTTGATTTTCTTTTAGCCCTCCGATAGTATACCAAAAGAATTTCAGGATTAGCTTGTGGCCTACGAGTTCTGCTACTTACAACAAAATTATCATATGCGTTCATCTTGAACCAGTTGTTATCGCTATGCTCTATAAATGTTTTAGAATAACAGGGATGATTTCTTAGAGAATCATCATGTGCACTGCTGGGATCCTACTCAGGAGGGGAAACAAGTCCTATCTGCCTGCATTGCAAGGGCTAGTGCTACGGACTATAGCTCCTGCTGCCACTAGCACTGCAAGGTAGGTACACAGTAACTGTGTGTTAATTCAACATTGTAAATGTTATCTCATTCAATTTTATTTCAGAATTATCTCTTGCATTTTTGTCTAGGGTAAACTGTCAATATTAGAAAAGATATAAATGCAACCAGTTCCCAAGAAGCTATGAACAGGTTTTATTTTCATGTTTTTTGTAACAAGAATGCAGATATTCTCTCACCTTCAGACTTCACTTTTCTTTTTTTTAATGGAATTTTTCATATTGTTTTGCTGCTCTCAGTATTGCTTCCTACAGGATGCTGGTGGAGATGAGATATACATCTCATGGTGGTATCGTAAATGAAATGAAAATAAATACTGCTCATCACTTGCTCGCAGCATATTTTTCATCTCATTCTGTTGCTTCTCAGTGTAATATAGCATTACAGCCATTTCTGCCTGTCTGGGAGTCATGAACAGAATTGCCATTCTATAAATGCCTGTGAATATCAAATTCAACCTGTGTGTACAGTAGTCAGGAAGAGAACTTTTGTACCATGTTCCACAAGTGGTTTTCTTTAATGAATTAGGACCAAAATAAATTAATCAGTACTACTTCTCTGTTTGGATTGCATTCAATGGCACGGAAGGGTGGGGACTCACATGATAGCTAGTTTAGTATTTCCTAGAGGTCAGAGTTAGGAAGAGGTATCATAGTACAGAATTAAAATGCTCAATACTACAGACAGTCTAAAAGCTATGCTTGATTGGATATACTGATATTTTAATTTGTTTCTTAATGTTTCTAATTTTGTATTTGAATTGCAAAATAAGAATACAATAATGGGGTTTTGTTGATAACACAGTTTCACAAATTATAGTGAATGGGATTTTTTTTTTCTGCTTGAGGCAAAATGAAGAGTCCATTCTTTTGCTTGACCTCTGTATATCTGGAGAATATGTAAACATATTGAAACTTTCTTGTGCTCTACAGTGAGGGAATGAAGTGCATCGATTGCTTGCGATTATTAGCTAGAGTGGGATAAGCCTTCTCCTTATTATGCAGATTAGTGAAGCTCTCAGTTCCAACATATTGTACAGATGCAGGAGAGCAGCTGCTCTTACAGATGGCAAGTACACAGCTCCATTAGTATGGATCTATTGTCTGCTCCTGGCTTGCTCAGAGGCCGGAGGGGCTGGGTAGAGAGGAATTGTTACACAGTGAAATGTAAAGGAGAACACATACTCTTAAAAATCCACACCCAAGAGACTATTTACACAGCAGGGCAGACAGCAATCAAATTAGAAATCTACCCTAAATAAGGACTTTCGTATGTCGCAATTAAGCTTCCATAGTTTTAAAATAGATTAACCATTAAAACCAAGGAATAGAATTAAATTTCTCAACTAAGTGGTATTAAATAACAAGAAATCCTGAGAGGTTCATTCAAAATTTTGTCATGTTTTTGGCTCTTGTAAAGCTTTCTTTAAATGCTTCCCCCAAACAAAAAAATCAAAACAATTTCACTCCCCCCAAGAACAAATCCTCGTTTATTTTGCATAACATAAAAGACAGAAAAGCAGAACTGTGCTTCATTTATTAAACTTTTCACCATCAGAATATAGCGTTTCATGCCATTTTTTTGCATTAATGAGAGCTGAAGCAGCTAAATTTAAGTTAGTAGAGACAGCATTGATTGTGCATCTATGTCAATTATTCTTTGCAAAAATGCTAAACAGAACATTAGTTAACCATGTGGTAATTTTCAATTTGGTGAACAATTCCTGGGGAAATATATAGCTATGGGCTGACTACTGAAAATGGAGTCAAATAAAGGACAATTATGTAGAACACAGGTTGTGTTTGGGTGCAAAAATTCTGATTGCATCAAGAGATTTTTATGATACACTTACATATAGATTATCCTCATATTTTCATTTAGTACAAAGACAACTTATGGTGGAAGAGCGTGGGAAGGTACAAAGAAAGAAGAAGCTAAACCCTAAGCTATAGTCTCATTTTAATCTGAAAGTCTGGGACACTGAAGACGTCTAGCCCAAAGCAGGGAAAGAATATGCATTTTTTTGAGCTCAGAAGACACTGAGATGCCCCTATTTAAGTCATAATCAATCTTTGCATCATTGCTGAGGTTTGGAAAGCAAATCAATGTGCTAAGGAGTCAAAGAAATGCTATTTAGTTTCATCTGAACAAACAAACAAACACAAACCCTGGAAAATATACCAAGACTTCTTTAGAGGTCTCTCTGAGAAGAATTTACAGACTACCGGCTTTCTCTCTGCATTTTGGGAACATGGCAAAAAAAATGGAATTTAGTTACACTTTCATGTTCTGCAGAACAAGCTTTACATTACCGTACTTTGTTGCTTCCTGGCCTTGTTAAAGACACAGGAGGAAGAGAACTATGTCATTCTCCACGGAAATGGAAGGGAGAGTAAGGAAAGTAAAAACAGCCTTACTTGAAATTGTTCTTTTGTGCTTAATGCTGTACTGTGCTAAATGGTAAATACTGCCAGGGATATACCTGGAACTGGAACAGGAGGCACATATATAGGGTTAGCAGCGACACCAACCAGTCTGGCGCTCAGTGGTCTGGGGTTCCCAGTGCACCTGTGAGAGCTGAACAGGCACCACTAGGTCTCTTTAATGTTGGGAGGCACTTGTCCTTGTTGACAAGCCTATAACTCTGTACAGTCTGATAAAATGACTTACCTATGAGCTGAGTGGATTGTATCTGTTCTCAAAGTGACAAAAAACCTCATATGCAGGGTCTGGATCTCAGCTGCACAGAGGCCGGGCTCCGAGGTGCACTCACTACCCTCCAGGGCGAAGTCTAGGTCCTCCTCTGTTTTCAGGAGAAAGAACAGCCATCTGCAAAGGTTTGTATACCCAACTGGGTACTGTCATTTTTGAACACCATGCTAATATTGAATGAAATAAAAGACCTTGCTCTTTTCTGCAGGAGAAATGAGTTGGTTTAAGTGTAGATTTTATATGATGTAAAATATTAAATAAAGAGAAGACCAAAACAAAACACCAGTCTCTTCCCCCCGTCCCAAAAGGTGATGAAATTGCAATTAGTCATTTTATTTCATTGTTCTCAGCACAGATCTGCAGTCTTCTCCCAACTGCTGAGAAGGTTACAGCAGTGAAGAAGCATTTGTCCCATGTGATCCTGTTAGTTTGGTCTATAAGGAAGTACAGAAATCATTTAAATTAATTTCTGTTACCTCTGTAGCCTTTTGGAGTTAGCCAAAAGTTAGCCTTTGGACAGTGCTTGGCAATGAACCATAGCCAACACTATGGAGAAAACTGGTAGGAACAGTTTTGGACTGATTCCTTCTGTTCATGGATAATGAGCTATTCATCAGCTCTCTGAGCGCTTCCTTCATCTTCATTCTGGCTTAAAATCCTATCAGACAGAATATTGGTTAATTGGATGCAGCCCAAGTTCCTTACTGGTTTCTTCTTGGTTGGCTTGTTTAGAAGAGGGATGTTAGACAGGAGTGATTAGCACACAAGGACATCAGCACTGGGCAATGCCTTCTCCGCTAAATGCATGATATGACCTACTGCAAGCTTAAGATTTGACAGCAGATTTCTTCTGCTAAAGAAATGTCGATTTCTCTAAAGTCAGAGGCCTAATTTTCAGTTCTTTCTCAGGGGCTGGACAGGACAGAGGCCAGAGCAGCAGGTCCCGGCCCTGGCTGCCAGCAATGCTCCCAGGACTTTCACAGGTGCATGCGTGGGCTAAGCCATAGCAGGGCACACACTGCATTTTTAGTTCCCGCACTGCTGTGACTTGGAGATATCTACTTGTAACCTCATCCTAAAGCTGAATGCAACCTGCATTTCGCAGAGCAATTTATGGTCTAGGCTAATTTGCAATGTATGTTTGAAGAACAGCAGAGTTTCTCTGCACCTTGTATAAGAATGACAGACCTCAGCACAGGTCTCAGCGGAGACTTTTTTTTTTTTTTAATATTATCTTCATATGCTCAGGTTTGCCACCATCACTTTTCACTTTTTTCTGTCTAGTTCATTTTGTCACAGATATCCAATACCAACGAAATGTTAGCAAACAAGAACGCTGGGCACCAGCCACTGATTTATTTGCCTCTGTTCTCCATCTGAGGTGTACAAAGAACTTCATTAAAAAAATTGATGAGCATTTTGTTTTAAAAAGTAGTTAAATTTTAATTTTTGTGAGAAAGCAAAAACACAAACCAAAGATCTGAAAATACCAGGGGAAGAAACCTGTTTTGGGCTGGCCAACAGCTGAATATTTTTCTGCACCAAAAAAACAAAAAATATCATTTAACTTACTTAGCTGGATTTTGGGGGGGGGGGGGGGTTGTGTGTGTGAATCTAAGTGGTGTCAGGCAATGCAAACACACAGTTTTGGGCTGAAAAAAATGTCTATTCCCCTAAACTTGATTATATCGAATAGCACATGCACAGAGAAGCTGTTCTGTTTCTCTTTTATTCTTACTTCCTAAATAGATACAGGTTTATTTAAGGAAGTGGAGGGTTTTGGTTGATAAGGTGAATATTTTTCAGAAAGCTGAATAATAGATCTTTCCTTCAGGTAGCAATGATTTAGACTCCCACATAAAAGGTGAGAGTAGATAAACAAAGACACTACCATGTCTTTTCTGCTCTATCTGTCCACAGGCAGTCCAAAGATAAGAGTTGAAAGTATGTCCAACCACTCATACTGTGCGCTCTGAATCTAGCTAAAATAAATTTAAAGCAGTCCTCAGCCCTTGCACAAGGCAGATATTCAGAGCCTGGACACTCGAGCATCTCCAGACAACGAGCGCTGTGAACTTCTTCACCATGTCAGGCTGCACTGCAGTCAGCCCCTATGGGAAACCGAGGAGTCCGGAGATCTATAGATTAGTAGTACATCCTAATTAATCTGGTATCTGGTCTTGCAGATTAAATGGATACACTTGAAGGATTTTGTTTTGAATGAGTCTTGCAGGATTTGAGCTCAGATGGGAGCAGAATTTTTTCCTCCCTTCCACATGTGTCCTCAGCATCTGAGGCCGCGGCTCACAGCATCGTCCGGGTGTGACCGCGCAGTCGCATCAGTCTCTTCCTAATGGGTACAGTTTCTGTGTTAATCCAGTACAAATTAGCTCCCCAAATATCAGGAATCTTAATATTGTTCCTTTAGCTTTGCCTTCATTATTAATAATCTTTACATGAAGATGATAGCACCAAAGGTAACATATTCTTTGGAAAGAAAAAAAGCCTATAATGGACTACTTAGCTCCAAATATTTCCTAGCTCATTCATTTTATTCTTTCCACCTAGTTCATTTTTCTTTAATCTTTGCTGGACTGTTTTTCTGTGTTACTAGCACACAAATGTTTGTGCTCTTTTCACAGAATACAACCATAAATTCCAGTACAAAGTTTTGAAACCAGTACTTACATAAAGGGAACGTTCTCTTTTTAATACTTTTCTATTTGGCATTTTTTTCTGTAATAAGATCCAAAGATTGCTTAAATTTGTGAAATATTGGAGTGCTAGTTTTCTGAATTAAACCTGTTGAATTTTAAGTGCTTCATAGTTTTTTTCTAAAAAAAGTTTTTCAGAAATATATTTCTTTATGACACTGTGTTTTTTTTTGAAAACTAAAGCAAAGAATCTTTAAACCAGCTTCTCTTACGGGGAAGTCATGCAATACAAATGGTCACTGCTTCCAAAGTCCCTTGCAACATCAACGCTATGCTGAGGTTGGGTGGGCTTTTGAGACATTTGTGCTCCATGATACAAGAATAGAAAATCTTAAAGAGCAAGTTAAAAAGAGCACAGTGTACTGTAATTTGTTCCCCTGGTGAACTATTTTATACAGTAAGAAGATATTTAATACGGAAAAAGGTAATGGGGGAAGCATCCTCATCTCCCCAGTGCTCGTCTTCAGACAAGAGTTGTTTTTCAGAGTGCCACAACATGAGTTACTCGTGATTCTTTTGCATTCACACAAAATCAGGTTTACGCGGTCCCCAACTACTCACTCCATCCTCTTCACACACTTAATGAGAATCTTCTTTCTCACTTTAAATTAAAACTGAGCTTTCTCTAGACACGTCTGTTATATTACATCAATTAGAGTAGTTTTTGGCTTGGGCCTAAATGATTTCAAACACCATCCATGTAGGGTAGAAATTCAGTCACAGATCTCATAATGGTCAATAATTTAGGGTTCATAAGAAGATGAAAATCTGGCCTACCTAATATACCCATCCATTTCTGGCACATTTATTAGACCTATCTGTAAACATCTTTCTTAACCTTTAAAGCTTTTCCAAATTTCAAAATTTCTCCTGTTTCATACTAGGGAAAACTTCCCAAATTCCTTTTTTAAATAAGACAATCAGTTCCCAGGATTTGGAAAAAACTTGTTACTATAGGAGTCACATGAGATGGGAGAGCTGTTACACACTCTCCCACATGTGCCAAACTGCATTGAAAAGCCATTTTCTCCCATAAAACTATTGAAATTTTAAAAATATTTGTGAGGGACTTGAACCAGAGTATCCCATCTTCCAGACAAAAACTGCAGCTGCTAGCTTACAGAGTCAACCACTTTCTCTAGTCTGAAGAGTATTTTATACGAGGTAGAAGAACTCGTGAGGTAAGAACTGCTCTGGAGCTGTGGGTGCCCTAGGGGTAATTCTGGCTCCTGTGGGAGTTTCCGATACTGCAGGTGACCTCCTGACTGGCACCCAGTTTAATACACCCGGGCAGGTTTGCTTTTGATGTTTCAGAAAGAAATGCTGTTCTTGACTCAGGAACCTTTCTTTGCAGGCAGCTTTGATTGCCCACAGCCCTTCTGAGCAAGAATGTGCTTATTTTTATAATTCTTGCTATTTTCTAATTCTAACAGGGGAAAAAAATCCAATCCTGAGCTCATGAAGACTGCGTGAGGGCAAAAATCGTCAAGAATGAATATATATGTTCTAGACCACTCACTGTTTAAAAGTAATTTCTTGTGGCTGTGTGTGATGAAGAGAGCACGTCCTTCTAATGCATCTTGCAGAAGAGAGCTAGTGAGAACTGATCGGGGAAAAAAGAAGGCAGCCTTGGAGCAGAGCTCTGGTCTTTTGACACAAAACACCAGTGTTTCTGGTTTTTGCAGACGTGAAGACTGCAAGCAACTTCTCTGTCCCTCACTGTCCTTCTCCTCTGTAACTCACTCACATTGAGGGAAAGAATTCTCAAAGTGCCTGAATAATTCAAAGGAATTGAAAAACACAAAACCCTGCCAAACAGTGGGGCCAAATTCTTCTCTCTTTTACTCGAATGGAAACCTCCCGGAGCTCTCTTAGAAGACAGTCCGCATTAACCAGCGCATGCTGCATCATGCATGATTTTTTGTGCAATGTTTCTGTGCTGTGTCTTTTCCACAACTCTTTCCCTGATGAGATTAGTAAAATAATTTATGCAAAATAAATGAGAAAACAGAAAGGTCAGTCAGGGTACCTAAACTACAGGAGGGGTTTGCTGGTTTGGTTTTGTTTTCTTCGTCTAGATTACCATTTAAATCTCTAGATATCAAGAACGCTTAAGAGAGATAAAATAACAGACAGTACTTGACAGGAGGTAGATGCCCCTAAGATTTTAAAACTCTTGTATTTTAAACAAATTACTTTAAAGACAAATCCTGCCTAAATAAATAGAAATTTAAAGATAAGAATTTTTTTTTATGCCTGTCATCAGAGGCCTTAGAATATATTATGTAAAAAAAAAAAAAAGGAGGTGGACTTGAAGTTGAGCCACAGATAACAGAAGTTCTTTTCTTTTTAAAAAGAATATTAAGAAATTTTGTCCAAGAGAGAGAAACTGAGCCCAAAACAGCCCAAATTTAATAAATTCAGCATACTTTGTGCTTAAACAGCAATACTTGTGAAAATATGACAGTCATAGCTGAAAGAAATCCCAAGTGTGTGAATAAGTATATATTTCTTTAAAACTGTGTAGGAAATCTTTGTTACCTTCAGGAGGAGAGCTCTGCCGCTAAGACTTGGGGCTGGGATTTAGGTGTCTGGACCTCTCATGAAGTGGCCTCTGTGACTGTGTCTCTTTGCTTCAGCTTCCCACCTAGAAAGCGGAAACACCACTTATCTCCATCTGGTTTGCTTTGCTCTTAAACCCTTTGGGACAGGTATTTTCACCACAGTATCACAAGGTAATAAGGTTCTAATCTCAGCTGGAACCCCCACATATTGTTATATTGCAAATAAACAACACTGAAAATCAATCGTAACAAGGGGAGGTACCCGTGGCGCTGCTTCCCACGACCCACTTCCAGCTCGGGCAGCCTACTCGCAGAAAGCGGGCTGCCAAGTATCAGACTTCTGTTAAAAAGCGGAGACACAGCTCTGCACAGGAAAACCTTCCAAACTGCAAAACCAGGAAGGCCCATGGCAAGCCACGGCGGGAGCTACTGAACAGCAGAGGTGAATCGGAAGAGAAAAATGAGCATTCATGCCCCTTGCCTCCTGTGTTCATTAGAGTCAGGAGTGACTTCCCTAAGCGCAGGCACATCCGAGTCCTCTGGTGAGCAGTTGAGGAGGGGAAAGGAGATATTGGGTGCTACCCACTCCCCAATTTTCCCTTTCACTCAAGACCTGTGATTCTGCTCTCTCTCCACCTATCCCCTGCCCCTCACCTGGGACACACACCCCATGCAGGAGGAATGCAGAGGTGTTGGTGCGAGCCCACAAGTGACCTGTCCTCTCCTAAATCCTGCAAGTTCTCCCCATTTTCCTCTCTCTGGGTAGAGGGGTTCAGCTTCCAGCAAAATTTCCCTTGACAAATAAAGCACTGCTAAGTAGGAAACACTTTTCTTTCCCTGTTCCGTCCGTCAGCACTGCAGGTGCTCAGCAGTCAGATACCTGAATCCTACAAAGGAAGATGTGCCAGGAGCATGTTCTCTTTCCCGAATATTGTTTTTAAGACATCTGAAACAACATACCTCTCACCTTGTCACCAGAATTGAGCTCTCAGCTACTGAAAGCCTGCCTTTTCCCAGAACTTCAAAATATAGGTCATATCATAATTTTGAAAAACCAAAAGGAAGCTCTGCACAAATATTTCCTGCCCCAAACAGTTATAATACATATCAAATCCTATCAGCAAGAGTCTGGTCGCACAGATTCCAAGAGCCAAACTGCCTTCACATGTCCAAATTAGACAGTTCATCAACCTGATCTTGGACTTGCACATGTTATTGACTGAACAAAACTGGGATCAGTGGCACCTGGTGATTTTACACCTGGGAAAGGATTTATATTATGATGTGACCCTTAACAAGAGGTTGTTTTTCCATCCCCATTAGGACCAGCCTCTGCAGAGACTTGCAGCACTTCCCTGAGCCAGCAGCCACAGATGTTACTTTGGGGCTCAATAATGAAGCCCCGACTCTGCCTGCATCAACGTATCTGGAGTCCTGATACAGCTCCCACCCATGTCGCTGTGATACTAGTGGGGGCTCCAGTTGCCTTAGGAGTACCCACAGTAATTCCATGTCAGACTCTGACTCTCACTAACTCCTCATCCAACCACACACATACATCTGTCCTGCTTGGGCAGGAGGAAGGGAGAAGCAGCACAGGAAGAACAGCATCTTCCCATACGTGTTACTACCATTCCTATCAAAAGGGAACTCTGACCCTTTCAGTGGAAAAAAAGGGACAATTATTTATATCAATCATATGATAAAACTGCTTACAAGATAAAGCACTCTAAACAAGTTTTCTCTAACCTCTACTGTCAGAATGGTTCCTTTTGTTAAGAGTTTTAATTGTGAAGGAATAAATTGTCCCCTACAATCTAGGGCCGTTGCACTTCCATATAGAATGTATTTAAAATGCTGTTTCTAAGTGAAATGACTTCCACTTTGTGTGTGTGTGCTTTGCCTTGTTGTCCTGCCTCACAGTTGCAATGAGGGTGACATTCCCAATATCCTGAAAACAAGCATAAACATGTAGACCCATTAGCGAGCCAAAGGAGCTCCTTTACTTCTTTGTCTCATCTCCACATACAACAGTGCTGACCAGCATATGATGTATCATATCTGTATGCTCAGACGGTCAGCAATAGTAGGCACACGAACATTTCTGTGCCCATTGTGCTCATTTGTTTGTTTTTCTAAAATAAATGAACAGGAAAGAGAAGCTATTTGTAGTAGGAGTAACACCTGCAGTAACATGGTTGCTCCGCATATGCTCCTCTAAGTACAATACTATAGACCTTTATACATGAGTTACCAACTTCAACACCTTGAAAGCCGCACCCAAATTAACTTTTACAATTTAGCTCTTGCTGCAAAGGACTGATACAAAGCCCAACTGCAAGATCACTAATCACTAGGGTATCATTAGTGTCTTGAAACGACGGAAAAGAATTGACGATTTTGTGAGTATCATGCAAAAAGCAAGAATTCTATTTGAATTACTCACATAACAGATGTTTGCTAGGATCCACCATGCAGCCTGCATACACAGTTATGCTAATTTGGCACTGTTTCCCTTCAAGTTAGCTCTGAGTCATTAGAGCACGCAGCTAGTAGGTCCTTCTGTCTAACTAATAATTGCCTATTATTGATATTAATTAACATTTTTTGCACCTTCTTTCAGTTTTGACCTAGTATCTGTTGGTAGTCTAATCGCAGTGGCCTATTAAAAGTCAAAATACAGAGGCCTATAGCAGTCATGAGCCATTTATCAAAAAGCAAACAAGGCCAATTAAACAGGCAGCCAGACAGTTGTCTTGATTTGCCACTGACTGTTTCTTGATCACCATTATAAATTGCTAATCGGGCAGAAAGTGCTAAGCAGTGCATCTGCAGGGGGTGGTTATTGCTCATTCCCTGCCTGGTGACAGGTGAGGGAGGCTAGTGATGGTCTTATTGATGTGAACTGCCCATCAGTTGGTAGTTATTGTTAAAGTTCATGATGCTACAGCTGATCCTTTCCTGCTGAGAGTCAATCAAATTAATTAGTGCTAGAAATTCTTCTGTATTATTCTAAAGCAGAAATACAGAAGGAACATACCATAATTTAGTTCCAGAGGCACTGGGAAAAAAAATCTCCATGTATTACAGAGTGGGAAAAAATCAAATATTGCTTCTTCCATTATTTTATATAAAGGGCTGCGGCTAAAGGTTTTTATAGCCACAGATCAAGAGATCATAATAGAAGCATATTGACAGATTTTTTTTCTGCAATACTCCAAGGAACTGGCTGTAGCAGGAAAATATATCAAAACCTTATCATCAGAGCTGAGATCTTCTGTGAAAAATCAATAAAGAGTTATACATGGTTTGAGTTTAAACAGTTCTCTGTAGTCATTTAAACATAGTGCATCTGTGCAGCTTTTTACCTCTGGAGACTGGGGTAGCCTAGCAACTGCAAGGCTTAAACCGATTAACTACAAATGAAGTACTGTACGCCTATCAAAGCAATTGTTCATGGTTGCCTTTGTTGCAGAGGCTGAGCTAATTGAACATGATACAGTATGAAGATAATTAACACCCATGAGTTTGTTAATTGCCTGTTAGCATTACAACACAGTCTCCGGGTTTCTTTTTAACTTGTTCCTTTGCAGCATCTTCCTCCTTTAAAAGGGGGTAGGACTTCTTTAGTTGGCAACGATATCTCATAGTTTATTAACCCTTTTCAAAGGAAAAAAAAACCCTACTGTAGTAATGAAGCAAATATATGCTCTGCCAAACACAAACTCCCACTTAGTCCATGCAATTTACAGGGAGAGCAAATTTGGTTTACATAGACTGTACAAAATATGTTTATTTCAGGGCTAATTTATTTCAAGCAATTTAGCCATTATAAATGCTTTAACGTATCTTTTGTGGGCTGCTTTTATGACTCAGCTGCTCTGCCTTCTAAACTGAACGATAAATGTCTTTTAGGGTTGGAATATTAATTGAAGGCAGCATCTGGTCAGCAGCTGACCTCCTATACTTGTCGTCTTTGTTGACTACTCAGTTAAAACTAACAGCTTATTTGTTTTATTTACCAGCCTGTCTTTCCATTCAGGGGGTGGAGGGCTAAGATCACTTTTATTTATGCCAACATGTAGTGCTAATAAATAATAAAATTGATTTTCCACAATCTATTAATCTGCAGTAGATTTAATCTGAGCAAATTCCTTTTAGACTGGTTATTGTGCTTGGGAAAGTATGTCCTTTATTATATTATCTTCTGAATTTGTGAAGAACACATATGAAACCTCATAAAGACAATGTAATGCGTGGAATATAATTATATAGGACACTTCCACAGAAGGAATCAATGCTTAAATCTAAGCAAAATATAGACAAATTTAATAGTTTCTGGTTGCCATAGGCAAGTATCTGATGTTTAAGCTCTACTTTTCCTACACTGAGTGTAACTGTCTTGGCTGCATCACAGTTGTTTAGAGTAGATTTTCTTCAACAATCTTGGGTTTCTTAGCTGTTACTGTCATAGTTCATACTTGCGGAGAAGCTGTTCCCTTGAGAAACACTACTAGTGCCCAATTACAAGTTCCATCATCAATCATAAGTATTATTTATTCAGCAAAATGAATTGCTAATTAATAACTGATGAGCATTATGGCCTTGAAGTCTGTAACACTATTAATTACCTCGGGAATGGGGATTCTGCCTGTGAAGGACTACCAAGCCCATTTTCCCAACAATTAGTACGGCGCGATTCCCAGGTATGTACCTGCTACGATAACAAAGGGGTGATGATCTCCGAGGCTTTTAGAAAGCCAGGTAGTTTCTGTGAAGAATAAACAAGATTACAGCCCTGCCGTGCTGGACCGTATCCTTGAAAATGTTCAGTGACAGAGAGGAACCTATTCCACACAGTGCGTCGACTGGAAGACTTGGCACCGCAGCCTGAAACGGGTGTCCCCGCACAGAAGCACTGTGGTGGCAGCATGCTTGCTGCAGCGCTGCTGCCTCGTGCTGAGGAGCCCGTGGCTGTTGGGCTGGTGCAGGACACTGCGGTTAGTACACTGACATGCGACTTTAGACCTCCAGCAACTGCTAACTACATGGTCTCATAGTGGTTACACATTAACATCACTGTAAAAGTGAATATTTAATGAAAAAAGACAAATACAATCTACGAAAAGAGCAGCTTTCTCAGTGACTTCAGTATTCGCTATGCTGATGATAATGTTGGCCTACAAGTTAATGATTTATTCCCAGTCTTCCTTCCCGGGCACCCTTTGTTTTCTCTTTCCCATTATCTGTGTCACTCCTCTTCTTGACTGTAAATTTCTTGGGGCAGAGACTTGGTTTATATTTGTCTGTAAAGCATCCAGAGTATCTATGGAGCAGTACAAACAACTTGAATATTACCCAATAAACTGCAAGATTAAGATCAACTCCTGCCACAATGCCAAGACTTGTTTTCTGATTGTCAATAAAAAAGTTAAGCTATTGCAAGGGCTCAACTAACCCCCCAGATTGTGTGATTGCTAAACAGTGATAAAGACTGGAGCTATCACTGCAGAACACAGAGGTCTTCCTGGGGATGGGACTCTAATGTGCTGTATGCATTATAAAAACGCCATTTCAAGCTGTAATACACAAGCAAAGCCCTATATAAAATCCATAATATTTGCATCTGTTTTCTTTAAAGTGCTAAAACAGGCTAGAGGATGGTGGAAACAAACCTGTGTAACTCTCTTTCCTGCACTCTTTTGATTGCACTCTGCTGGCCAGTCCCTATTGTCATTTTAACTCCTCACCCCTAGGCTGAATTTTGCCTTCATCAAACAATAAAACCAACACCAGTTTTTATACTATGCAGCAAGGAGATGTCTGCCATCCCATTAAGACAAAGATATTTGCTGCAGCTATCCAGCATGAGGCTGGTAATGTGTGCTCATCAAAACTAGGTAATCAGCTTTGCTGGAAGTCTCAACGTACTGGATGATTTTCAAACAGCAAAACGCAAACCCACAAACTCGGTCTTATTCATCACTGTAACTATTTTTACTGGAAGCTTTTTACAGTTTGAGCCTAGATGGTACATTTCTGATCTGAGTATGTGAAGTGAGAAGGAATAAATATACTGTTTTTTGAAAAATTACACAGTGACACCAGTGATCTCCCTGATCTTTTAAAGAGAAATCTCCCTGTCTTCCATGGATAGCTTACACATACAAAATTTTATTTGGAGACACAAGACTTCCTTATCTTTTCTTCCTAAACTCAACGGCTTCTACTGACTGTCAAACTAAATTTTGTCCATGTATTGGCTAGCTGTAAAACCCAATAAAATCCTTTGCCTAAGGAATCTCTTAAAAAAAAAAGAACTGCAAAAAGTAGAGGATGGAGAAAAAGGCTCTTGCTTATGACAATTGCCTTCATGTGAAATACAACAAATTACAATCCCTGTAAATGCTACTATTTTTCCTTTGATCTTAGTTGTGTACTCTGCTTGGATCCATTTTTCTTACCTTGAATTTTGTGAGCTGAAGGGAGGGGAGTGCCTTAAGTTACCAAATAAGCTGTGCTTCAAACACCACAGCTCAAAATTCAACAAGCTGATAATTGACCGATTTGGAAAGATTTGGCCACAGGAAACCTTGCTGGAAATGAGCAGAATGAACAGGAAGGTACAGGCCCATTCACCCTGCTGAAATGTTTTTGTCCCTGTTTCTCCCTGGGACTCTCACCCCTTGATCATTTGATCATCATATGTTCATTTGCTCTTGAGCTCTAATGCAAAGCAGCCCCAGTGAAGAAGGGAAGACGTTACCGGCAGAGGGCTGGAACACAGCCTGCACCAGGTTTTGTTCCCTCTATTCGGAACTGTCTTCTGCTGCGTTTCTGGCCAGCCTCATGCTGTCTGACATATCTTCACGTCATGACAGATACTACGAAAACAGAGGTCTAGAAGCAAAACAGCTTTAACAATATTTGACCATCTGGCTTCATTTGTTTTAACTTGGGATCTGGAGAGAGTGAGGGGCCTTGGCTGTAATCCCCTGGGATCTGGCCCAAAGCTGGGGCCACGGCCAGGAAATGCCCCTCACCACGTAGGAGGTCATTTGTTGTATGGGAAGCAGGCGAGTGGTCTGGGGCACGTGACGAGCGAGGCTTGCTATATGAAATTTGTGGGGTAGGTGCCACACCAGAGCATACTCCATATAATACGCAGCGGGGGCCCTACCTCTGAACAGTAACAAATGAGCCAGCCCCTACCAGTTAGCTCGAGGACTGAGGCTCATTCCACAAAGCACAAGGACCAAATATATACTCTTTTGCTCCCAAAATAGAGCATGTGCTAGTGCAAAGAGACGCACCAAGGGAACTACCGCAGAGTAGCCTCAAAGCTGTTCTGAAGCCAAATAAGTCTGAAGTAGCATTGTCTTTTCTGAAAACTATGTGTGAACAGTGCCAGGAGGAACCCTGGCACTTTTAAATGCACTCAAGATGCAAGAAGCTGAGATATGTTTTGACAAAGGTAACAAAGGACTTATTTTACTGGTTACCAAATATTCTAGGAATCTGTAAGAAGTTGACAATGTTTGCTAGAAAATGCTGTACAAAAGTCTGGGATAGTATTGCTTGAAGGAGATGAAGCAGTTTTGCTCGCTCTCCAATTCTTTGGATAAAGGGAGGAAAGAACTTAGGATGTCAGCTGGATTATCTGTAAAGAGCAATCCTGGAAATATTCATGTCTGCAGAAAAAGCTTGTGTTAATATTTTGAGTAACTTTTGTTGACAACTCAAACCCCAAGAAGCGTGTAAAGTTCGCAGTCAGAACTGAAAAATAAAAGATTCCATTTTATGAACAATATCTGCTACAAATTTTAAAGCTGATAGAGCTTACATTTGGTTTCCTTCATTCCTGGCCAGCACAACATGTAAACTAATCATGAGGTATTCAGATTAATACCTATTCCATATTTCATAAAATATAAAATAGCAGATTTTCTGTTCCCTGATTAGAAGTCAGGGAAAAAAAGGCGAAACTGCCTACCAGTAAAATCACTCATTTGTTCAATTTCATCAAGCTGATTTTTGGTCCTCCAGAGATGCGGTCCTCTCTAGAGAATTCTTTTAAGAAGTTACCACGGAAGTTAACGGAAGATTGAATCTAATGGTACACTCCAGGGAAAAGAAACTGGAAAATTCAGTTCTGAACAGCAGCATGAGCTTTTTGAGACATGCGTTGCAGAAACCTTCAGCTTTCCTATATGACTAGAAAACACATTTCACTGTGAATTTTCATTCCCTTCTTCAATCAACTTTCTTCTTGCCAAACCCCTCTTCATTTTAAGCTATCTGCAGCAATATATTCATTTGAATTCAACAGTATTCTGCTTAGCACTGTTTATGATAAAGATATGGTTTAAATATAATTTGTAATATATTATAGATAGTAGGGCAATTTGCAGTACTAGTCTAATGTATAGGCTCAAAAATATAATTCTTGCCAAAAAGGAACATAAAGTCAAATAGACTTCACAAAAGTTAATTTCCCATTTCCACTTATGGATTTTGTAACTCAGGATTTTGTATAAGATCATTCTGATGAATTAAGCACACAAAGCTTTTAGGGAAGAGAGACTACATCTTCCATTGCGAAGAGCATCAATTACAGATCAGAATATACATTTCCAGAAATAGAATGTGATGCAAATGCCTGAAGTTTGTTAAACCTTGCACTGAACTGCTGAAGAGAAAAATTAGGAAAATGTAAGACAAGGTGGAATGCTGAACATCCAAAAAATAAGCAAAATTTATTTTGAATTTATAACTTTTATAGACTTATTTTATAAGTAAAACTTACTGGGGAAGAATAACATACAACGGAGCCAGTAATGGAGAAAGTGACAAAACAATTCAGAACCCTGACAATTAATTTTATGAAACAACTACTAATATAGAAGCACTTTTCCAGAAAGAAGCAAGGAAGAAGAGGGTGGGGAAAATATTTCATAGAGGAATACACAATCCTGAAGGGAACAGAAATGAGATTTTACAAGGCTGTTTGAGCTGATGTCAAACACAAGAACAAAGGAGCGTAAACTAAAGCTAAGGGAAGGGTCAGACCCTCAAGGAATTTAGGCAGAATTTCTTTAGATAGAGAGTAGTGAATGTATCAAATAAAAGACAAAGGGCAGCAATAGGAGGGAAAAGAAACCTCAAAAATATTTCAGATAGATAGCTATAAAAACAGTGCCAAAGCTCTAAAACACCAAGAAGCACTGAAAATTGAAATCCCCAAACCCCTGACCCATTGCCAGCTATCTCCAAAATCACCCAAAATCCAGAGGTGTCTTCCATTTTCAGCACTGATTTTTGAGATATACCAAAAAAGTCTGTTTCTGGGCAGGTCCTGACAAGCTGAGAAACCCACAGCCTCTCTCACAAACCTATTGCTTTTTTGGATCCACAAACAAGTTTTTCCTCTGTTTGCATTGCCTTGGGCTCACCCCAGCAGACCTAGAAGATGCAAAGTCATGCACAAAATGCTAAGGGAGGGGGCAGTTGACTTACTGCCTGAGAGACACTAAGTGGGGAGTGAACCTCAGCTTTCTGGGTCCCCATGGGTTCCCTGGCACAAGGTCTTTCGGGTTTATTCTTTCCACTCTGCAACCCAAGGAACTGTAATTCGTCTCTACAAACTTGAACGGTTTCTACCAGTTCAAAGTTCTCAAATTCAAAATATCCCTTCAGTTAGGAAGTCTCCCGAGAGCTATCACGTCGAGTCCCTCGCCCAGAAGGTTTCTAGGAAGACAGATCTCCCTCAGGCTGGGCAACCACTAGGCTTTCACAAAGGGGAACGCTGTCTTCTTGTCCAGACACACTTCAAGAGAAAGGATTTCCTTCTGCTTACTTTAAGAAAAATGGTGGCTATTCTCTAAAAAGCTTTTGTGTGTCCTAAGTAAGAGTTGTATTCCCCAGAGGCACCGAGCCCACAGTGTGGAGAGGGTGGGAAGCAGCCAGCTTTGCAGCCCCCAGGCGTCCCGCCGGGCCGCTTCCCGCTACGCTTCCCGTCGGTCTCCTGCCTGAGGAGCCGCCGCGCCGGGTGCCCCGCTGCCACGCGGAGCGGCGAAGCACTGACATCGAGGCATAAAACACTTCGTTGTTGCGGACCTCATTCCTAACGGGGATCTAGCCCTTCGGACCCAAATCTCAGGTATTTAGGCACCTCACTCGCACAAATTCCAATAAGGCTAAGAGATCAAAGCCAATCTGATGGTCTAGGTTTCAGCAGCTTCTGCCTGTGAATGATACCCTTCAAACACTACAAGCACCCAAAAAGGTGTGTGCTTCAGTCTCCTGCTTACGCAGCTTCCTCGCGCGCACGCCTCATGACATCTTGCCCAGGCTAAACAATCTGCAGGCAGCAGTTTCCGCGGCTCCCCACGGGCAATCACTCAGCAGCCTAATATATTTCAGTAATGATTTTTTCCTAAGATTCAGCTTAAATTTTCTCTTGCTTAATTTCACCCCATCACTCTTAGTTATACCTTTCTGTGCGATCCTAACTATTCTCTCTTTCTCTCTTTTCGGAGTTCAGGCTCCCTTCAAACTTATCTGTGTTTCCAATCAATCATCTTCTAGCAAAGTCACAGATATGGCAGTTAGCTTTTTTTTAATCTTTCCTCATCGTGTGGTCCCTTCTGTCCTGATTGCTTTGTTGCTTCTCTCACCTTCTCAACAGTTTGTCAATATTTTCATAACGATGTGCTTTCCAGGATTTCATGTAGTATTGCAGGTATGGCTTCAGAATGACACCTAGCAAGGCTATTGCCACTCTGATGTAATGTCTTTATATAGAAAAGCCCAAACTGCATCAATTGCCTTTATTTCTACCCTGGCATTCCCAATTTGTTAAAGAGACAGAGCCCACCCTTGTTTTCAGGATGCCCCTGCTTAGGCTGTGACGCCAGCTTGCAGAAAAGCCCTTCATGCAGGGCACAAACCTGACTCACAGTCTGCATGCCTGATGGGATCGTGGTCTCAAATGCAAGCAATAAATTTTTAAGAAAAATAAATAAGCTGATTTTGAGCTATTTTGGAAAACTGTCTGGAGCTTCACCTCAACCAAATTCAGACAGACCCTTCTGAGCAAACTGGGGCAGCCCCAAAGACCCCATCAGTTGTGACGCAAAAGCTGTGACATTTTCACACAGGGAAGCTTGCACAAAAATAGGGGAAGGTCCCCTTGAAAAACTTCAGGGGCTGCTGTGGATTCAGTTTTTCAATCGGGAGACTGGAGCAGGAGTACATAAAGGGCAAGCCTGTCATCTGTTAAACAAAAGACCTAAGAAAAGCCAAACCAAGCCTTTGAATCACAATAATGCCAACAGTCCCCTTCCTTCATAGATCTCTTCCAGACTGCCACCAGCTCACCCATAACCCTTGCACACCTACTAGCACAGGGAGACTGCCAATCCTGTTTGTTATTTTAAAACAGAAACAAATAACATTATTCTCATCAATACTGCTTTAATAAAACTACCTCATTTTGTGCCCTGGGACACAATAAACATTACTTTTTTCAGTAAGCTACTACAAATATTTCTTTATGGTGACAGCTTCTTTCAGAAATTTCTTATTCTCCAGCTCTCTTCCTTCTCTCCATATATAGCTTAGGAAATAACATGTTTGCTATGTAACCACATAATATGCAGTGTATCTCCTGGGAGGCAGTGCTCATATAATTCAACTAAAGAGAAGTGAAAAGATAAACTTTAGTGCTTACCATAGTTCAGGCAGTAAAGTGCCAAAGCTCTATTCACCAGGCATCCATGTGAGCCAGAAGACAGTAATTCTGTGGAGAGGCACTACATTCAGTTAGTGCTCACAGGAAAAAAAGGAGTACTTAAGTTCCCTACACTTGAATTTGTCCAGTATTGAGAATTTGCATTTGAAGGTTATAGCAGATAATTCTGATTCATCCCCGCAAAAGGAAAAGAAGCAAGTGAATGCCCAGCCAGCGTTCTTCCTTTCATGCAGCTTTCAGAGTTGCATATAATCATTTGTTTCTTCATATTCTGGTTCTCTCCCAAAGACTTTTCCTCAAAGCCTGATCACCTTAATAGCCAAAACCTCTCCAGTTGTGTTTGCTGTTCACTTCAATAACACCTAGTGGTCAAAATTCAAAATTGTGTCTACGGACTTTCCTTATTTCATACTGAATGAAAGAAGAGGCATTGTATAATAGCACCAACAGTGGAAGAGATTATGAAGAAAAATTTTCTTTTACACCTTTGCTTAATAAACAGAAAATAACAATTTAAGTTTGTTTAAATTTCACCCACACGCAAGGCTCCAGTAAGACAGAGTGCAGGTGTACAGAGAGAGTCACAATGAGTGAATTTCTGGGCCCAAACTAGTTACTGCTCATTAGCTGAGCAGCATTATTCTACAAGCTCTTAACCTATAGTAATTACAAAATGGAGTATGTTAGCTTAAACCGTTCATTTCAGTTCACCCAGGGGAGAGCTCCAAGCCCCATAAATTAGCTGAGACACAAGGTACTAAAAACAAAGACAGCTCGGTGAGTGTCCCCTCTTCCAGCTGACCTGTCATTTGCACTTGCTAGTACAAATCCCAAAACACATACAAGTTTCAGAGTTTAGCTATCCTCCTGAAAAATGCTCTCAAAGAAAAGCAGCCTGCAGTGACGTCGGTTTGATCAGCTGCTGTGTAGAGCTGAAACTGGACAGCTGATCTCAACTAGCCAGGAATAATGTAACCGAGTAATAAACTCCACTGGTATCTCTTTGGGTCAAACCTAGATATTGCACGTGCTATTGGGTTTGGGTTACAACACAATGAAGTAAAATTGTTTATTTTATAAGCTAAGTTTCTAGGAGATAATTGCCACACCAGTTCAAGATAATCATCCATCTCATGTAGCAGAAAGCGGTTCCTACCACAGCTTCAGATTTCTTAGAGGAAGTGCAAGAAGCCTGTAGAAGTCAAACACAGAAGAAATGCACACAAGGGAGATTGCTTCCCAGCACCTCTTGATTATTCATGTGCTTAGCCCCTGAAGCCTGAGTGCTTATGTTCCTCTTAAAAGCATGTACACTTTGTCTAATGTAACTCAGAAGAGACGACATAAACATCTAACTCTCTTTCAAGATTTACTATCTGCTTGGCTTAGATTGCACCTCATTGCAATAAGTCTCATGAGATGAGTTCAAATATCTCCTTTTTTAAGTTGAAATGTGCAGTTTTTCCATTTAATTGATTGTCCCTTTATTTAGGTGTCATGAGAAGAGGCAAACAGCGGTTTTGGATTTACCTTCTCAATAACATCTGTTACTTGGCATACGTCTGCCATGTCCCTTCTTATTTATCTTCATTCTAAATTAAATAGTACCAATCTTTTCACTCTCTCTTCATTCAAAAGTCTTTTCACATCTCTACAAATTTCCATCATCCCTGTACAAGCCCCTTATTTCTGCTATTTCCTTTTTGAGTCAGGGTAATGAGAACTGAACACAAAGAAAGGCTTTTCTAATAACCACATTCTAATATTTGGGCTGCTATTTCTCTCTCCCTACTTATATATTTCATTCGATTTTTAACCACTGCTGTGCACTGAGGAGAGCCGTTCACTGAGCTGTCCAGAGTGATGCCAACATCTCTTTCGTAAGTGGTTACCGTGAATGTGGAATCAGTAATGTGATCCAGATCTTCCCTCGTAATCTCTGCCATCGTTGTTGATGCCGAGTGCTGGAAGCCTCTGTTTATTCATTCTGTCAGACCAAAGAAGCTGATTACATTTGCTACTCTCCTAAGGCCAAGCCCCAAGGATTTTAGTCCTTATATTAAATCAAACTTGTCCTGAAGGCAGTGGGAGTTTGCCAGAACACAAAGACTGAGTCATACTCAGTCCTTCGAACTCAGAGCAGCTCAGACCTTGTTCATAATGAGCACTATAGGGCTAGAAGGTCAAAGGAGTGGGAGAAGCTGTAATTGCAGACCACTTATTGTCAAATCATCTGTGCGGTATCTACATACCTTACAAATCCTCCGCCCGCAAGCCCTTCATTTCTGTTCTGTTGGTTTTGAAAAGTGAGACTGCAGAAAGCTTTAGAGATAGGATAGCCATTCCTCCTGTCAGCTCTGACTTTCGCCTTCTAAAAATAGACACGGTATTCGCAAGATAAGAGGGGAGTGTAGCAACGCTATGGAATAAGCTGTATATATTTAGTTGAGCTGGCAACAACATGATTTACAAACAGTGCAAATGTTGCCAGGACAGAATAATCTTTATAGAGGAGCATGGTGCTGGTTGTCCACTCACCCCAAACTGTGCTAATTCCCTCCAGTCAGGTGTAGAGTACTGGGAGGGAGATGGGAGAGATTAGTGAGGGAACAGCCTGCCAGCTCCATGCCCTGCCAGGGAAAGCACCACGCCTCCTTCCTCTGCTCCACCAGTTTCATCCCTCGTCTTCAAATATCCTTTCCTTGCCATAGCAGCGCTCCAAGGTGAGGCTTAGATAAGTCCTCAGGTTGGAGCCCAAGCTGGCTTTGGTGACATTTTCAGTAAAAATAGCTCAAACCGCATAAGATTTTTCACAGGCTTTTCTCCTTGCACATGCAGCAATGCTTTCTCCCAACTCCTCTTCTTCACATAGGAAAACAGCAAGTCAGAGTCTTGGCTTCTTTCTGTCAGTGCTTCCAGTCACCAACACCTTCACTTCTCTGGGCTGTACACTTTTTATATTAACACCGGTAATTTGTTTTCTTCCAGCTTCCTTAAACTGAAAGTATCAAATAATTCAGGATGAGCAAAGACTAGTTGGGAACCTGGTGGCATCATCCCAGTTTAGGTTTCTTCACTACATTTCTCTGGCAAGTTGGTGCTGCTGCAGCATGATGTGAGGAGCTTTGACCATTTTGTCTGATTGTTTGCAGGCTAGTACATTCCCTGTGGCAGACATCCGAACAAGTCTTTGGAGGTGCCTCTATGCCTGAATTTCACGAATTAACTCAGTAATGAATTCAGAGCAGGGGACGACTTGTCGGTGAGGTCTCACTCCTGGCACTAGTCCCTTCACAAGTGTTACTTTCTATTTCCTGTCACCTAGAATTAATCACAGATCTTGCCATTAATTAAGAGCAATCTGTGGCTCATTGGATATGCAGATGTGGACTAACCTTAGCAAACATTCCCTGCCATGTACAGCTGCACCCTTCCTTGCCTGTTAAGTGACACAGCTTTGAGCTGAATTTGCTAAGGGTTTGGATGAGCTCAGAGGCATCAGGGTGGAGCAGTTCACAGTGGCAGGGCCCTGGCCCCAGAAACAACCCCTGGTAGCATGTGCTTGGCCATGGCAGCACTGATGAAGTAAAGCATCAGAAGTTTGTAATGATGTCCATGGAAAAATCCCATTGAGGAAGCAGTACAGTTAATCCCATTGAGGGCTTCATACAACTGAAACTGCCTTCCCAGTTGGTGGAGACCCTCCTCAGACGCAACATCCATGATGAGTCGTTGCATTCATTCAATAAACTCACCTAGCCCAGAGACATGCAACAGACTGTGCTGGCCTCCTTGAGTTTGTGAGGAAATACACTCACCAAAAATTCTCCCAGTTATCCTGAGTTTTTATACTTTTAGGTGCATATAGGGTCATACCTCAGTTTCTTCTGGAACCGAAGAGAAGAAATAGCATTTTATTGACTGTTACAGAAAATATATTTGGCTGTGCTTACATAGCAGATATTTGTGTGTATTCTTAAGCACTAAGCCACTTTGTCACTACCTGTTATTAGTATATAATTTAGTAATCTGTATCCATCACTTGTCACCATTACTGACCATAAGGGACTCTCTCAGTCGTCATCCAGGTCCACCAGTTTCTGCACTTCTAGCGTAATGACCGTACTTGTACAAAATACACAATGAGTGTTTCAATTCCTAATACCACTATCCCCGTGCCATTTGCATTTGCTTTTTGTTTTCAAGAATATTCCCATAACTAGATGAGAAAATGAAATATTTATTTTTCTTCAGGAATTCGGGTGAATTGTTGGACAATGATTGGCAGGATATGTTCATCATCCAGCCTTTCACATGACAAAGTTGTGCAACATTTAGTAAAAGCAAATTAACTAACTACCTAAACCAAAAGCTAATGGTAACAAGGCAGCATGGGCATCCTGCCACTGCTTTTCTCTTTGGCAAAGCCAGCTACAACAAGTTGCAGAGTTAAAATTATAACAACAGTTTAAAAATCATCTCCTATTAGGCCTGATTTATGAAAAAAGCAAATACCAAAAGATCAGAAAAAGAGAGAAAACTATTCCTCTACTTTTTCAATTTAGGCACTTTTGGATGATCTTGTTTTCCTGATGTTTTCACTTGGCTTCACTTTTCATGCCTTTGTTCTTTTGCACAGCCAAGGGTAGAAGACAAAACAGACAAACCCAATGCTATGAGCAGGGCAACTTAGTGTTCAGTTCTCAGTCCCTGGAATTACTAATTCATGCATTTTTAACTACATTTCAAGCTCCTGTCACATACTGTGCATAGAAGTTTTAGGGAACTAAACTATTGACAAATTCCTGAAGAAAAGCAGTATCTATTCATTCAGATATCTCATGGCTTTATATAATAGAATGGGACAGGAGAGCAATTAAAATATTAACCCATAGCAACTGCAGTTGGATTTTTGGGTTTAGTATAGAAGAAAATCACGACTGAATGACAAACACTGAATATCTAAAGGTCTATCAGAGGACACAGATATGACTCTCTCGCCAAGCAAAAAGCAGCATTAGTCTCTGTTACCAACAAGGATATGCTAAATTTTTCATTATCTGGAGGTACTACTTGATGCAAATCAGTGTTTGGGTGAACCCTAATGATCCATAAGCAACACAAAAAGCTGTCTGTCAGCTACCACCATAGCATATGGCACAAAAACAATCACATCCTTAACAGTTAAAACAAGGGCAATGAGTTAGATCTTGACCTGAGCACACAGCACACGAGCAAAGTTCGTATGAGGCAGAGGAGACTAAGATTTCCACTAGTTTTTGGGCACCTGCCTGTCCCTGTACCAACTTATTTTCCTGCTGACCCCCTTCAGCTGGATGCATTAGAACAAGTGGAAGCAGGTCTTGTGAGAAAATGAACAGTTACATTAGATCCAGAACTGACCTTAAGGAATCCATTCTGGGCACAGATTCATAACTCCCCAAGGCATTTTGACTACTAGCAGGACTCTAAGAGTACCCTAGGTGACTTGCCTGTTCCTGGATTTCTCCCTTCTTGTTCCCAGATCTGGGCTGTTATAAATATAGCAGCAGAATAAAGCAGCAGATAGCAAAGAGTTAAGCTCATGTGTGTTGCAGGAGGTTAAGGACAAAAAATTTTGAACTGCTAAGAGTTATTTTTTACCAGGTCTTTCATATTGTGCAAGAAAAGGGGGTTTGGGAAACAGCTAAAATAGTCCTGCTAAAGGCTAGCAGAGAAAGGATGCAGAAATGAGGTTGGAAGTAATAGGCCTATAAATCTGACATCCAGTGTCCTGATCTTGCAATCCGCGCTGCACCTGCAAAGAGACCAACGGATTTTGCCGGGTTCGGCACGTACATAAGGGCCTGTCAGGCATGTCCCATCGCAGGCACAGGGTTTTGGCTGCTACAGCAACAAAATGTCACTATTTGGAACAACTTAAAACACCTACTGTGCAAAAAATGAGTGTGTATTCCTACAGTACTTTTTTGGAGGAAATAATTCCCATGAACCATCTAGATTTCCTAGGTTTTGGTAATGCACTTGCTGTCACCTCGCCACCATCATTTCTGCTGGACCTGCTCTTCACACACGTGTGCAATGAAGGCTTCGTGCACAGACACAGGAGCGTATGCCTCGCTCCACAAAGTTGCCAATAACATTCTTTGCCTTTTAGTGAAGAACACTTTTAAATAACGTTTCCTAGTGATTCCGAATAACTCAAGTAGATCACTTGCACAACTGACTGCTTCAGTAATAAAATGGCAAGCTTTTTGTAAAAAAAAATATGCAAAATAGCACTATGAACTGCAGTTTTCTAGTCACATCAATAGGTGGTGCTATCAATTTCCATAATGGTCCACTATAACTTCAGTCGGGAAAGAAAAGATGAGCTATTAGTGTGATATTTAAGTTTTCAAAAGCTGAAATATGCCTATCAATAAAGGCTGCAGTTCTTTGTTATGGCACATTAGCAAATATTCACAGCAAGATCTGAAATTAATGTGTCAGAAACAAGACTCGGCACTCCTTTTTTTCCCCCTCCAAAGTCTCAGTAATTCTTCCAAGTTTTCATTTCTAAGTGTTATCTTCTATAAAATCAAGATTAGCTTCCTCCCCCCTGCCCCAAACAGCTGCTGTATGACTCAAAACCCTCCTCTTCCTCTGGGAAGTTTCTGTCAGTAATTGGCTCCTTCGAGTTGCCAGCACAGTTCTCATGAAACAAAACACATCTTACTACCCATAAAGTTCCAGATTTTGCTTAAATGCAGCCAAGAGCATACATTAAGGATGTGAT